>NC_142041.1:53589114-53917114 GCF_982192425.1 Myodes glareolus | reverse complement strand
TCAAGGTAATCTGAAGAGATTCTGTCTTCTCAGGTTAGGCTATGGCTCACTCACTCTGGTTTAGTGTCCCTTTTATCTGTTCTTGATTCTGGCAGATGCCTTCTCCACAATGAATCTGGGTTTTGGAAAGTTCTATTTGCTAAGTTTTTCATTTGTGTGGCGCAGCAACTGGTCAGTTGCTCCCTCCTTGTATCATGTAGGTTCTGGGGATCAAACTCAGGCTTGGCAGCAAGTAACTTTACCCATTGAGTCATCTTCATGGTCCTGAATCTGGAGTTTGGTTTTGAAGACACATAGTCTTAGTACATCTTCCTTGG
Source organism: Myodes glareolus (assembly GCF_982192425.1). NCBI lineage: Eukaryota > Metazoa > Chordata > Mammalia > Rodentia > Cricetidae > Myodes > Myodes glareolus. The sequence continues at coordinate 53,916,797 of NC_142041.1, read as the reverse complement.
CTATTCCCTATTCTAATTTTCTTAGCTTAGTTAGGACTTCTTTGGAGTTATTTCAAGGGGAAAAAGGGTTACAGTTGCTACAATTCAGGCCAGTTACCCATAGTCAAGTGAATGAAGCCTTTGTCTGCCTATCTAGAGTTTCTTCTTTGGATCCCAGTGAATAATCTCACGCTCTGCATACACGTACACAGTGAAGCAGGGATTTCAAGATCCCAGGCTCTGTCGATTCTTCTGTACTTCTCACTCAAGTCAACACCGAGTTCGTAATCTCACATCTGTCTGCTTTCTATTCAAAGCCCTTATATTGCTCCTTTCTTCTCCCCTTATAAATTTCACAAGACTGCGTGTTACCCTTGCTCTGATTATTAGCTACTTCATTTGCACATATGCTTGCTTATTATAATCTTCCTGGTTTGAGATGCAGATCTCATAGCAGAAATTATCACAAGCGATGTGTGGCATTTCCTATTAGTGGACAGCTTTTGTCAATCTGAACTTGTCATTAATTTTGCAATTATAAGGGTACAGATGCTCTTTTTCTGGCTTACTTTACAGTTGCCTTCATATTTTTTATGAACAAAACCACAGTCTTTTAAATACTCTAAGCCAATTTGGTACATTTCTATTAAAGTCATACAATAATATTGCTAAGTTTGAAAAAGAAGCTTTTATTATTTCCAACAATATATGCAAATATCTAAAATATCAGTATAAGGATTTAATTTGTTAGATGATCTTAAATATTCTATCTAAATATTTTATAAAATAATTCACAAACACATTCATATATAGTACAGCCATAAACTTTCTGGGTTTAGCTCCCCCCTGCCGCCCATGCTTGTATGCTACCAAAATCTTCTCTAAGTTTCTCTCACCACATTTGCCTAAAAACACAGTCCTGTGGAGTTTAACGCTCTTATACTTGAATCTAGCAGCGCAGGCCAGGCCTCCCCAGAGGTCGTTTGTAATAGGCTTCCATGCTGCTGACTTCTTCATTTGCTTGCATAATTCACCATTTTTGTTTACTTGTGGTGACACTATGATGTAATTAGAGGGAAACCAAACTTCACACGAACCTTTGTTTTCCATTTAAACCCATAACCTAATAGGACATCCTTGGCATATGGTGAACACATAAATATGGTTTGTTGAGTGATTCAGTGGATTTAAGGTCACTCTCTAATTTCACTTCCCATTTCCCCATGTTTCTTATTCTCTAATTTTCTAATTGCTTCAGTATGATGCTCACCAAATAATGATGTGCTTTTACATTTATTTGAGTACATTTGTCATCTCCCTTCACTATGAAAGCATTTCAAGCTTACTGAAATTATATTCATAACTTTAATATTTTGTTCTCTGACAGTTCATCAACTCATCTCTCCACCAAAAATGGGTGATTTTTTTCTAATGTATCCACTGAGATGTACTTGTTTCTTTATTAGTACTCCTACATTTAGTTTCTCTCTGTAGTTTTCACTCTCTTTCTCTTGTATTTTATAGATGCATGATCCACCACTGAGCTATATTCTCAGACCTCTTCCTTTTGAATTTACCATTTAGCATGTATTGTAAGGAAGAGAATTATATAAATGCTATAGTTTCCAACTATGATTATTCAAGTATTTATCTAGAAACTGTTAACAGAGATCATATATACTCTACAACTGTATTTGCTTTTAATTAATTTAATCATAGCTAAAACCTTATTTCCCAGATCCTTGTAAGGCTGGATCTTTCTGGAAAAGAGCCATACTGAGAGGCGTGGCTGTACTTTTGCAGAGGGAAGTGTTGACAGAGAGACATTTCATAGGGCACTTGGTAGAGTAGGAGAGGTGTGTCAGATGGAGAGTGTATGTAGAGTCTGTACTTGTGAGGGTGATTGCTGACTGTCTCTGTCGGGATCCTGGAATTTGGACCGGTAAAACCCTTAGTTTGTTTTGCTCACTGTAGTTCAATGTTTTGTGTAAACCTTGATCTTCATTCCAAGAAATTGTACAGTCGGGATCTACAACAGTCTGCAAGCTCTGGCATGAATTAATGAAACTTGGGGTATTGTTAATGCAAAGATATAGATCTCAACACATTTGGATTTTTGTAGATTATATAATGCTAAATTCTAAAAAGGAACTGGGGACAAAGAATTCTTGGTAGAGTGTATGCCTAGCAAGGAGGAAGCCCTAGAATCAGTCTCTGGTCTGCATAAACAATATGGTGGAACATGCCTACAATCTCAACACCAGAAAGGTGAATGCAGGAGGACAATAATTTTGAAGGTATTCTTATTGTATATAAAGTATGAAGTCTACCTGGGATACATGAGGCTCTATCTCAAAAAAGGAAGAAAGCAAGAAAGAAGGGAGGGTGAAAAGAAAAGTGTTAAATCTATTCTTTTTCTCGTGGAGGGTAAGGGGAGATAGTAGAGTTTTGATAAACTAAAAATGTCCTTTAACCCTGTTTCATAATAAGTAAATGTTTAAATAAATATATAAACAAACAACGCCCCCCCCCCCAACTTTCTCCTTGTCTCTCTTTTGGTATTTTACCTTCTACAATAGTCCCTAAATTATTCAGTAATTTAAAAACTTATAATATTTGACAGAGTCACTGAGGCATTAGAGATCATTTATGGTTTATGGGAAATTGTATTGTGGGAAGTAGGATATTTAGTCTCCTTGAGTCAAGAGGAAACACTTTGACTTGGACTATAAATATAGTTAGGACAATGGATGTGATACTCACTTTTACAGACCTGGAGCCCCACAACTCTCAGGGGAATATGAAGGTAGTTAGTAATAGCTGCAGAGAGAAAATGAGAAAAGTTATTGATTTGTATGCTGTGAGATAATCCATCCTATGGAAGCACACAATCACAAGTTTTTAAGTTTGAAATTCAGAGGAAATAACTGAATTATTATCTGCAAATATGGATTCATCAGTCAGTCCTACTTGTAAGATCTTAAATGTCATGGGTGGGGTGTAAAAAGTTTCATAATAACTGGTTGATTTATGTTTTATTCTTTTTTAATTGTTTGTTTTTGTAACCAAACATTTTCAACAATGACTTATTAGAAAACAAGTTATTTATGTGTACCATGGGTTTCTCATTGTTCCACTTGCCAAAACTTAGGACTCATTTTATATTTCTTTACCCCTGTTGACGTTGATTGAGAAGTCTTAACATGTAGTGAGTTGTTTTATTTTCCCCTCGGGAAATCTATCTCACCAAGAGACAGTCTCTTCAATCCTCTTGACTTCATGGGAAGTTCACCTCCACTCCATCTCCTTCTCTTCAGACTGAGCAATGGAAACGGCATAGAGATACCAGATCACACTTTTAGCCTGCTGTGATCATGCCCTTGTGTACAACATCACCAGGAGCTATGCAATGTATGGAGGTTATGTGGAATTCCCCTCTGTATGTTGTGAATATATTTTATTGTCATTGATTAATTAAAAAGCTACTTTCGGGCCAGTGGCTTAACAGAATAGAGTAAGGCGAGAATACTAAACTGAATGCTGGGAAAAAGAAGGCAGGGTCAGGGAGAAGCCAACTAGTCACCACAAGAGACAGATGCCTCTGCCAGAGCCTGGTGAAACCTTGCTGATAGGCCACGACCTCATGATGATGCACAGATGAATGGAGATGGGTTAGTTTAGGATATTAGAGCTAACTCGCAATATGCTTAAGCTATTGGCCAAATAGTATTGCAAATTATATATTTTTGTGTGGTTATTCAGATATGAGCAGTCAGGAAACAAATGAACAGCCTCCGCCAACATGACTCCATGAATCCAAAACTTTTATGTGCTTTGCTTTTGCCTATATCATAAAAACTTTTAACAATAGGGAAACTGCATATGTTACTATCTCTGTTTCATAACTATAGGCAAAAACTGTACTATTAATGTCACCCTACACTCCTTTAGACTAAATAAGCTATGACTTTTAAACTTTAATTTTGTATTTTATGAGACAGAATCTTTCAAGTTTCAAGATAAAAGGTGTATACACCACACACACCAAGATTTATCCAGTCCTCCTAGAGCTTTCTGATCTTAACCATTTATTAATTATGAAACACCACTCTCTCACCACCATATACTTACTGGCACTTTTTGAATGGGAGGAAGTGGTACACCAGCCACCAAACTCTGGCTCTTGGAATTTGGCTATCACTTACACTTTCTTAAGACACTAAGTAGCACGAAAAATGTATACAAATAGTAATTTCTCCTCTCTAAGAAATTTCACTGTAGCAAGAAGGGATCGAGAACATAAGGTCAACGTCTATTAAGCTTATGTACCAGCTAGAATGCAGCACGCTTCTACAGAAGTAGTGCCATTTAGTTCTCAACTATCCTATTATGTATTATTTTCTCAATTTTTATAGTAGAAGAAGCTAGAATTCAGAGAAATTAAGTGGCTTCACAATATGAAATGGAAATGGAGTCGGGACTAGAGCTAGAAATTTGTTTTTATATTCTACAGCACTATTTTCTTTGCTAACTTATATGCAGAGTAATACAAGACATCATTTTAATATCTGCCACATAGGTGCTATATTATTATAGTTCCTCCCAAATTGGTGCACATATAAACCTGCTTGAAATTTGTCTTTGTAAGTGCAGAATCGTATTGAGTAAGACCTGAGCTGTTAAAGCTCTACCCAGGGCAGAAGAATGCTAAAACTCTCAGAGTAGTAAAGGACTTTAAGATGCATGAGGGACAAAAGTTACAGAGCAGGAAGTGCCTTGAAAGAAAACAGACATTTAATTGACTTAAAGAGAATTTGCAAAACAAAAATAAAAAAGTTACACAAGTTCTTTACATAGCACAAAAGCACTGAGACCAGAGGAATAAATACAAAATATGATGTAGAATGGCAAAGAAGTTGGCACTAAAGTATGGTAACCTTCAGGGGTGTGCTAGGTAATAGGTAGCCAGAGTACAAGTGTTGGTCAGATTAAGGATTCCTCAATGTGATGCCAAGACTCATGGAACTGACTCTAAGTGCAAATAGCACCCACTGTAGATTCTTGGCAGTTTTCTATTACAACATACAATGAGTTAATGCTTTAAGAAATGTAGTATTGGTGTTCAGTGGGTAAGAACAAAGATTTCTGCAAGCACAAAATTTCGAGTTTGCATCTCTTCATGCCTGGAGAGTTTCTATGGGGTAAGCCTGGCATGGTTTCCTGTGCATGTAACCCCAGCATTGCAGGTGAGGGCAGAGAGAGGTAGATTCCACAAGACTGCAGGCATGCCAAGACGGAGAGCTTGTCTCAAGGCATTAAGGAACAGAATGGTAAAGGGAAATTCTTGATGTCCTAGGTCTTTCCCAGAGTTCTGTATGTATGTGTACAGGTATGGGTAATCACACACTTGAGTGCAAGCATCTACACACATTTGTATGTACCACACACACATATGCATACACACATACATCTGAATGGTATGAGTGTACAGGTATGAGTAATCACACACTCAGGTGCAAGCATCTACACACATTTTTATGTACCACACACACATATGCATACACACATACATCTGGAGGGGGAGATCTATCCTGTTAATATTGGGTAGGAGATAAGGACATGTGATGCTGGAAATTAAACTACAAAAGCTTCAACAATGACAGAAGAAACACAAAGGGACAAATCATGCAAATGTGAGATGGTATTGTGCAGCAAGGTGATTAACAGGTGAGAGTGTGGAGAGTCAACACTGATTCTAATGCTTCCATCTTCATTTACTTATCTTTCTGGCACTGCTAGACTAATGGCCTATTACTGAACTATACCTGTAGTCTTGTCAACAATTTTATTAACAAATACATACTACCATCCACAAGTTTAGAATGCAGAAAAATGAGTTGGTGGGGAGAAATCTATATCATTAATTTGCTCCCATAACACACTATCTTTTTTTCACTTGGTTCATTCTTCCTAGTTTGTACTTGAAGTATGTACCTAGTAGGTGAGCATTTCAATGGATCCTAGAGTGAAGTTTTGTAGTGCATGTAACAACTAAATTTGTTACTAAAATGACTGGCAATAGCAATATCTTATTGGATTTGGATATTGAGCTTTTTGTATCTATATATCTATCTATCATCTACCTATATCTATCTATCTATCTATCTGTCTGTCTGTCTGTCTGTCTATCTATATCTATTTATCTATTTATCTATTTATCTATCTATCTATCTATCTATCTATCTATCTATCTATCTATCTATCTATCATGTGTTTCTTCATATGGGCACATGTACCGTGGTATTTATGTGGGAGTCAGAGGACAACTTGTGGCAATCTGTTTTCTCTTCCCAGCAGCTGGTACTTGGAGTTTGAGCCATCATTATTAGGCTTGGTGGCAACTGTCTTTAACTGCTGAGCCATTTTTTAGATATCTGGATTGCTATTTCTATGATAACTGGAGAAAGATGTGCAATGTAAAGCATGTACAGTTATGAAACTTTATATATTTTCAAGTGTTAGCAGGAGAGGTTAAAACAGACTTGAGAATATGAAAAGACACAAGGTTGTAATTATAGCGTAGGATTCTAATGTAAGATACCAGAGGTCAAACACACTCCATCCACAGGCTATGGGTCTATGGAGAGGTGACAAAACATTTGATGGTAGGGCCTCATGGGGTAATTTAGATAACACAGGCACATTGAGATCAGACTATGTTCTGTCTGTCTCCTGTCTGACCTCCGTGAAGCCTGTAGCTTTGCTCTACCTCGTACTACTTGTTACCATGTACTTACTGCCTTGGCACAGGTTCAGGTAAACAGTAAGCCATCTAATCATATATTGAAATCTCCAAAACCGTGAGTCAAAAGAGACCTTTTCTCCTTGCAAGTTGAATGTCTTGTATTTTGTCACAATGACAGAAAGTTAAAAAATTCAGTGTTGTAAACAATGAACAGATACGTGAAACCCTATTCCAATAAGGGTTTCAAAATCAGGAAGAATCATATTGAGAGAACACAGAGGAGCTCTAGTATCCATCCACTGCTGGCACTTTCGGCTCAATCTACCTCAAATTGAAGGATTATCATATTGAATCTTAGTAACAGATGTTATTATTTCAAATCATATTGATATGACCTACACGAACACATTTAAATGGTATTTCTCTATGGAGAAAGTTTAGCTTAAGGAAATGTCTCAGATAAAATCAAAAGAATTATAACATGAATAGATTCTTTTTAGATAAACCCATTATATTCCATCTTAACAAGATATGTCACCACAGCAATATTAAATATCAACCTGACATTAAACATAACAGGCCACCAAGGCGTGCTCACCAAGTGAGAAACAGAGTTACAATAATTATGAATAACTTTTCCAATTGTTTTCAGTTACTTAAAGTGAGCTCTGCTCCTGTGAGATGCTTGTAATGTTCCTTCTCTTTCTTTCCCTGTGGTGTAAACTAATATATTGCGGTGTGTGCTTGAAATCCCTCTGCTCATTAGGTGCAACATTTCATCTTAATGTTCTCTACAATTTTGGTTCTTATAAATCTAGAATTAGAACTATCATTTATTTTTCTCTATAAAAAAACTTTTATATTTCACAGTAAAGTTCTGGTTCTACTTCTCATGCACTTGATGGTGTGTTCCTATCTTATTTTTCTCCTCTGGATATTTCTGAGAAAGACCTCTTCTAGTTGAGAAATAAAGGGAAAAAAATCAGGTAGCCAGAAGAAATAAAACTGATCATTTAAGTTGTACCCATGGAAACATTTCCCTTAGAGATACAGCCCTGAAGGCAGGGCTAATCGCAGAGTAGGAAGACGAGGAGAGGCAGATAGCAACTGCATTGCTTCATATTCTGATTTGTGGCTTCCTGACAGTTTTAAACTTGAGGCTTGTTACCTATAAATAGGATATTGAAATTTCTTTGGTTGTATTTGAAATATGTAAGTTGACCATAGTGGTTTTTTTCTCTGTTAAAATTGTGCAAGATGGGTAGGGTAAATTTTGGATATCACTTTTGGATTTCCTGACTTGGGGTATTGAAATTAATTAACTCAGGCTGAGATTGATGTCATTGGCTCAGTATCACTACCTGAGTCAGCACTGATTTGCTCTGTAGAGACCAAACGTATCTTACACATATGCACACATTGTCAAAGCCCATTACTACATAAAGTGAGTGTTGGTATGTAAAGGACAATGGGCGGGTCCATTTCTACTCCAAAAATCACAAGGCATGTGTGTTTTTGTTGACACTGGACCACTAAAGAGGCCCAACATATAAAATGCTCACAATGTATGATAATTTATAAAGACAAATTGTTTGGGCATTGGGTTTCCTATTAATCTTAATTTTCTTATTCATTATTCTATGCAGTTGGAGGTTTCTGTTTTGCCTGGTTCTGCAGCCATTCAGTCTCAAAGAAACACACAGAGGCTTATATTAATTATATACTGTTTGGCCTATTAGCCCAGGCTTATTATTATTAACTTGTTCTTTCAACTGAAGTTCACTCATAATTCTTATCTTTGTTTACTCATGTGACTTGGTACCTTTTCTCAGTGCAGCCTTTTTGTCTTTCTTCCTTTGCATCTGGGTGGCAACTGCAGACTGAGCCTTTCCTCTTCCCTGAATTCTCCTAGTCTAGTCATCCCACCTATACTTTCTGCCCGAGTCCTGGCAAATTGGCATTTTATTAAAACAATACAAGTGACAAATCTTTACAGGATACAAGAGCATTATCCCACAGCACATCTCCTCTTTTGTTCTTTTCAAAACAAAACCTCCAAATCTCTCTCCTTTGTTTAGCTTTTTTTTCTGACCACTTTCCATAACAACTTCTAAACAACACTCTAAACAAAGACAAACATCCACAATTCATTTTTTTGAGATGTGGGCATCATTTTCTAGGCTACTTCTTGCTGATTAAGGGCACTTATAATCCTATGGGGACACAAAGAAAATTTAGGATTATAGTCAAGTCCTGACAGGAGTAGTCTGTGAGGCTTGAACATCTCAGTCAACAGTCTTGAAGTTGTTCTGAATGTATAACTTAGAGAAAACTGCAACAGAGGCACTCTGAAATGTTGGATCATCTGGGCTATCCATTTCCACTGGAGGTTTTTCAAGGGCTCTTCCTTGATCAAAACTTATTTTTCTTAACTCAGAATGAATACACAGCCTCTCATTTCCTGTGGAAACAAAAATAAAACCACTTATCCAAGCAACATATCTTTTGACTTAAATTTACAAGTCAAGGCATTTTTAAACATATATGTTTGATCCAGCAGCATTTATAGTCAGATATTTTTTAGCAGCTGTTGCTCCTTCTTCAGCAGTCAAACAATTCAAAGGCAACACAATAACGTACAGTATTCAGATGCTCTGTGTATTTTCTATCTTTACATGACTTTAATTTATTTTATTCTATTTCCTTTATTTTTATTTTTTATTTATGGTTTTTGAGACAGGGTTTCTCGATGTATCTTTGGCTGTCCTAGAACTTACTCTGTAGACCAAGATGCCCTTGAACTTATAGATATCCTCCTGCTTCTGCCTTTCAAGTACTGAAATTAAAGGCATATGCTACCACATCCTCTTTCTTCCTTCCTTTCTTTCTTTCTTTCTTTCTTTCTTTCTTTCTTTCTCTCTTTCTTTCTTTCTTTCTCTTGTTCTTTCTTTCTGAACTTTCTCTGTCCTTTTTCTTTTTTTCTCCCAAGCCTACATATATTTTTAACACACTGTGCACCATTTAGAGTTATTTTTATATGAATTTGTCTTTACTTTATGTTTCCTTTTCTGATCACATGAGTCTTTAATTTGCTAAATGATATGACTAGGATTAAAGCTGTGGCTGTGGTGGCTGGATCCACCCCACTCCTTGTCTTCCTGAGAGTCTAGTTTCATAGTGGAAGTACTGGTGGGAGACACATTTTTTTTTACAACTTAGTGAAGTTTCTATGTCCATGCCATCATGAAGAAGAATGCTGGGGACTGTTCATAAACATCATCTAAGTGCTTGGTGACAAGGTCTCTTTAAAAAATTTGCTAGGTTTTGGGGTTAACACTGAGTCAAGAAGCCTCTCTTATAGGAGCCTAACCTCTGATTGCTTCTAGAAAACAGATCTCACTCAAGTCATTGCTGCTATGAAGAAGCCATACTTGACTTTGTTCTTTTGTCTGTCTAGATTCCTTTCTTTCTTCCTTCCTTCCTTCCTTTCTTTCTTTCTTTCTTTCTTTCTTTCTTTCTTCTTCTTCTTCTTCTTCTTCTTCTTCTTCTTCTTCTTCTTCTTCTTCTTCATCTTCTTCTTTTAAAAAAAGCTTTCTCTGGGTTTATGGGTTTACGTAGAAACTCTTGTTCCATGTTGGACATCATTTGTAGATCAAGGTTTCTGTTCTACCTGGTCCCACATTCATTCAGTCCCAAAGAAACACGCAGAGACTTAGATTATTTACAAACTCTTTACCTATTTGCTCAGGCTTATTATTAACTGGCTCTTACAACTAAAATTCATCCATAATTCTTATCTATGTTTAGTCACTTGACTTGGTACATTTTTTGAGTGCAGCCTTTTCATCTTGCTTCCTCTACATCTGAGTGGCGATTGCAGATGGAGCCTTTCTTCTTCCCAAGCAGTTTTTCTGTTCTTTTCCTTCCTGTTACTCAGCTGTGGTCCAAGGCTGTCTATCTCTAGAGAAGGAATCTTAGGGTAGACTTAAAGACAAACATATTTACATCTGAAATAATGAGGAGAGTAGCAAACCTGCTTCTAGAGATAGCTTCTCAATAAGCTTAAATGGCACTTGATAGTTTACCAATATGATACCAGTGCCAATACTTTAGAGAATTCACAGAATTACAAAAACTTGTCAGTCATAGCTTCTTCACCTACAAAGTTTGGGGAATGAGTTCTGCTTGGGATTTTCAAACACTTTTTGTTGATATACTCAGTTTAGAATCAAGATATCATTTGATGCCTAGTGTGGGAAACTGATACAGTAGGAGGGAACATGCCCACCTCCTCAATGGTAAAGCTTCCTTGACATATTTTTTAGCTCCTCCAACACTGTCTTAGGGCACTACTTGAAACAACGTGGACCAGCTAATTTTCCAAGACTTCTCTCAACATTAGTTTCTGAGCATCATCTGATCAGACCTACAGTTGTGAGTCTTGTAAATGAGAAGTACTACATGTGTGTTGAACTTAGATAAATGGAATACTTTCAATTACTTGACACCAACTTGTTGCCCCACACTTTCCCCATAAAACTTCCCTGCAGCTTGACAGGATATTTCTACCTAGCTTCTAGTATTAGAATGATGCACATTCATTCTCTTTCTGAGCTTCATATGTGACGTTAGAGAGTCATACACTTCTAGGTGCCATATGATAAGTAATTCACTGTTCACTTGGCTTTAATTGAACAGGGATTTGGCCATGAGGACTTAAACATTAATAGATGCAATTATTAATAGGGTAAAATAAAGAATTAGTAAATTTTGGAAAATTATTCACCAATGTATTTAGGAAATGGAGTTTTGTAAAACTCATTTTGTCTATGGTTTCTACAAATAATAACTTGATTGTGATAGTTTAGGAATTATGTAAGATAACTGAAGAAAAAAATAACACTATATAAAATTGTATTTCAGGCAGACTTAGACTTATTAAGTAAGAATTAAAGAAGCAATTTAGAATAACTAAAGACCATATTTACTATATATAAATGAAAAATCATAAGTAAAACATTGAGTAATGGGCAGAAAAATCTTACTTTAAAAAGAAGATTTTTTCCATTTTATTTTGAGACTCTAGTTGCTGGGATTCTATAAATAAAAAATAGAGACTGCTTAAGATGAGATATTAAAAACTGAAAGGTCAAATTCAAATGTACCCTTTTCTACCCCTGCCTCAATAAGAAGAAAGGGATAATCATATAGAAACAACAAACTTTTGTTTAACCTAGAAATTAGAGGTAGGATAACATTACATTATAAAGTCATTAGCAAAAACTTGATACAAAGCAAAGGATTTTAAGCCCCCACCATGTAATCCAGAGCTACTAACTGTCCTGTGTTGTTTTCTATTGCTGTGATAAACCATTTTGAAGGAAAAAGGATTTATTTCATTTTATAGTCAATCATGAAGAGAACTCAAGGGAGGAATCTCAAGGCAGGCACTGAAGTAGAGGCCATGGAGGAATGATGCTTTCAAGCTATTTCTTCCTAGCTTGCTCACTATGTTTTCTTAAACCATCATGGACCACTGACCCAGGGATGGAACCTTCTTGCAGTGAGTTGGGCACTCTACTGTTGATCAGGAAAGAAGAAAACATCCTCACAGTCTTGTGAACATATCAATTTAACAACAGAATTTTATTAGTTGAGCTTCCTTTTTCCCAGAAGATTTTCATCTTGTGTCAAGTTGACAAAACACTAACCAGAACACTAACTAATTACTAATATGAGTTGCTTAATGTCACTTCCATTATTTTTCTTGAATGTCCTCTTTAGCCACAAACACAAAATGAATATTCTTAAGAAAATCTGTCAAAACACATGGATAAGTGGACGAGTGACTAATGAAGAAATGGGCTCAACAGAAAGATGGCAATGATTACATTTTCTCTGATGTGTTTTATCTGATTGGATTGTACCCAGATGAATTCTTATTGATTTATATCCTCAGTCTTCCCTAAAATGTAAACAGCATTAGGCCAATTTCTCTGAAGAAATGGCATTCATTAGGTCTAGGGTTAAAAATCTAAGGAATCTTGTCTTGGATCATCACAATATGGCCATTTGTGATGCTTGCACATGTTAGAAAAAGCAGTCATCATGATTATTACTGTTTTAATGATGTTCTGAACAGATAAAATTATGTTACTAGAGAGTCATTGCTCTGTCATTATTAATATGTAAATACCACTGTTGTCATATTTCTTTATTATTTGAACCTATGTGTGGGTTTATTTGCATGTGTTGATGCATGAGAGTATGTGTTGTAAGAGATTGATAGAGATAGAGATAGATAGATAGATAGAGAGAGAGAGAGAGAGAGAGAGAGAGAGAGAGACAGACAGAGATAAAGAGAGAGAGAGAGAGACCAAGTGAGGAGATCAGGTAAATTGCATGTGTCATTTCTCAGGTGTTGTTTGTCTCATTTTTTTGAGATAGAATTTATCTCTGGCTGGGAACTTATCATGTAGGTTTGAATATTTTGAAAGAAAATTTGAAGGATCTGCATGTCTCTACCTCCCCAGATTTGAGATTGGAGATATGCATCACCATGTTTGTTTTTTTTAAAATGTGGCTTATGGGTATTGAACTCAAGGCAAACACTATCACTTGAGTATTTCTTTTGTTTATTTATTTTATTTGGTCTTAGGAGTCTAGAAATATGATACACAAAACCATGCATGAGGTCAATATTCAAACTTAAAAATAAGGTTGATCTTGCTGACTCTAAAGAGTGTATAATTGAACATTGATTTTGTTTTATTTTTGATTTCATTAGTTCAGAGAAACATTAACCACAGTCAAACTATACTCATGAGCTCTTTAAGAAGTTGAACATGAGGAAATAATAGCTGATCTTTAATTTTTTATTTGTGTGCATTTTGAGAGTGGCAGAGTGGGAATAAAGTGCATATGTACAATTCAGTAAACAACTTCTGTGAGTTGGTTCTCTGTTTTCACCCTGTGTTTCCTAGAAAATGAGCCTAGGCGACCTGGTGTGACAGCAAGGACCTTCACTTACTTGGCCATTTCTCCAGCCCTCACCACGTTTTTTGAAACAGGGTCTCTTATTGAATCTGGAGCTTGCAGATTGACTAGACTGGCTGACAAATGAGCTCTGACTTCTGACTGCCTGTGTTCCCAGCATTGTACCAACCCCTCCCTGCTCTCCAGCACTGGGAACACATACATTTGCTTTTATGTGGATTTGGGGATCTGAACTCAGGTCATCATGCTTGTGATGCAAGAAATTTACCTAGAGGATAATTTGAATAAAAATGTTTTATTAAATCTTTGAGAATTTAATGATATTCAGTTCTATCTCCTCTCCTTCCAGATCTTTCCTAACCTGCCTACTCATCCGAATTCATGTTCATGGTCTCTCCCAACCTTGCCCCAAAACTCTTGAGTCCAGTTCATGTTCACAGACTGTTCTGGGACAGTGTGTTTGTACCTGTCTGCAAATTTTATTTCCTGAGATATTTTAGATTGACAGGTGATGAATTAGATAAGTAGATGACAATTCTGAATTTTGGGTAATATTGAAGTGTTAAAACAACTATAGATTTGATTTATGAAATCCATGGGGTTATAGCAAAATAAAATATCCAATAGATATTTGATAAAAAATAACTGTACAAAAGAGTTAAAGATTTCATTGTTCTGAGAAGTTTTTTTTGCAAAAAAATGCTTACATGATATTGAATGTAACAAAACAAAGAGAAAGCATGAATTCATTGGAAATTTTCTGAGATAACAGGGAATAGATAAAATCCACAAGAAAACACAAGCCATTAAAATTAAGACAGGAAAGTACCATTGAAGACAAAGAGTTTCACAAGGAAAGGTGAGGTAAATAAGACACAGTATCACCTAGATATCAGAAATTTTAAGAGAAGCTTTCCATGGAATTGGGTGAAACATTTTTTACCTCATTAGTGACTTTTTAGAAACCATCCCAATAAGTTAGTGACAGTGGGATGGATGAATAAGAAGTGGTTAGAGGTATAAACTTATTGACTGTATGTGGTGTGTGCCATCAGTTCATTTTAGAGTGGCAGGGAGACAGAAACATGATTAGTAATTAGAATTAGTAGACAGATGTTAAAGACAGAAAATACCATTAGATATGAGGTGGTAATGAAGAAAGAACTCCATAGGAATGGAAAGCATAGCTTTGTCTGATGTGGTACTAAAAACAATTTCAAACCCCAACTCATCCATACATTCATACCACAGGGAGCATTCAGAATTCACTCAGTGTTTCAGTCAGTGTGGCTCAGTCTCAAGAAATTTCTTTTCTAATAATTTCTCAAGATGATGGTAATGCTTTCAGTCTGTGGACTAAACTTTGAAAGTCACCAATTTAAGCATTCAGGCAGAAATGAGTAATATATGAGTAGCAAGAGACTAGACAATACATTGAAATTTGATGAAATAAAATTACAAATATTTTGCTAAGAGCATTTTCTTTTCTTCAGATTTGGAAATACAAAATTTCTGAACAGTGACATTGTTCAAAATTTCCTTTAAAGGGTCTTACTTGTTAGTTTTAAGAGAGATTCATTTGTATGTGACTAGAAAAATTCATTATACAAGTATTGAAGACTGAAAGTCATGAATCCAGATAGAAAAAGCTCAGGAGGTTGCTGTGTTTTCCAATGTGGTTTATAGCTCTTACATACAGATCTTTGTTCTTACAGGGGTATTATCAGTGTAGGGTCTTGTTATCTAGAAAGTCAAGCCATATAGGAGGTCTTTAGATGCTTGGAGAAATGTTCTCGAAGCATCTGTGAGAGGCTATCCTCTTTCTGGAGCGTGAGTGGTGACGTTCTCCAATGATCTTCAAACTGTTGCTCTCCAGCATGCCTATCAGAGACCTGTAGTGAGTCTAATCACAGGCTGATATTTTTCACACCATGATGCAAAATAAATCTATTTAAGTAATCACCTTAGATATTTCCTTATAATGACAGAAAATGACCAGACTGAGGTCTGTTCCAGTAGCTGTTCTTTTGTTCAGTGGCGATGGTTATAAATTATTGTAGAGACTATGTCGTTAAAATAAGACCAATTTGCTGCATAAGGTATTTAAGAAAAAGAGGGGAAAGAGAAGGCAAGAACATTGTGCTGTTTTATTAATACTTATTTTTCTTTGACTACCTCATATACATATGTAATATATTCTGGTCATTCTTGCACCACCCTCTTTTATACCCCTTGCACCCTAGCTTGCTTTTCTTATCACCTATTTCCCACCCTTCTTTATAATATTTTGTTTCATTTTCATTTGTGGCCCATTAGGCGTTAACTAGTACTGCCTATACGGGCATGGGTATGGGGCTCCTAATGGGATCATGAGTAACTCACCAGTGGCCATGTCACTAAAGACAATGACTTCTTGTTTCTTTTCAACACTATATTGCCAGTAACTACTGAAGGTGGGGGAACACCCTCAGTGAGCCCCTTTCCTATTTATGATTGAATGTTTATGGGTTCAGTCTGGTGCAGATATTTTGCAAGTACCTCTTGCTGCTGCTAAGTCATGTGTGGCACAGCCATGCCTCATAATACCATATTTAATAGCCCTCCCTCCCACTGTCCAGCTTCTGGTTCTTTCTACTTTTTATCCCTTGATGGTCACTGAGCTTTGGGGAAGGATGTGATATGAACATTCCATTTAAGGTTCAGCTCTCTACATTCACTTACTCTCAGATTTTGGACTGCTCTGAGTCTATGGATTAGCCACCTTTCACCGCAAACAGGCGCTTCTTTGATCAAAGGTAGAAGGAAGTGCTGGTCGAGTACATAAAGTTTTGTGGCTGTTGGAATGGTTATGCCATTAGTGAAAACAGGAGCATTAGAAGTAAGAACTGACTTCTAGAGAAAGTTCATTCTTTGAAGTATGTTTTCAAAGAGAATTTCATGGGTTTTCTAGTAAATTTAGGGTCTTCATGGAAGCTTGAGGCTTAATTGTCCTGATAGTAGTTGAATTGATAGGAGAAATTAAGCCATGTTCCTATTTGAAGTCATAGGAATGGGAATGGATGTTCTGCAAAAGTGTAGGGAGCTAAACATGTTGCGCTTTGTTGTCATAGAGCTGAGGATGCAATTTTGGGTTAAAAAAATAAAATACAAGAAAAGGCTGAGGGAATGGGAAGCTGAGGGGGAATAAGACAAGAAGGCATTGAAATTTTGAAAGTCAAGAATCCAGTCTTAGCTATGGGTTTATTCCCATAGTCTCTTACACTGCTCTGAAAATGTGGAATATATCAATTGAAATGATTCATACAGTCTTCAATGAATGCTAGAAAGTGAACAGAGACAACATACAATAATGATATTGAAGAATAGAGTGTCATAAACTCACAAAAATTAATCATTGACATTTGCATTATCATGCTTAATTTTTTTTAAATGAAAGAACCAGTGTAGCGTGGTAATGGCAATAAGAAAAATGCCGGTGGTTGTTTCTCTAACAAAGTTTCAAGATCAGGTCCTGTGCATCATGGTGAGTAAGAAAAAACACCCACTGCTATAGATGGGCACAGCGATGTACCAACAACCCAAGGAAGTTATAGAATTCTTATACCGCACAGTTGGAGGTATAAGAAGAATTTCGTGGGTCAAATGTCTCAGTAGAGTGTAGACAGAAGTTTCTATCCCACCTGGTCCTGTAGTCACTCAGTCTCAAACAAACACACATAAGCTTATATTAATTATAATCTGTTTGGTCTATTAGCTCAGGGTTATTGCTCATTAGCTCTTAAAAAGTAAATTAACCTATAATTCTTATATATGTTTAGCCATGTGGCCTGGTACCTTTTCTCATTAAGACATTCTCATCTTACTTCCTCTGCTTTGGCTTGTGACTGTGTCTCTCCCTTTCATCTTCCCAGAATTCTCTTAGTCTGGTTGCCCCACAAATAGAGTGAAAGGGGATGATTCATTGGGAGGGAAAAGAGAGAATGGGAAAGGTAGCATATTTTAAAGAGTTAATTATTTCTGATACTTAAGATAGGGGAGCTTGTCCATCTGTATTGTTTCCAGTGAGATTCACCATAGAATTCATGTTTTTCCATTTATACAAGGTTTTACCATCTTTTAAGCATTGCAAACATAACATTTCCTTACGATTACGAATTTTGGATAGTGTTGTATGATCTGTAAGAATATAGGAGATTTGAAGAGCTCACTTTAATTCAGACACTTAGATGTGAGTTAAGAGACAGTGAATCAACCATAACTCTGATGCTTAACCACTTCTTTTCTATTATTACTTTAAAATAAGCAATTTAAAAAAGTATTAAGACTTTGAAAGGCCTAGACAGTAACTGACTGTTCTGAAAATTGTTTTGAAAAGATATTCTTTTTTAGGGTGTTTTTATATAGACTGTGAGATGGTAGTACATATTTTTAAAATTTGCTTCCATTTAATTTATCATCAATATATCTTCATCAACTTTATTCTGGTTTCTTGGCAATCCCTCAGGTCTCTTACAAGGGATGCTTATAACCATAAGTTGAGTTTACAAAACTCTACAAGTTTTAAAGGTCAACATGTAAATGAACTAATTAGGTCAATGCAAATCACTGTAGTGCTTACTGTTAAAATCTCACACCTTTTAAATTTTTTCTGAATTATATAATGAGCCATATTGTTAACAGAGCTAGCAGAACATTAAAAAAGATATTAAATACTTAGGCTGCCTAGATAAACAGAAAACTAATTTGCAGATATTTTACAATGATAAAGTAATGCATAAAATTAGAAGCATAAGATTTATGCTGTGCAATATTTACAAAATGGAAATGTAACCTTAGCTCAGAGAAGAACAGGAAATTATAAAAATGGAGTTGAAAGGAATCAAGCAAATGGAACCAAGTTTCCATCTGTCTAAAAAAAATTTCCATTGCAGTTTTCCAAAACACTGCTTATTAAAACAACAATGAACTGATAATAAACAACAGGAAACTAACCCAAACAAAGTAAAACTGGGTGTTGTTTGAGGTATTTAGACTTAGAACCTGTGAATTTCATAGTATTAGTCACCTTACAAGCATGAATAAACGAAATGTCTGGATGTGCATATATCTTCATAGATAAGTTGAGATATAATATTAGTTTCAAATAAAAGCAATTCTCTAAGCAAAATCTTTTAGCTGTAGTTTGTATATATTCTTAAGTGGTTTAGGTTCTTAGAGTGTTTTCAAAGATGGAGATTAAATTTAACTATTTTCAGATCATAGTAGATTGAAAATGAACTTTGATACCGATTTGCAAGATAATTTTCTATGTTCAGGTTATCAGAGTAAATAAAACATGAACACCCATTTTTTTCTGTCACACAATCTATTGAACACATCCACTCTCAGCCTTGTATCAGAAACTGAAATAGGAAGCCCCTTTTCCTTTACTTCTGTGAGGATTATAAGGAGACCAGATGCTTCAGTCTGAAAATAATAAATACTTATATCTTTATTTTGGTATGAAAGTAAATAGATTCTTAAATACATATAACTATCATAATTTGCTGCTTGATATCTGTCAATTTGTAAGCTTTTTGTAGGAGTTTCATGCCTTTGGAAATATTAAGTATTGGTAGTTTTAAAAATAGAGTAGGATTTAAACAGAAAAAAACAGATGAGAGAATAACTTATAATGTATTAATTCATGCAACAGCAGCCGCCACTTTTGCTATTAAAGTGTGCTTATGTTCTCAGTTTGAGTGAGAGAGTGCATAGGAGCATACTTCTCTTGTAAAAGGGACAGCTGCTGCTGCATGCATTAATACATATCAAATGGCTTCAAAGTAAACACGATGCTATAAGTCACTGGAGGCCCTCTGCTGACGTCATGAACCCTGAGACCGCAGGAGAACCCATGCACTTCTTCCCTTTCATGTGACATCAGCAGCGAGGGAAAATGGATTCCATCATCTTGGGCCCACTTCCTAGCAGAAGCACATTATCCGCCACACATTTTATTTTATGATCTTTATAGATTCATCTAGAAGGTTCATTTCTATTCCAATGTGAAGTGTAATTTGTGTGTTTTAAGATTTGCATTGTTCTTTCTCAGCTATGTCCTTGATCTTCTGTATATTTTAGCAGAAATCAAATTCTGAATGACCAGTTAGAATTGGCTCACCCTCTAAAGAACTGTTCAAAAAGAGAGAGAGAGAGGAAAAAGGAAATGAAAAGAAGAGAAATAAAAGAACAGAACACAAAAAAATAGAGAAAGGAAAAAGGAGGGAAGTTACTGAGGATAAGATTGAGATGCCTTTAATTTAATAGATTTTTATGCAGGCAAAAACAAGCTAGGGGGATACAATTTCATCTCATATGTTATTTGTGAAGGAACATTTGAAAAATGTTGGAATTTTAAGCATCTTAATAACCTATATTTGGTTGTTTATTACATGAAATATTCTGCTATGACAATGTATTCAAACTTATAAAAAATGCATTGTTTAAATTTACAAATAATTTAAGAGTATTCTAAAATCTTATTAAAAATATTTCTCATCTATTCCTTCAAATGAAGAAAATATTGTCTTAGAAGAATCAAGTAACCTTTCTCAGAATTTTTTAGAGTTTTGATGAATATTAATTTGTACTTTGCTTAATTTGCTTAAGAAAATGAATAAACTCATTCTGCAAATGTGTAGTTGCTAAGGTGTTTGGAGAACTAGGAAAAGAAGGTTGTTATTATCTGACCTTTTTAAGCTAAGCGGGTTGGGTATTCTAATTGGCTTAGAGGAAATTTTGTATCCTGGTAACCTCAGGACACCTTAGATTTACTAAAGCTTATGGTTCAAGGAGAAGTCCTTATTAATGATAAAAAATTTCTTATTCAAAATAATTTCTCACCCTCTCTCCCCTTTAAAGATTTATCTTTTGTTTCTTTCTTTTTGTACTTTTTTTTTCTCTTTTGAAAAAACTATGAATAAATTAGGAAACATGTCTTTCTTCTAAGAGCTTCATTCCTAAGACATCCATCCTAATAGGATGTGAAAGGTCTTGTGTAAGACATTGTAATGCAGATCTGCAAATCTATATCTCACATAGGTGAGAAACTCCACTGAGATAAGCCGGAATCTACCCCTTTAACAACCAGGGGAAGCCAGTCAGTCTCCCGGGCTCCTTTCTCCTTGGAAATACGCAGAAGCTTTCTTGAAACTCTAAATTTGTCACAACTCTACTCAGCTATAAATGCCCTTAAAATGTAAGACTAATTTGAATGCTATTTTAAATATAAAAACACAACTGATAGTCACATCAAGCCCAGACAAACTAACAGAAGGAACCATTTATGGTGCTCAGAGTAAGAAATGGACATGTCAATTCATTTCATCCGTCTTTTTTTATTTCCCATATGAGAAAACAGGTCCAGTGAGGTGAAACATCTTGATCAAAGGTCAATTTTTTTTTTATTGAGTATTTTCTTTCAATGTACTTTTCCTTATACTCTTGTACTGTCTGGGATACTACAAATAAATGACAAAGCTTGCTTAGTGTTGTTTAAGGAAAGGCCAATATCCAATTGCTAGGTACTTTTTTTTAATGATCTCTTAAAAATACTGGCGGGTCCCCAGCGGCAGTAGGCAGGCAGCGGGCTCTGGGAGCAGCCAGTCCCAGACAGAGAAGGCTGGACTGCGGGTCCCTGTAAGATCCCCTGAGCGGTTGCTGGTTCCAGCTAGGCGAGCCGCTGGGCAGGCTGGTCCCGCCATGCGGGCAGATGTGAGCAGGCGGCGCATGGGCAGACACATCATACAGAACAGATTTGCATATCACTATTGAACCTTCATCTGGCGATGGATGGAGATAGAGACAGAAATCCACATTGGAGCACTGGACTTAGCTCCCCAGGTCCAAATGAGGAGCAGAAGGAGGGAGAACATGAGCAAGGAAGTCAGGACCACGAGGGGTACGTCCACCCACTGAGACGGTGGGACTGATCTAATGGGAGCTCACCAAGGCCAGTTGGACTGGGAGTGATGGAGCATGTGATCAAACTGTACACTCTGAATGTGGCTAGCAATGAAGGTTGTGAGAAGCCAAGGACAATGGCACTGGGTTTTGATTCTACTGAATGGACTGGCTTTGTGGGTGCCTGGTTTGTTTGGATGCTCACCTTTATAGACCTGGTTGGAGGGGTGAGGACCTTGGACTTCCCACGGGGCAGGGAACCCTGACTGCTCTTAGGACTAGAGAGGGAGGGGGAGGTGAGGGGGACGGTAAAGGGAGGCGGGGAGGAGGTGGAAATTTTTAATAAATAAATTAATAAAAAAGGTAAAAAAATAAAGGCATATGGAATGGAAGAAAGTTAGGGAACAGCTTATAGATCGTACAGAAAGGCCATCACAATTACCAAAATAATCCATGGCAATCTGGATACATAAACCTGAGTGCTCAAATTTTTGAAAGAGACAGAAGTAGTGTTCCTGGTGCCTACTGGCTCTCATGGTAGGGCAGTAAAGTTCTGTTCCCACCAAACAAGCCATGTTTATAAAAGAGGATTAGAGGGGATTTCAAGAAAAGGATGATGTGGGGGTGGGGAATGTCACCCTGCAAGGAAAAAAACATCAACAAAGGGGTTGATAGCCTGCCAGCTGTCATGCTCTATTTCCTGGCTGTGACTTCCCAGCAGTTCCCAGAAGACCCTAAGGAGACTCCCCAAAGATACTGTTTTCCTTTCTTCCAAGAGCTGTGTGCACCAGTATTTGCTCCTTGCTAGCAGGAATGGCATTTCAGAAAGGGAGAACTTGGGTTATAAGTATAGCACTTCATGTGCACTTAGGTGAGTTGACCAAGAGGTCAACCTGAGAATTCCATATATTGTCTGAATTTCAAAAATTATCATTATTTTACAACTAAAATGACAATAAATAACAATTTCTGGACAAAAGCAGCTGGTTAATGTGTTCATAAAAGCAATAAAACAAACAAGGAAAACCAGATAGTACCCCTTTCCACATAGAAGAACTTGGAAGAATGATTAGGTAATCTTAAGAAGGATAAATACACACTGGCAGATCTTCTTGGCTCACCCACACAAGAGCAGCCGGTGATTGATTATTTACTATTGATTTGATTTCTACAGAAACCAGTGCTAAAAAGTTCTCATTCCATCAGAATTGAATGTAATGAAACAGTAGTTTATGCTATATATTTAAATTATATTAATGTAGAATTATTATCTCTAGGTATGTTATAAATTTGTTGAGAAACAGATGTTTTACCAGTTAAACAATGATAAATATATACCACTTCTGCTTAAAATTTGTATATTTTTTCCTTGGAAATGTAACTGCATAATATTCATCATCTTAATTTGGATTGAGAAGCAGATCAGATTATGGTAGATGAGATGTCATTCAAAACAGTCTGGAACAGAATGCCTATGACTTTAAGCCTGCTACTCAAATGTTGCCCTTATATAATATAGAGGACATTTAAATCTTTTTTTGGTATTATTTTACCTCTACATGACTCTTTCAGACATTTATGGAGAAACTCTGCCTTAAGATCCAGAAAACAGCTGGGGACCTAGGTTGATCATTTATGAATCTTCACTGATCACCTATAGTGGAGTTGATTCGTTTTTCTGTTTCTTTCCTCCTAATCTGCCCATGCCACAGACATCTTCTATGAGGAATCTTCTATTCTCCATTCTGAAAATTTTCAAAGTCTACCAGTGAACACATTTGACTGATGGTTAAATGCTATCTTTTGGCTCCATTGTGGACTTAGCCTAGGTAGTCAACCAGAGATACCCAACTTAAGGAGGTGTCCACCTTTGTTTTTCATAACAGAGACCAAAGGATAGGTGATTATATCCAACTGTCTCACTGGTGAGTCTTAGGGATGTTTTTGTCTTTGTCTCTTCAGTGCTGCTGTCTAAAATGCTTTCTCCCACACCTTGTGTTTTTGTCTGGATACTACGAATCTGCTCAGGTCTTCACGCTTTGCAACAAGAACGGAGCCATCTCTTTAGCCCTGCCTATACACTTTCAAATCACCTCATGGTACATAAAGAATTGAAATTTGATGATTAAAAATAGTTTTCAGGATACTTTCTTGCTTTGGTTGTTTTAATGATAACGTTTGAGCAAAGCTCAAACATGAACCATAGCATAAAAGAACCATGCTATAACCACCAGAGAACACTGACAAGAAATTTTAGTGAGTTATTGCCAACCCACCCATAGTGCTTGGATAATTACAAATATTACTTTTTTCAAATACAGTTAGATTGTAAGAGGATTAAGAGACTATTATATCATGATCTACTGAACTTTTCACAAGTTGTCAGAATCAACTCTTATTTTTTTCAAATCAAAAATTCTAAAATACAAAAGAAGTAAGAAAAGCTAGGAGGTCATGAAACAGAGGATCTCAACCACCATAACCTTGCCAACAATGAACACCTACATCAACATTAAAAGAACCTCTGCAAGGAGATATGTCCAGTGTCTGTTAAACTTTAGACTGAGACAACTTGGTTATTGATACATAGCTAAAGACTTCTGTTTCCAAACCATTTATATAATAGTCCTCATATTGACCTCAGAATACCCCCTTGCTTCAGTTATTATATGTATATTTCCATCACTATGTCCATTCTTGAAAAATTCTTCTTTGTTTAGAGAATCACTGCTCATTAGTCAACTAATATGGTATTATGCCTTTATTTCAACTGACACTGTGTCGTGACCAAGAGTCCACTAGTACATTTAGGGTCATTTAAGGAACTAATGACAGTTGGAGTACAGACCGTGTCACTTCTAAGTTCCAGGAGTCTCATCAGCTTTCTTTTCATCTATTCACTTTACCCTGTGGGGGTGGTTACTGACTGAACTGTTTTATTCATATAGTATATATGTGTATAGAGTATGACACTATTTCTATAAAGAAATTTTCAAAATTGCCTTGTGGAGGCACAGAGGCAAGTTTTTTGTTTGTTTTTGATACACTGTAAAAATCAATTAAGGTATTCAATTCTAAGAAATTATTTCTGTAATATTCTGTCTCTTTAAGAGACAAGCCACGCCCACTCCCTTCCTGCTTGCAGTCTCAGACCCCCACTCTCTCTCTTCCTGTTCCTCTCTCGAAAAGGCAGCTTCTGCCTCTCTCCCCTCTTCCTCCCTTCTCTGTCTCTGTCTCTCTCTCTCTCTTTCTTTCTTTCTTTCTCTCCCCTCTTCTCCCCTTTTTCTTCCCTTCCATAGCCCATCTAAGAAATGTCCAATTTTATTCTATATGGTGTATTTATCTCTGTGCCTCCCACCTGCCACCTATCCATTTGTCACCTCCAGGGACCAGCCACGTTCCTTGCTGCCTGGTCTCTGTGACTGACTGCTTTTGGGTCCCCAGCAGTCCTGGAGACTGGCAGCATCTGTGCCTCCCACCCGCCAGGGCTCACCAGGGACCAGCCACCTTGGTTTGTGGTCTCAACCCCGCAGCAAGCTGCCAGGGACCTCAGCAAATCCATTACATTTTAATTTCAGCTAGACAATTAAAAAAAAGCTGAAGATGAAATTTCAGCTTTAAAGAAATTCTAGTATTTTAAACATAATTTAAAATTGGGGATAGAGAGATGGCTTACAGGTTAAGGTTATTTGTCACTCTTGCCGAGGGCCCAGGTTCACTTCCCAGCACCCACATAGTGTCTCACAACCATCTGTTATTCTACTTATAGGGAACCTGATGCCTTCTTCTGACCTCCATGGACACCATGTACACAAGTGGTACACTCATATACATGCTTGTAAAACTTACATAGACATAAAATAAAATAACAGATGTAAAAATGAAAATATAATTACAAAATAATTCGACGTAAATTGACTTTTATCTCTTATTTAAAAATTACACTAGTTATGCACTGAGGGTCCTTGATATATTCCATATTTATATGTCAACTACAGAGGGGCTAGAATTAGTCAATCACTTTACATTTATATAAACATTGGATATTGATAGATCACATGAAATAAACATAGATTTTCATGTTCCTTACATGGCAGTTTTCAAAGATAATTTCGAAGATAATTTCGAGAATAGATATTTTAATCCAGTAATTGTTTCTGCTTTTTGGAGTTTACAATGTTTAGGCAAGTGAGACTGAGTTTTGAAGTGTTCCTTTTTTGACTTTCAGATAATGATATCTTAAATATATCAAATTTCTCCAGCGCTTTATCTCAATTCAACTAGAATTCATGATAACACATATGAGAGAAGCACTCATGATCTGATAAACCCAAAAACATTGAGACAAGGGGATGAGAAACATGACCAAGCAGGGTAGCTCATAAGCTCCACAGACAAGGAAGGACTCATTCAATTTGGTCACAAGGACTTTGCTCTTAGCTACCACATGAGTACTTGATGAACACTTACAAGTAGCTGATCTTTACCAGGAACAGCTACCAACCCCAGTATAACCCAGCTGATTTGTGAAAAGCTGGGTAGCTAATCAATTTCTGTCTAAATTTAATGAGGCCTCTGCATATTGTGGCATCCTTTACAGAAACTCAACCTGAACTGTCAGAAATACACAGTTCAGTAGATTTTTGTTGTTTGACCATTGCAGAGATCTATTTTTAAATATGTTTATCACCTCTGAACTAACCCTGTATCTGTTAATAGTCATATCTGTTCTGCCTGAATCTTATCCTGGAATACCTCTACCTTGGTATTTGTTTTGTTCTGAGGCAGGATATTGTTTTGTAGTTCAGAGTGGCTAGAATTGCAGTCTTTCCTGTCACCGTCTTAAGCACTGGGATTACAGACTACATCACTGTGCCTCTTAACCTACTTGTCATCTTTCTTCATAATTTGTTTTTCCTGAATTGGTCACATAGAATGAAACAATTTGTTTCCCCCACTCTGGGTAAAATAACTTTGAAATATTTAACTTTTATAACTTTAAGGCAATGTGTTTAATCATTCATTCATGTCACAGCAGGTATTTCATTTCTTTGTTCTAATATTCCTTAACATGTATATACAATACTTTACCTAACCAGTTTTTTGTTGATAAACATTGAGTTTATTTCACTTTTAAGTTGTCAGTGTAACACTGTTACGAGCATTTGTGTGCACATTTTATGTGAAAATACTTTCACTGGGTATATATGTGAAAGTAGAAGTTCTTAATTATGTGTTCAGTTTGAATTGGTAGCATTCCACAGGGACTGTACCATTTCATATTTATTTTCATGGAGTATGAGAGAATTTGTCTTGTTCCTTTCCAACATGTATTATAATCTGCTTTCTTTACAGAGAAAAGAAAATACTCCTGGGTGTATTATATGTGTATGTGTATTATACATACTCCTGGGTGTGAAGAGGTGCTGTACTTGGATCTGTGTACATTTTCCTTTGAAAAGTACTGCTGAGGATATTTCCATGGGCTTTTTTGTATTTTCTCTGCAGATTTGTCCAGTGAAACAATTTACTCTTATTTAATTTTAATTAGGCTGCTTGTGTTTTAACTGTTGAGTTGTAAGTCTTTGTGTAGTTTCATTGTGAGTCCCCCTCCATTTTTATTGTGAAGAAGATCAAACCTACGGCCTTGTATACACCAGAAAAAATTCTACCATTCAATCCCAGTCTGTTTTGAGCCATTTATAAGATGCATTGTTTTTTAAATACCTTTCCCATTCTATGAGTTACATTTTTATTTTCTTCATGGTGTCCATTTTTATGGTTATTTATTTATTTAAATTTTAGTGTGCACGTGTGTGTGTGTGTGTGTGTGTGTGTTTATAAATCTGTGAGTGCAGGTGCTTACCTGCCCTGGTGCAAGGGAAGAAGCCAAAAGACAACTTTGTGAAGGCAGTTCTCCCCTACCAGGATCCAACTTGAGCTGCCCTACCTGCAGAGAAAAGGCCTTTACCCACACCCATCTATCTCATTGGCTCAACTGCTTCCATTTTTAACTTGATGTTTGCCTAGTTGCTTTGCATTACATGTGCTCTTGTCAGTATATTTAAGAACCCATATCCTAGGTCACTGTCATGAAAGTTTAACTGTGTGGTTCCTCCTAAGTCTTATGTTATTTTCTCTTGTACATTTAATGCGCAAAATTAAAAAAATAATATGAAGGCTTTTACTTTGTAGTAGAGATACATATCTTTGAAATGACTTGCATTCTCAGTCATTAAACATCATGCATTCCTCATAACTGCTTTGTTTCTTATAGGGACATTGTAACCTTTGTAAAGTGTGTTAATACAATTTGGGATGGAGCTTCACTTTTTTTTTTCCTGGTGTGCTGTTGTACCATCCATTCTCTTCCTCTACAATCTGAGATGTTTACCACTCATTGGTAGAGGGTTTGAATTTGTAACTGGGTGATATGCTCCTCTCTGTAATGCTTTCTTGGTCTTATATTTTCCTATATTTTGAAGTTTTATGTAAGTTAAGGATTAGCAGATGTTGCACTGGTGTCTGGTGGTTGCAACAGACATGGTTCTTGTTGTTTGCCACATCTAGCACCACTGCCATATTTGTGGTAGACATTAGAAGACTTGGCACTTTGATTCTAGCAAATCGAAAGGATAGCAAGTTAGAGAACTTGTCTTTTTCTTATGTTTACATTGCATTTTTTACTAGACTATTTAGCTCGGTCTGTGCTAGGAGTTGACTAGTAATTGAGAGTGTAAATATTTCAATTTTTTAAACTAGTGTTCAAAAATGGTCATGTCGGATTATTTTTGCAGTCTCAGCTTCAATTTTCATCATCAGCCTACTTTGATGATACACTTGAGCATGCATTTGGTTGACGAACTGAAAATTGCAGAGAAATGGGGGAGCACTTTCTAGTCTGGTGCTTTCGTTGAGTCTGATTGACTGGACGTCTTTTGGCATGTTCATTTTCTGCTTTTAAGATGGTAGCAGTACTTTTATCATTGTGATGATATTATACAGAGAATATACAAATTAAGCATAACACTTTTTAGTTATATTCCCAAAGAATAGCTTCCTTCTTTTATGAAATCCTTATATAATATTATTCCATTTTATACCTGCACTAATTGCTTTGGATTCTATAAAATAGAACGTACTATTTAAATAAATACTTTCACAATAGTGTTAACTTTGCTTACAGACTAATGCTCCAGACTTCTAGAATATGCCACTTTTAGAATGCAAAATAAGGTATTAGATAGATTTTGTTTAAATCACAGGATATCTCATTCATTACAAGAAAAGGTTAGAATCTTAGTTTCTTGCTCATGAAGTATGGCTCACATATATATGTCCTAGAATTTTTTCAGTCCTTTGTAAAGGACATTTTGAACAATAGCTATTCAGTTTCCTACAATGACCATTCTTTAGAATAACCGAAATCCATATTAGGGAGTTATATTTAAAAAATCAGGAAGAGCATCAAAATCAATATTAAAATATTTAATTTTAGAAAGTATTTTTATAAACTTAAAATACCAGTTTTGAAAGTTAATTATTCTGTTTAGTTTCTGCTATGAAGTCTGGATTGCTCAACAATAATGACTTTCTTTAGTGAAACAGAGGAACAGAGATGTATGTGGCATCAAATGAGGAAATTTTCTTCTCATCATTTCAGGATAAAAATTTCTACTTTTTTTTGTCTAAAGTCAGAAAATTCAAATGAGGTACATACAACTTGGTTGCCTCATAATTTGCAATGGAAAGCAGGATTATCTCCATATATTTTTAACCAGGGTGGTAGCAGACATATGAATTTCAGTCTAGAAACTTGCTGTGTGTTCTGCCATATTCTTCCAGAATGTATAAAAGTGTGCTTTAAAAAAAATACATGCACGTACAATGATAATTGCAATGTACATGAAACCTGTCAAAGCCCCAATTTCCAATATTCTAATGAATATCAAAAGAGTCCAGTATTCCTGACTTTGACAAATTGCAGATGAGGTTTTATTCATTAAGAGGGGCTGCTAATGTTTATTTAAATGCAATTTACGGTTGCATTATTGATTAGCTACTGCAAAATTATCTTACAAGGAGCACGTGTGTTAGAAGATTTCGGGTTGAGAGCGGATTTATCTAGGGAAGGCCTGTAGGCTTGATTTAGGCCCCAGGACATGAGAGTTTTAATTTATCTGGAAAGAAAGGCCTGGCGGAAGGTTTGCTTTGTTTGCATTTAGACAGCAGATGAAAGGCGTTTTGATGCTGCGCTGGGAGAAAATGGCTGCCACTCTCTTATTCACGCAGAGAATTCAGCAAAGGGAAAAAAAAATCTATTACTCAGGCAAGATAAAACAAGCTTTTTCTTACCCTCAAATCATTTTGCGAATCGAATATGTGGGCTCTTGTTATCTTCCAAAGGAGAAATAAAAATTTAAGACTGTTACTTGTTATCTAAAATCTTCAGAAATTTTTCATACTGTATTGTTGCTAACGTTTCCCTTTGTGCTGCAGTTCTGTACTCTTGGTGGGGTCATCCTATCGCAAGAGTCTTAAGACGGCAATGTAACTTGATAAAAGGACTTATGAAAGACTTAAACACTTGGCTGGAAGATGAACAAACAAACCTTTCAGACACTGTGTTTGAAAGAAATAATAGAAATAGTACTTAGATAAAAACCTGCTAGTCTGTGGACCAGAGACATTGGTCCAGAGAAGGAAGGTTGTCTCGTGTTGACCTATTCTACTCTAATTACTATGAATATGTTATCAGTTATGACAATGTCTTTGGACAGTACTGAAGGCCTGAATATAATATAAAGTAGCACACTTTCTTGCAGATGGATGGAAGAACGGATGGTGACTGGATCAAAAAGCTAATTAAAACGAAGAAAGAGATAAAATTCATGTAATCTGTAGAGAAAACACCTCTTATTATATATATATATATATATGTGTGTGTGTGTGTGTGTCTGTGTGTGTGTGTGTGTGTGTATTAATAAAACATCAGGGATATCTTATAACTTCTTGTCCAGACAACAAATGGTTCAGCATCAGGAAGTATAGGAAATTCTGATATTCAACATTATTTGTATCAAGGATAGAGAACAAACTTATGAATATAGTTTGAGGACATGACTTGTTAAAAAAAATGTCATGTCAAACAAAGAAAATGGTGAGAAAGGACATTTGTTCCTATATGCTGCAGGTAATTATTTAGTATGCCTAAGAATCTCATAATAATTATTTGATGTTATACCAGGCAGCAAAGAGAATTTAGAAAATGTCTCAACTGATCAGTAGAACATCTGAATTGAATTTCAATATGCAATAATAGGATCCTAAATCCAGACTCTGAAATGTTATCATTCAGAAGGCATTTCAGCTGGTTTATTATTCTGCGAAAATAAATTTCATAGGCAGCATTCTGCACTGAAAAAGAAGCAGGAAAAAACCCAGAACAACAACAAAAAACTCATTCTGTCTGTGTGATTTGGGGCCACAAATGAGAATGACAGCAGCAAGAATTATGTTTTCCTCTGGGGCTTACAGCACTGAAGGCATGGTGATGATGACTGAGCATTGGTTCTGACAGTCTGAAGGTTAATTATTTAGCCACATTTTGGACCTGCCAAAATGGGATACTGCTAGGCATTTATTTACACAAATCCAAAGTATTCTCTTAAAAATACAACTTTTACTCTTAGTAATATAACACTGAAAACATAATTTGCTTTTATTTTCTTGTATTTTTTTTTAGTTTTACTTCTCTTTTAGTTAGTAATTACATTGTCTTTTGCTATGTGTGTGTGTGTGTGTGTGTGTGTGTGTGTGTGTGTGTGTTTGTGTGTGTGTGTATGCATACATGTTTGTGAGGGGTGTGCTTACCTACGGGTGTTCTGGACTGTATGTGGACACATGGAGACCAGAGATCAATGACAGGTTTCTTTTCTTACTCTCTGTCTTATTTTTTGAGACAGGGTCTCCCACTGAGCCTGAAGCTCACTGTTTTGGTTAGACAAGCTGGCCAGCAGCCTAAGGGGGCTACTTGTGCTCTTCCCCAGTGCAGAGTTGAGGTCACAAGCATCTTTTGGCTTCTATGTGGGTGCTGGGGATCTGAACTCAGGTCCTCATGATTAAACGTGTTTCCCACTGAGCCCTCTCAAACCTCCATTTGCTCTGCTTTTTTTTTTCCTTAAGTGAACCTCTTCTTTTTTCTTTTTCCTTTTAGTTCTTGACAGATAGCATAAACTTCACAGGACCATTCCACCGAATTAAGAATAGTTTTTTTTTAAAAAAAAAAAAGAAAAACAAGCTAAATATTATGTTTTCTACATACAGTATTATGTTACTCTATTAAAAAACACTTTAAAAAACTGTGACTTGTCCTTCTCATCCACAATCTGGTACAAATGTGGCATATAAAGTAAAGTCACTGGAAACTACGTATCAAGCAAGATATTATCAAGCAAGATAACAAAAAGGGAGATTTATTTTTGATATTATTGAAATGGGTAAACTAATTTCAGTTTTACTTATAAAAGACAAGAATTATAGTTATGATTATGCCATCTGAATAGAGAGTGAGCTTTTTTAAGTCTCTGAACTTTTAAATGCCGACGATCTCTAACTAGAAAATGAGGAAGAGAAGCTCTGAAATGAGTGGAGGGAGAAAAATCTGTTGACTCTAAGAAACAGTGAATGTGATCGTGGCCTAAAATAAGTAAAAAGATCTTCAATAAAGGTCAGAAGTGACCTATGAAATAAGGTATGTGTTCATTCACTCAAGGGTTCATTGATCGGTTGCCCCCTTCATCCAGCATTCCTTCACCACGGAACACTTGCACATGTTGGGACCATTCTTTATCAGCTCTCCACACCAGACATTATTCCAGGCGAGACGGTGGATGAACAGGAAGCAGGAAATATCAGACCCTGGACTGTCAATGAATTTTCTCTTAAAAAAATTTCTTAGGAAGCTTATATTCTTTACCATTTATTATGGCCAGGAGCATTTTTGCTGTGGTTTTATCATGATAGATCTTGTTGACTGATAATCTTATATTCTTCAAGTTTGGAGAACCAGTTTCTGCGATATGTTTCTCCAATGTAACCAACACTGGGATGATTAAGTAACATCTTAATCATTTAACATTTACAGTTATGTTAGGCAAAGAACAACCGCTTCACAGAGTTAAACAAGTGCGGCATGAACAAGAGCAATGCACCTTAAAATAATATTCCCCCAAAAGAGATCCTCCTGCCTCAGTTTCTCAAATGCCCAGATTATATTAGTAAGCCACAATCAGATTTGTCTCATGTTTTATAGCAACAAATAAAACAATCTAATCTTAAGGTTCGAGCATTACTGATTTCAACTTATAGTATGAAATTTGCCAGGTCACCTTCCTTCCACTAGTCCTATTATGTCACAGTGTAGCAAATATATTTAAAATGTAAAAATACATAAAACAGATGAAAAAACGTTAATCTTGTCAAATTGAAGTATATAAAATAGAATTGTGTTACAACTTTAATTTGCATTTTGCTGCTAACCAATACAATTTAGCACCGGTCACACAGGCATTGGGCACCTCCTTGTCTCTTAAGTGCCTGTTCATGACTTCTGCACATTTTGTTTTGGTTAGCTGACTAGCATTTTTCTTGTTGATATATTGATGAGAGGATTTAAGAGCTGACATAAATATATTTTGTACAGGCATATTTTAGTGTGCCAGCATTTCTAAAGATATACTGTTTATGCTTAACCTATTTTATTAATATATGTGTCAGTGATCACGGTTTGACAGTGAAGAAGCTTTCATTCCTTCAAAATCTCATGAAAGTTCATGTGGCTGTTCAAATGCCCATTCAGACTTTAGAGAAGCAAACATGAAAATGTATTTACTGACCTCTAGGCTTTGCTTGAAGTCACTTCCATCACTTTTCTTTCCGGTCTCCATTTGTCAAGGAAGAGTTGCAGATAATTTGTTGAAAACTTTCCCAAGAAACTCACCTCCTGAGTGTGGGAAAGCAAGCCAGAGAAAGGGATATCTCAATGTGTTTATTAGTATTATGTGATACTAGGACTAATCTCACAGGGGATGGCCTACCAAATAATCTAAACTGAATCTTAGAATTTTCCCCTAATGAAAAGAGAAGTGTAGAAGTTATTGACAACATGGTCTCCCTTACCCTTTTGCTCCTGTGGGCACTAATGAGCTGTATGATTTCTCATATGAGCTGTATGATTTCTCATAGCCCGAGAAAAGCTTTTAGGTGAAGAACACAGAATTGTCTTGTGAAGTCAATGGGTCTGTCATTATTTGACGGACACAAAGAGCATCTACAGGCCTCAAACATCCACATTCTACTTTTATTTTTTATTATAGTGTTGACAATGAGGGAGAATCCTCATCTGTTGTCTGTTCAGCTATGCCCACAGTGGCACAAGTCTCGGGTGACCTTCACTTAAATTCTTGCTCATACAGTCTTCTCAGGATTGTCATCTCTTCCTTGACTGTAAGAATCTTCTGCACCCAGGCCTGAGGGTGCTGGCCTCATCACTAGATATGCACTATCTAGAACTCTCACTAGCCAGTTGTCTCTTCACAAGGATGGCATTGTGCCCAGCCTGGGTCCTTGTTCATTGATGTTCTCTGTACAAAGTGTTGAATCCAAAACTTCATGGCCCAGTTTTACCATGGAATCTTCCTTGGTTGCCCTGTGGAAATTGATCATTCTGCACATTCTTGTTATGATTAAATTTTATTGGTATGACCCTACTACACTCCTTAGTAACAAGGTTTTATTATTATTAACTTTGTTAATTGATAAAAAATACATCATGTTTTGGAAATAAGGATTCATTACCCTGGATGCTGCTGCATTTGTATCTGAGTCACCTAGAACTTTGACTCGAATTCACTAGATCACATCGAATCTGCCCTGAACAAACCAACAATATGAACATTTTATAAGGACAACTAGATACTATCTGGAAACTATTTTATTAATTAAATAGAAAGATGATATTTTAATCATTTCTTATTAGATTGTGACGTGAAATTCTGTGGTCTGAGCACCAGGAAGGTGAAGCCAGGAAGACTGAGAGTTTGCCAGTCTGAGATATACTGTGCGCTCAGACAGTCTTTAAAACCAAGGACTACATCTGTATTTAAGTGGTAGAGTGACGTTTGTCATTTCTTAATGCCTAGATTTTACTGTTAACATTGAGAAAAATATTAGGATGGTTAAAATAAATATTTATACACTGTGAAGTGACTGAACCCACTTAGCTAGCACGTAGCACTTCAGGCCTTTTAGATGCACTCTGAAAGAAATCATGAGGTATTTATCTTTCTGTGTCTAATTTCCTTTGGGTAACATCCTCCACATTCATTCTGATGTTGTAAATTGCGAAAGTTTCATTTAATATGGTTGAGTATTATTCTGTTGTACATATATAGTGTGTTTCATTTTACCAATCGCTCGTTGACTGACGTTGGTTGGTTTCACATTCTTCTGTTGTGGATAATGATGAGTAAGCATGAGAGGGCAGGTGTCTCTTCCACACATTCCAGTTCCTCATTGGTTCATTTTCAGAAGTGGGATTCTGTCTGTGCAGCGTTCTGTAATGACACTACGAGCTTATATTCCATTGTGCTTGTAAAGAGTTTTATATTTCTCAATGTGTTTTTCATTTGATCTAGTTTTTACAGGTAAGTACTATTGACCCCAGGTCAGTTTCTGAGGGATGAGGAAATTTATACAGCACCGAATGAATTGCAACATACACGGTCAATGCATTTCTAGCTTTTAGCATATATATATGATATATATATATATGATATATATATTTGTTTGTTTTCATGCCATCACCTCCATGTGCACTTCCTTTGGAAGATCTTAGATTTTTGAATATTTAAGTGACTATGTCTTCATATGTTATAAAGGAATTCTTCCAGGCTTTCTGCTTTTGGAAAGTATACCTCTATAGTCAGTCTAAAATTTATCTGAATTATGTGACATAAGAAATCTAAATTTATCTTAATCAGGGGACTACCTATCACAAATTTTTAAATGCACTCCCATCTCCCTCCTTTTATCTACCTCTTATAGCACAAGGCATTGGAGTTTGGAATGTTCTAATCTCCTTTTTATCTTATGTCTGTGGATAGCAGTGACTTTAAGACAGTTAATCTATCATGATAGTTTTTTTTGCTTATTGTGTTTTTCAGAATTCAAATGATAGAATCATTTTTTTATTTACTTTTTTAATTGCTGGATTTAGGGTGGGGTGGGGTTTTGCTATATAGATGAAACTTACAACAAACTCTACATAACTATTATATTATCTATTAGTAAATGATTGATGTTTTAGCTACAATAATCCTCAGTTCCACACTATGTGGAACACGGGCCACTTTTTAAGAGTGAATGTCTTGCTCTTTTGTGAGTTTGCATTTGTGCTTCGCCATTTTCTTTCTTTGTCGTATACCTTCCTTCAGTTCCTTTGTAACTGACACATTTATTTTCCTTTCATCTACCATTTTTGTCCCTTTGGCATGGTGTATGTAACCACTTTATTTTTACTTCCTATTATTACCCCCCTCTCTTTTTTCTGATTAATGTTAGACTTTTAATTAATTATTAGATAATAATATTATTTTTTGCAAAAATGGTCAATTTATTTATTTCTCACTGAAACTGAAATCATTTTTACTTTTTTTTTGAAGTTACTTCTGTAGGGAGAAACACATTTTAATTACATCTTGTGGAAATAAAATTTTAAGCTTAATTTTAAAATCTCTCGTATAGTTTCTGCTTTCAACTCTATTTCCTTACTGCTTATATAGCCTTATTTTCTTCTTTTGAGATATAGTTGTTTTATCAACTTATGTTCTTTAAACCTTGGTTTTTAAAATATTTCCCAAGAACTCATGAATCCAAATTTTCAAGCACTCGGTGGTGCTGTTTTTGTCCTTTACATAAGGTGTTTGGTCCACTTCCGTGGGTTAATTTTAGTTTCTTTTACTTCTTTTATTTCTACTTTTATGCTTTCTATTTATTTTTTCTATATTTCCTTTTCTCTTTATAGTCCCTGATTATTATCCTTTGACCACCTGAAATCTTCCATTGTTTATTTAAGTTTTATAAATACTTAAATATATTTTAGAAATTGCTTCTAGAACTTTCATATGGATTGGCCTCGAAACAAATTATAAAGCTAATTGTTGTTTTTTGGTTTTGCCTTTGATCTGATGTAGAGACTAATAGCCCATATTTTATCAACCATTTTGAACATTTTGCATAGTTAATTTCATTTTGCATATATTCATAAATTTATTATTTTCTTAATTTGCCATATATTTTCATTTTCCAGCACTTTTCCAGTCTCCTTAGATCTACTCAAATTATTCAGTTTTCTGTGATCTGTACTATTATATCTTTGCTCACTAAAAATTCCCTTTGTATGTTTCTTTCTATTTGAAAATATCTACTTGCCTTATTTTTAATTGAAAAAAAAATCTTTTTGCTGGATACAGAATCCTGGCCTGCAGTTCTTTTGCCACACTGTACTGCATTTGGTTGTATTAGCTTTTCTGCTAATATATTGGAAATGACAAAGCATAGAAGTCTGTAAAAACAAACCCATGTGCTCATGGATCTGCTGTCTAGTTTGGCTTGAGGAGGCTCTCTGATCAGGCGTGTGAAGGTGCTGACTAATGTGAACTTCCCCGCTAATCTTCCTCACCTCCTTTTTTAAAAAAAATTATTTTTTATTTCACATACCAACCAGTTTCCCCTTCGTCCTCTCCTCCCATCTCCTTCCCTTCTCACACCCACTCTTCCTTTGTCTCCATTCAGAAAGGGATGGGCCTTTCATGGACTTGAGCAAAGCATTGCCCACTAAATTGAGGCAGGGCCAAGCTCCTCCCCCTTACATTGAGGCGGATCCAGGTAATCCAGCATGGGGTACTGGTTACCAAAAATGAAGCTAAGCGCCAGGGAGAAAACATGCTCTCACTGTTAGAAACCTCACTAGGAGATCAAAACTACAAGATTATCACACACTTGAAGAGGGCCTCACCTTTTTGTTGATAAGATTCACTTCTTAAGATTTGTGTCCTTTTTCAGACTGGAAACAGGGTGGCTCTGCGCTAATAGCCTGTC
Source organism: Myodes glareolus (assembly GCF_982192425.1). NCBI lineage: Eukaryota > Metazoa > Chordata > Mammalia > Rodentia > Cricetidae > Myodes > Myodes glareolus. The sequence goes on along the minus strand of NC_142041.1, from coordinate 53,878,972 downwards.
AGCCCTCACCTTTGAACAAGCCAAGAATGGTGACTCGCGCTACTAATCTCTGGCTTCTTAGGTCTTTGACCCTTGAACTCAGACGTAAAGTGTGTAATGATTAGGTCTGGCTTACCTGTATACTTCCCTTATTTATGGACAGTTGCCTGGGTCTTAATTATATCTGCAGAATCTCTTTGCTAGAGTCGATCACCAGGGACTAGAGGTGATTCTGCTAGCAGAGAAACTTGGAGGACAATGCTCCCACATCATCCCAAAGGCGCCAGGCTTTCCTCTTTATTGTAAAGGAGCCGACTTTTGAGACCAATTCTTCTTTTGAAGGTGATTTATCTTTGTTCTCTAACTGTTGCAAAGAAATTATTTTTGCTTTGACAGTCTCTTTCTTTACACGTGAGGTTCTTTTCATAGGTGCTATTTGGGGTCTGTTGAGCTTTCTGAGTCCGAGGTCAGAATTTTTCGAGCTTTGAAGAATGCTTCGCCATTATCTTGTCAAACAGCTGTCCTTTCTCATTCCTTACCCCGTCTATTTCTAGGCCTTAGAGGACAGGTATTTAAAACTCAGTCTCTACACACCCAGGCTCTTAGCCTCCCTTATAATCTCTATCTCATCTTTTCCCCGGATAAAGTCTACATACTATTTTCTGTCCTCTAATTTAATCAATAATTCCTTCCCTACCTGGGTTGAATTCGTTGTTATTAGTTGAGTTTCTAATTTCAATATAAACTTCCTAATTTTTGTCATTTGAGTGTGGGATAGGAACAAAATTAAGGTACATGTAAGTACAATCATGTTTCATAATTTCTCCCTACTATCCCTATTTTCAATACAACATTTTTTGAAAACTTTTTAGATCACTCATTTTTTTTTTTTTAGAGAATGCACATATTGCTTAAGTCTTCATGAGAATTCCAAGGAAACTGGCTTAGCTTCCTCAGAGAAAGTTTACTGTTTCTTTTTTGGGATATTTGTGAATAACATCAACCCAGATTTACTTTTAACTTAATTTATGGATTGGAGATTATTTTTTTAAAATTTCCTTCTTAGTGAGAATTAGCCAGGGTATACCCTTAAGATTGTTTGTAGGTAAATTCTTCTTTTACTGTAAACAGTTTAAGTTAAAAGTTTAAAGATGTGTGGATTTCCAGTGCGTGGATATAGATAACACATGTAGATACCTCTTCCCTGAAGTTGTGAGAGCTGAGACCAGATCTGTGGCCCAAATCGCAGAGCTTCTGTTAGAGCTTGCCTCTTTCCTAGGTCTTGTTCCTTATTTTCTGTTGCTTCATATTCTATGTGAATCCTGAAGATGAAATTTCAAGAACACGCATTTTTGTAAAACGGATTCTCCATCCAGGGCATCTGTTTTCATTGCTGGTTGTTATTTACTTGTAGCCCACTGGCATATTTTCTAAGCTCTTAAAATATGTTTTAATCAAGAAAACATTTTTGGTTTTGTTTCTAGAGGTATAATTAATGATCACTCTCTCTCTACCTCCCCCTACCTCGTGTGTGTGTGTGTGTGTGTGTGTGTGTGTGTGTGTGTGTGTGTGTGTGTATCAGTAGACAACTTCAGGAATCATCAATCAGAAAGGCTGCCCATCTTATTTTCAGGCAGGGAATCCCCTGGGCCTGGAGCTTGCTGGCTTATAGCCAGTGAGGTGAGCCTCACAGGTCCATCTATCTTATTCTCCGTGGGGCTTGAATTATAAGCTTACCACCATGCCTGACATGGGATCTGGAAATCAAATCGTGTTCATATACTTTCAAAGCAAGCACTTTCCAAGTATGCCACCTTCCTAGTCTCTGACCCTCTTCTAAAAATGATATTCAAAACCAATTTATAGAGGACAATTCAGCTTGTTAATATAGAAAGAATGAAATATGGAAAACAGGCTGTACTATGATGAGTAATTGGAGGAGAAAACAACATACAGTCAATAAATAGTATTTTATAAAATAATGAAAGTTCAGAGCTGCACATCTTACAGTGACGTGTTTCCCCACTCCCTATAGCTACATCAAAATTTGTTGTCTTCTCCATCGTGGTTTTCCAGCAACTGAGAAATAAAATATTGGCTAGGTTTCTATGCTAGTAACATTTTTTTATAATGTCCTTTCCTATACTGAGTGAAAATATCCTTTCTTGGAACTAATCTTGGAATTAATTAAATTTCCCTCTCATAAAATTTCTGAATTTTAGCCATGTACTTGATTGTGTGTTCAGAGATTTGGCCACAAAGGGGAATGAAACACAATCTTTCTTGGAAAAAAAATCTTAGAATAAAACTATGGAAGCAAATATCCAGGGTAGGAAGTGCTGATAGAAGTACTTGGAACACCATTGCATGAGTGGAAATTTTGAGATGTTCATCATAAGATTTGCTTATTTATTTATTTATTAAAAATTTCCACCTCCTCCCCTCCTACCATTTTCCTCCTTCTCCCCTTCCTTCTCCCCTCCCTCTCCCTCTCCAGTGCTAAGAGCAGTCAGGATGCCCTGTCCTGTGGGAAGTCCAAGGCCCTCCCCACTCCATCCAGGTCTAGAAAAGTGTACATCCAAACAGACTAGGCTCCCAAAAAGTCAGTACATGCAGTAGAATCAAAACCTGGTGTCGTTATCATTGGCTTATCAGTCCATCCTCATTGTCGGTCACATTTAGAGAGTACGGTTTGATCACATGCTTGTTCAGTCAGAGTCAGACTGGCCTTGGTGAGTTCCCATCAGATCAGTTCCAACATTTCCATGAGTGGACGCACCCCTAGTGGTCCTGGCTTCCTTGCTCATGTTCTCCCTCCTTCTGCTCTTCATCTGGGCCTTGGAATCTCAGTCCAGTGCTCCAATGTGAGTCTCTGTCTCTATCTCCATCCATCACTGGATAAAGGTTCTATGGTGATATGCGAGATATTTACCAATGTGTCTATGGGAGAAGGCCAGTTCAGGCAACCTTTCCTCTGCTGCCCAAGAACCTAGCTGGGGACATTCCCTTGGACACTTGGGAACCCCGCTAGAGCCAAGTCTCTTGCCAACCCTAAAATGGCTCCCTTAGTTAAAATATCTTCTTCCATGCTCCCATAAGATTTTCTTGAAGGCCCTTCATCATTAGAATAAGAAACTCTTCAAACTAAAAGGCAAGGATGTTTTACTAGTTGCCTTCTGATGAAAGGAGACCGTTCTAAAGTGTCCAGTTACAAAAAGACAAGAGAAATTAGGATTCAGCCATGAAGTAGATTTAGACAGAAACACACAGCACAGATTTAATAAACCCACAACTGTACATGCATATGTAAGAATATATATTTATATGAATAAATGTGGTTTTCAAATAGTACTAGAATTTATTTGTTCCCAGAAATGAACTCATAATGATTTTAGTTTACTCTGTAGAAAATATTTTCAATTTTGTTTTATATCAAAAGTATAAGTGGCCATTTTTCCCAGCTGAACAGCCCAGTCCCTAGTCTCTTGGCCCTGGTGGCAAAACCTTGGCTCCTCCACCACCTGCCTCAGCTTCACTAGTCAGCCACCAGCAAAACATCTGTAAGTAGGCTGCTCCAACCCCCCGTAGATCAGACCTTGTATTCTACAAGTCCCACTCCACTCCCGAATCCACCCATCACTGGAGACTTCAGTAGTTCTCTGAGATACAGACAGCAACTACAAAGATAGGTCCAAGAGAGGCTCCCTGAGTCTGACTCAGACATACACTGAACACAAGGATTGGACCAAGAGGTAAAGACACTGCCTACACCAATAGGAGGAAGAGATGGGTAGGGATCAATGCAATAACACATCCAATAACTTAAAAAGCAACAGGGTAACACCAGAACCCAGTGGTCATACAACAGAAAGACCTGAACATCTTAAACAAGAAAAGGCAGAAGAAAATGACTTTGAATATAACTTTAGTGAGATAATAGAGATCCTTAAAGAAGAAATGAAAAATTTGTTTGAAGAAATGGAAGAAAAGACAAGTAAAATATTGGAAGAAATCAATAAATCTCTTTAAAAAGGCCAAGAAAACACAATCAAACAGGTGAAGCAAACATTCAAGACTTGAAAACTGAAATAGAGACAATAAAGAAAACACAAATCGAGGGAATTCTGGAACTGGAAAATCTGGGTAAACAAACAGGAACTACTGATGCAAGCATAACCAACAGAATACAAGAGATGAAAGAGAGAAATCTCAGACACTGAGGATGTGGTATAGATTCATTGGTCAAAGAAAATATTAAATCTAACAAATTCTTAACACAAAGCATCCAGAAAATCTGGGACACCATGAAAAGACCAAACCTAAGAATAACAGGGATAGAAGAAGGAGAAGAACTCCGGCTCAAAGGCACAGAAAATATATTCAACAAAATCACAGAAGAAAACTTTCCCAACCTAAAGAAGGATATGCCTATGAAGATATAAGAAGCTTACATAACATCAAATGGACTAGAACAACAACAACAACAACAAAAAGTCCCCTCACCACAAAATAATCAAAACACTAAACATACATAGCAAAAAAAAAAAAAAGAATGAGTTGCAAAGGCCAAGTAATATTTAAAGGCAGACCTATTAGAATTACACTAGACTTCTCAATGGGAACACTGAAAGCAAGAAGGTCCTGGTCAGATGTGCTGCAGACACTAAGAGACCACAGACACAAGCCCAGACTGCTATACCTAGCAAAGCTTTCAATGGCCATCAATGGGGAAAAGAAGATATATATTCTTTGAGAAAACCAGATGTAAACCATATCACTCCACAAATACAGCCCTACAAAAAGTACTAAAAGAAAAACTCCAACCCAAGTAATTTAGCTGCACCCACAAAAACACAAGCAACAGACAATATCGTGCTAGCAAATTCGAAAGAAGGGAAGAACACAAACAATACCACTGAAAAATAACAGTAATTAACAATCATTGGTGATTAATATCACCAATATCAACGGACTCAATTCACCTCTAAAAAGGACATAGGCTAACTGAATGAATACAAAAACAAAATCCATTCTTTTGCTGCATACAAGAATCACACCTCAACATCAAAGACAGATATTACCTCAGCTCAGAGTAAAGGGCTTGAAAAAGATTTGCTAATCAGATGGACCTAAGAAACAAGCGGGTGTAGTTATTCTAGTATCTAGCAAAGTAGACTTCAAACTAAACTCAGTCAAAGGAGCTGAAGAAGGACCTTTCATACTCATCACAGGAAAACTCCATCAAGATGAAGTCTCAATCCTGAACATCTATGCCCTAAATAAAAGAGCACCCACATATGTAAAAGAAATATCACTAAAGCTTATACTGCACATCAAACCCCAAACAATAATTGCAGGAGACTTCAACACCCCAGTGTCACCAATGGGCAGAGAAACAAGACAGAAACTTAATAGAGAGATAAGAGAACTAAAAGATGTCATGACTCAAATGGACTTAATAGGCATTTATAGAACATTTCACCCAAACACAAAAGAATATGCCTTCTTCTCAGTACCTCACGGAACCTTCTCTAAAATTGACCACATATTCAGTAACAAAACAAACCTTAAAAGATACAAAAATATTGAATAACCTCCTGTATCTTAGTGGATCACTATAGCTTAAAGTTAGATTTCAATAACAATACTAATTGCAGAAAGCGTACAAACTCATGGAAATTGAACAGTGCTCATTTGAATTACCCAGGCGAAAGAATGAAATAAGAAAGAAATTAAAGGATTTCTAGAATTCAATAAAAGTGAATGAACTACATATCCAAATTTATGGGACACTGTGAAGGCAGTGCTAAGAGGAAAGTTCACAGCATTAAGTGCCTACATAAGGAAAGTAGAAAAATCTCACAGTAGCAACTTTAACAGAATACCTGAAAGCTCTAGGAAAAACAAAAAATGAAGTACATTCACCCAGGAGAAGTAGATGACAGGAAGTAATCAAACCGAGGGTTGAAATCAATAAAATAGTAACCAAGAAAACCATACCAAAAAATCAATGAAACAAAGAGCCAGTTCTTTGAGAAAATCAACAAGATAGACAAACCCTTATCCAAACTAATGAAAAGGCAGAGAAAGAGAACACCCAAATTAACAAAATTAAAAATGAAATGGGAGACATAAAAGAGAAACTGAGGAAATTCGGAGAAACATTAGACCATTCTTTGAAAACCTGCACTCAATAACATTGAAAAAATCTAAAAGAAATGAACAATTTTCTGGATAGGTACCACACAAAAAATTAAATCAAGACCAGATGAACAGTCTAAATAGACCTACAACCTTTAAGGAAACCGAAGCAATCATCAAAAGCCTCCCAACCAAAAATAGCCCAGGGCCCAAAGATTTTAGTGTAGAATTCTACAAGAACTTCCAGAAAGAGCTAATACCTATACTCTGCAAATTGTTCCAAACAATAGAAACAGAAGGAACATTGCCAAACTCTTTTTATGAGGCTACAGATTCCCAAACCACACAAAGACGCAACTAAGAAAGAGAATTACAGACCAATTTCCCTCACGAATATTGATGTAAAAATACTCAATAAAATACTGGTAAACCGAGTCCAAGAACACATAAAAAAATTACCCACCATGATCAAGTTAGTTTCATCCTAGAGATGTAGGGATGGCTCAACATACGAAAATCTATCAGTGTAATCCACCATATAAATACACTGAAAGAAAAAATAACATATATTCATCTCAGTAGATGCTAAAAAAGTATTTGACAAAACCAACACCCCTTCATAATAAAGGCCTTGGAGAGATCAGGGATGCAAGGAATGTATCTAGACATAATTCAAGCAATATACAGCAAGCCAGCAGCCAACATCAAATTAAATTGAAAGAAAATCAGATTGATCCCACTAAATTCAGGAACAAGACAAGGCTGTTGACTCTTTCCATAGTTACTCAATCAACAAAGTACTTGCAGTTCTAGCTAGAGCAATAAGACAGCAAAAGGAAATCAAGATACAAATTGGAAAGTACAAAGTCAAACTTTCACTATTTACAGATGATATGATAGTATACATAAGTGATCCCTAAAATTCTATTAGGGGACTCCTACAGCTGATAAACACCTTCAGTAATGAGACAGGATACAAGTTGAACAAAAAAATCAATGTCTCTCCTATATACAAATGATAAAGGGGCTGAGAAAGAAATCAGAGAAACATCACCATTTACAGTAACCCCAAATAGCACAAAATACCTTGGGGTAACGATAGCCAAACAAGTGAAAGAGCTGTGCAATAAGAACTTTAATCTTTGAAGAAAGAAATTGAAGAAGATATTAGAAAATGGAAAGATCTCCCATGTTCTTGGATAGGTGAGATCAGAAAAATAAAAATTACAGTTCTGCTATAAGCAATCTACAGAGTCAATGCAATTCCCATAAAAATTCCAATACAATTCTTCTCAGACCTCGAAAGAACAGTACTCAACTTCATATGGAAGAACAGCAACACCAGGATAGCTAAAACTATTCTATACAATAAAAAAAGAAACCTTACGGAGGCATCATAATCTCTAACTTCAAGATCTATTATAGAGCTACAGTAATGAAAACAGTTTGGTACTGAGATAAAAACAGACAGGTGTACCAATGGAATCAAATAAAAAACCCTGAAGTTAATCCACACACCTATGAACACCTAACTTTTGACTAAGAAGCTAAACTTATACAATGAGAAAAAAAAGAAAACATTTTCAACTAGTGGTGCTGCCATAACTGGATGTCAGCGTGTAGAAGAATGCAAATAGATCCATATCTATCCCCACGCGCAAAACTCAAGCCCAAATGGATCAAGGACCTCAATATAAATCCAGTATATATAAATATAAACACTGAATCTCATAGAAGAGAAAATGGGACACAACCTTGAACACATGGGCATTTGAGACTACTTCTTATATACAGCATCAGTAGCACAGACACTGATCACAACAATAAATAAATGAGACCTTCTGAAACTGAGCAGCTTCTGTAAGGCAAGAACACAGTCAGTAAGACAAAATGGCAGCCTGTTGAATGGGAAAATATCTTCACCAACCCCACATCAGACAGACAACTGATCTCCAATATGTATAAAGAACTAAAGAAAATAGGAATCAAAATGCCAAATAATCCAATTTAAAAATTGGGGTACATATCTAAACAGAGAATTCTCAGAAGAAGAATATCAAATAGCCAAAGGATACTAAAGGAACTTCTCAATGTCCTGAGCCATCATGGAAATGCAAATCAAATGACTCTGAGATACTATCTTATGCCAGTCAGAATGGCTATGATCAAAAACATAAATGATAGCTTATGTGGAGAGGATGTGGTATAACATTGCTGGTGGGAGTGTAAACTTGTACAGTCACTTTGGAAATCAGTATGGTCGTTTCTCAGAAAATTTAGATTAACCTAAATCAAGACGCAGCAATACCACTCCTGTGCATATACCCAAAAGATGCTCAATCATACTACAAGACATTTGTTCATTATTTGTAATTGTAAGACATGGGAATAACCTAGATGCCCCCCAACCTAAGAATGGGTAAAGAAAATGTGGTATATTTACACAATGGAGTACTACTCAGTGGTATAAAACAATGAAATCCTAAAATTTTCATATAAGTGGATGGAACTAGAAAAAACCATTCTGAGTGAGGTAACCTAGACACAGAAAGACAAACACAGTATGTACTCACTCATAAGTGGGTATTAGACATAAAACAAAGGATAACCAACCTATAGTTCACAAGCCCAGAGAAACTAGCCACAAGCAGAATCCTAAGAAAAACATACATGCATCCCTCTGAGCAAGGGAAATAACAAGATCTCCTGAGAAAACTGGGAGCATGGGTTTGAGGGGAGAAGGGGAAGAGATGGGGGTGGGGAGGAGAACATAAGTAAATGGGATGGTAGAGATGGAGAGAGGACACAGAGGGAGAGCAAGATAAGAGATATGTTGATTGATGGAACATTATAAGGTTAGCAAGAAACCTGGCACTAGGGAAATTCCCAGGGATCCACAAGAATGACCCTAGCTAAGACCCTAAGCAACAGTGGAGAGGGTGCCTGAACTGGCCTTCCCCTATAATCAGATCGGTGACTACCTTAATTGTTATCAAAGCACATTCATCTAGCAACTGATGGAAGCAGATGCAGAGATCCACATGAAAACACTGGTCTGATCTCCCAAATTCTAGTCAAAGAGAGGGAGAAGTGATAATATGAGCAAAGGGGTCAAGACCATGATGGGGATATTCACTTAAACAGCTTACCTGAGCCAATGGGAGATCAGTCTCCCAACTGATAGTGGGGGAACCAGCAGAGGACCAAAGTAGGCCCTCTGAATGTGGGTAACATTTGTTTGACCGAGCAGTCTATGGAACCACCAGTAGTGGTACAAGGATTTTATCCCTACTGTTTGAACTGTTTTTTTCAAGTCCATTCATTTTGGAGGGATACTTTGCTCAGCCCAGATATAGTAAGAGCACCTTGTTACTGTATCAAAGTGATGTGCTAGATTTTGTTTATTCCCCATGGGAAGCTTTATCATCTCTGAGGAGTGGATGGGGGTTGGGGTGGGATGAAGGTGGAGGGAGTGGGAACTGGGATTAATATGAAAAATATTAAAAGGTTATGTTTTTTTACAACAAATAAATTTTTAAAAAGCATCAACAACATAGAATGCTTCTATTATTAAGTTGGGTTAATTTTCTTTTCATAGAGAATTTTGCATTGCGCAATGCTATGAACTGGGGTGTTTTTGAAAATGCTTGGGTGTCATGTGTATATGCTGTGTATTGTTCTGTGAATGGACGCCAGTAGATTGAGTGATGCTGTGTTCCTGTAAAAGTCTGCGAATTCCTGCAGTTCATTCTTCATCCTAGAAAACCATACAGCCATGGCTAATGGCAGCATTCCCAGAACCACATTGCTCTCCTGGTGTTCTTCCCTGCACCAGCCATCTGACATAAATTGCATTAGCAATGACTTTAGAAGGATTTCCCTAAAAGAAATTCAGGGGAAAAGGGAATGTTTACATATCAATTTGTGCTTGAAAATACCTGTGGTTATAACCTGTTATTTCATTCTTGACATTAATAAAACTAAAATATTGTGCCCAGGTTAGGGATGGAGGAAGAGAGATTGAAATGTAACAACTTGGATCTTGTGGTGCAGGAGCTTGCATTGGCCCTTTATAACTAAATACTTCTTCTCATGTTAAATGTCTGGTTAAATGTCTTCTGGTTTTCTGCATCTCTCCCTTAAAAAGAGACATTTAGGCAAAATATAAAAAAAAGATTTTGGGATGTCGTGAACTATGAATTCTAGAAAGACAGGCTGCCTCTTGAGGCCTGATTTTCTCACATTTCAAATGAAGCAATACACCCAAATCACACTCAGGTACCATTCAGCTCCTACATCCATGTGTCTCTGTCAAAATTTGGCTCAAAGCTGCCTCTCAGATGAGCAGGTGCATTCATTATGCCTTCCTTCCAGGCAAGCTGGCCAGGTCCCCACCACTCACTGTTTGCCACCATGCTGTAGGCTATGCATTCCAGAACTTTCAAGGGTTTCTTCTTCTTGTGGAGTCCCATTTTGATTAATCTTACAAAAACAGTTTGCTGTGGATGTTTTTGCTCATCTCCTCTTAACTGTGTCTTTCCTGGACGTCTGATGCTCATTGCCTCTGTGTTGTTGGGAGGTCTACATTCTAAACTGTTTCATTGTACTATATTTTCAAATGCTTGGAAGTAAGAAAGTCCACATATAGGCTTCTGGTCAGAAGATAACTTTGTTTAACTGACAAAATAAGGAATTCTTTATGGTTAAAAGTTTAAGTTCGGGGAAAACATAGGAATGATTATTATTGGTCTCTTCCAGAAGCTGTGCATCCTGCTGTGAGGTTGACTGAGTTTGAGTCCCAGGACTTTTTTGTAAAGACTTGATGGGTAAGTAACAACTGCGAATCTGGGCTTTGCCATTTATCACTGAGAAATTGAAGCAGATGATCTTGAGTAAGAATGCCAGTAAGAAATTGCTCATTTTTGTGTGTGTGTGTGTGTGTGTGTGCGCGTGCGTGCACACACACACACACACACACACACACACACACAAGTGTTTAGAGATCAGAGAAGGATGTTGGATATCCTGTGCTGTGCCTTTTTACCTGACTCAGCTGAGTTGGAACTGAGCCTGCACCAAATGATGACTAGGAAAGTCTCAGCAATCCTATTCTTCTACTCCACAACATAACTGGAATCGCAGGTGAACATATCTCCAAACGTACTTGAATTTTATATGAGTTCTGGGAATTTACACTCAGATCTTATGCTTGTACAACAAACACTCTTAGCCATTAACCCATTTTATTCACTCGAAGATTTTGTTTCTGAATAGTTTAATTACTCATCTAAGATAAGCCCATTCTTTGTGTACTTCAAAAATTGAATCTTCTCTCTGTTGTTACCATGCATAAACTTTCAATATGACCTAGACTTCTCAATGAATAAATGAAATCAACCAACACGATTTCATAATTTTACCGCTTAATTGAATTTTCAGGGTTCTAGTTCTTTTAAATTGTGTATTGATTGTGTAGATGAAGACTGAAGTTACCATAAGTTTTCAAGGGCTGTAGTTACTCCGCACTCCCTCCATTCTGGCCAATAAGCATGGACTGGAAAGTTTCTCTGGTTTTGATGTTGTTGTTCTTGATATAGAGGCCTTCAAGGACTCTGCCCAATACATTGCACCGCCTGATGCAATCTGTACTACAGAGCAAAACCATGAGCAGAATTTGTATTATGATGGGGCTGTTCACTATTTAAATAGAACATTGTTGTTTTATTTGCAACTTGCTACCTGATAAATGCTAGATTATGAGTCAGAATAATAAGCAAGAGGTGTCGTAGTAGGCCCAAAGCTTTCCATTGTCTAATGTTACATCTGTCTTTTTAGGCCTAGTCTCCTGGGAAAACAAAATCTGAATGTGTGCCTGTGTGCTAACAGTTTCTGGAAATGGTAGTGTCTATCTATTTTCTTTTTAAATAAAGGCTTTCTGTAAACGGCTCACATAACCAGTTATTTGACTTAAAATGGCCTCCCCATGAAAATGCTTGCTTTAATGTCAAAGCAGGGAATAGTGAAGCTTTGCTGGAGTCCCAGTGTCTAGCAGATATACTATAAATTTAATTTCATGGCAAAATGAAGTCTGTTACAGAAAATCAGAAAGAACTACCTTCTCAGCAAGGCCATCTCTCTCTTTTTTTGTTGAGACTTTTTTGTATAGCATTTCTAAGCTTTGTCTGCACCTGCTGATAAAAAGGGGCTCTTTGTTTGAGGACAACGCTGACAAATTAACCAGCAAACATATTTCCAATGGTAGTTGGGGCTAGAAGTTCAAAAGAGGGTCATAGTCACTACCAGTAGCACAGGATCTTAGTTTTGGTCATGATTTGAACTGTACTAAACATGATCAGTCTTAGTGAACTCATTGTCTTAATGTATTACCAGTATACCTGGGACATTTTTATGAACTTTCCTACTATAAACTTTGTAAGTCTAAGTTTAGAAGGAAGGACAATGAGCAGCATGTTCTAACTATGATATGGTGGAGTCCCAAGGGCTTGACAACTTAAAAATCAATGTTTATCTATACCTGAAATATATCTTCATTGTGTGTGTGTTTTTTTTTTAAGATTAGGTGCCTCTGTAGAACTAAGATTTGCCTCCACTTCTCGATCTTCTTTCCTCAGCCTCCCCAGTATTAGGATTGTAGGTTTATACCAGTCCAGCAGATCACTCCTTAATTGGTCTTGAATGGTTTGCTACTTTGTAGGATAACACATCAATTAGAGATCTCCTGGGGCTTTGGTGGCTGATGTGCCTTAATATCTTTCTTTTCTTAGAAGAAAACATAGCATTTCTATTGGCCATTTGTAAGAGGAATAAATTCACATATGGTACAAAAGTAGTGAATTATTGCTAACATTGTTTAACAATATTATTGTTTTTATCTTACTCTTTTTAATTTCAGAAGATGACCACAGCACATTAATAAATTTCTCTGGTGTTTATAGGAGTAAACTCAGTAGTCCTCTAATGATAAAAATTAAAAAATTCTTGTCAGTGTATTTTTTCTGTAACTACTGGAATGGCAAAGCATCTCATTAAATATTACATTAAAGTCTAGGGATTTAGCTTAAATTTATGAGTTTTTCATGAATCAATTCTCCATTGACATAGGATCCTGATCATGCTGAAACAATAAACAAGATACGTGTTTATAAAGAACCAATGGTACATTCAACAAGTTCCCATAGATTTATTTTAAAAATATTTTATTCATTAGATATGTGTGGAAACTTTGTCTGCATGTATGCGTATGCACCCTGTGCAAGCTTGGTGCCTACAGGAATCAGAAGAGAGCAACAGGTCCCTTGAAACAGGAGGATGGATGTTTGTGACCAACCGTGTGGGTTTTGGGGGAAAAAAACACCTGTGTGGTATGTGGTGATATTTTGTTTATGTTTCAACAAATAAAGCTAGCCTGAATATCAGTGTGCAGATCTATACCACTGGAGGCCAGAGAGTGTTGGAACAGACCTTTTATCCCAAGACTTGGGTGACAGAGGCAGAGGTATCTCTCTGAGTTCAAGGCCACCCTATGCTATACAAATTTGAATCTGTCTAAAAGAGAAACAGAGCTCACACAAAGGTGATTTTTGCACTTGGGATCACACACTGTTAATCCCAGCAATAGGGAGGTAGAGGCAGAAGTGATATGGCTGGACGGAGAGAGGAATTTAAGGCAGGAGGAGACAAGAGATCATTGTAGTCTGAGGTTTGGTGGGGACAGTTGCAGTCTGAGGATCACACCTGTAGACTGAGGATGCAGTCTAAGAAGACAGACTGAGGACAGGATCCCTCCTTTGGTCTGAGTATGGGTAGTGGTAAAAGATCTCTCTAGTGGCTGACTGCACTGCTTCTCTGCGTCTTCAGTTTTCACCCCCTAGTATCTGACTCCGTGTTTTATTTATTAAGACCAATTAGAATTCATGCTACAAACCTGAGTCCTCTACAAGTGCCACATGTGTACTTACCAAAGGAGTCATCCCTCCATCACCACAGATTAACTTTTAAACAATGTAATAATGATAACAATCACAATTAATATTGTATTTTCAAACGTTTGCCAAGTATCAGACATACCACATTTGCCAACTGTGTGTTGGAATTTTCAAAGCATATTTCATATGTTCCTTTCTGCACAACATTTATGGAAGATTTCATTTTGTCTACTTAACCAAAGAAAATCTGTTCTTTATTACAGCTCTGTAACATGCCTAAGATGGTGCATTTAGTATTTGTTCCCACATCTTTTAAACTCTAATGATTAAAGCACTGTGTGTTCCTGTATCAATATGCATATTAGAAGTTAATCTTCCTACTTCAAATTAAATAAAAATCTCTCATTGGTGTGCCCTTCCATTTTGGACTTTATCGAATTCCAGATGTAGTTAAGTTGACAGCCAAGGATAGCCATCACCTTGCTCCATTATACTATCCTAGAAAAGGTCCAATTCTAGGTATGATGATGTACTACTTCTTCTTAAAGAAATATACAAACATGGACAAATCTCAGACTGAGAGCTAGACTGTGAAACTCAAGTTCTGTTGGTTCAGTCTACTGTATCATTGTGTAGAGGACAGGTTTTGATTATTCAGAGTGTTGGATTGTCTGTTGTAAAGATGTACACTCACTGAAGAAGTCTGATAAGGCACGATTTCCTATCACCATCTTTATGGATGTAAGGAGAGCTTTCAGAGACATTGTCCTGAATGAAATTTGTGTGTGCAATGTTAAATGCAAGAATTATAGAACGTCCACTAATTTTTAAGCACAATTCCTGTAAAACCTTCCAGAAGACAGATATTTCTATGGCTTGGATTACAAGAATTCCCAAGTTCTATATATGTTATAGACTTTTTCTTTACTGTGGACACCTCTTCTACTTCTTCTTTCTCTATTTTTCTTCCCAGACATGAGGTGTACGATCTAGTTCCATCTTACATTCTCCACTACTGCTTTCCAGTCTACCTATGCAAGTCTAAAAGCCATTAGTTTACTTGACCAATGACTATAAATGGACCCACATTTCCATGAGGGAGTTCCTAACACAGTTTGCAACCAAGAAACTCTGATCCATGACAATAGCTACATCCTAAGAAAAGCCTTGGCATTACTTCTATTACTACTTTAAACACTTTTATCTTTGACAGAAAATGGGATAATTTATTGCTTAGTATAAAATTGAACATATATGTGTATATATATATATATATACACACACACATATATGTTGAAATGCCATTGCTTATTGGAATTTGATATTTGAAATAGGATGTAAGTAGATAGATAACCCTGGACTTCCTAAAGTAATAGAATATTTGAATTTTAAGGGCCAAAAACAATGAGGGAATAAATGGTCTGTCTGATAAGAAGTGGACTGTATCTCAGTGGCTTAATAAAGCCCGTGAGGGTTTTGGCTCTTACCATCCCTCTAGTGTCATACTCTGTGACAGTAATGCTTTCACTCATAGAGGTCCAAGGGGCTGCAATAAATCTAAGCCCCAAATCCTTACAGCTAAGTTGGAAAGTTTGCAGTTGATCTTAAAGCTCAATCTCCTCTACTCCATGGGTTTCCTTACAGGTCTGCTGGCCTTAGGGGGTCATATGTTTGAGGTTCTAGTTGTGAAGGAGACTGAGTAAGAATCTTTTATCCTGTGTGCGAGCTCTACAGGAAAGAGAACAGCTGTGTATTTAATGCTTCCATTCAACGGCTATTCTGTTATTACCTAACATTTCTTTGCTTAGTAATTTTAAGAGATATGGAATGCAGAAGTGCTTTAGGAAACTGCAACTATCGATACATTGCAGAAAACAGCTGCATCATAGAAGGAAAAAGGTCTTTAATGTGTTTGGATCTTTCAATTATAACTGGAAACTTTTGTTAGCTAGATCATTTTAATCAAAGACTTTCAAACATGATCATAGACTATAATTTCAAAAGAGGCAATTGTTTATAGACTAAATGTAAATGTGTGAACTACTGACCTTTTAAATGATTGTTCTTTCCTATCCACTATGTTAGTCTGTCACCTAAACTTTATATTTAAGAGCTAGGCATGTGTTTTAAGAAAACACGAGAAATTCAGAAGGCCCCTGACACCTTTTGTTTCCAATGATAAGAGATGGACGGAGATAGGAAAACTGTCTATAGATTCTTCTAGAGTTCTGTTGCTGTTTGATAGTTTCTCTTTAGCTAAATCTGAGAAATAGCATACATAATTTCAGATGAAAAATTTGAGCATTATAGGGTAGATACCAGCTTGTTGGTGTCCTTTGTTCATAGCTGCATAGCTTTCCCTTTCTACTACATTCAGATAGGATAAAAGAGAAACAGGTCATGCAGTGTGGCAATAACAAAAGTAAGGATAATTTTAAGAATGATCATGGCATATCTTGTGATTGTGGATGTGTGGGATTGCTATAGACGTAGTGTGAAATGAGCTTAAACAATTCAGGGTGTCATCTCAAAGAACACGGATGATCCCCGAACCATGGACATATTGTCAAGCTTCATAATGAGGCACCTAGGAAAGAAGAAGGAAGCACAGGCAGAAAATAATGCAGAAAAATATTGCTCCATAGAATATAGATGAAATGAAACCTTTATTGTAGAAAATCCATGAATCCTGTTATCGTTTAGTGAGTATGCTTATGTTAAATAGTGTGCTCAGGTGAAATGAGCCATAACTCTATTCTCTGGGTTTGTGTAATCTACTTGTATCAAGAACACTTAAAATAACTATGACAAAATGCCTGACTAGAAACTTCAGGGAAAAACTACTTATTTTGGCTCATGACTTCATTTCATCATGTTGGTGGAAATTCATGGCAGTTCATAGTGGTCAAAACATGTGAGAGAGGCTCCACACATCTTGGTAATGAGGAAGCAGAGGGCAGGCCCTGGATACATCCTCAAAACGCTATCCCCTCTAATCCAGTTCTGAGGAGAGGTCTCCACACCTCCCAAAATAGTGTTTCCAGCTAGGAATGTGACCCTGTAAGGGATATACCATATACAGACCCAAACTCCAGTGGAGGATTCAGATATGTAAGCATGGGCATTATAATGACAAGAAATGAAAAATAGTCTTTGAACCAAAGTTATTGTGTTCCTTGGGTGTCAGGGCCAGGATTGAATACTGACATCTAGACTTAGCAGCAGAGAAGTCACTGTGATCTTTGCAGGAACCATTTTGTCAAGATGGTAGAAGTACATGAACGTAATTTGTTCCAGAGAAATCTAAAGGCTAGCAGTTGAGCTGATGAGTGTGTATATAACACTTTGAGAATGTTTTCTGTGAGGAGCAGAGACTAGAAGATTTGTAAATATTTTGTTCTTCACTTATCTGTTTTAAAAATGTTGTGAATATACTTTATTTAATCTCCAGAGCAGAGATATACAATTGTGTAGCAAGTTTAAGTAATAATTTTGATAATTTATTTTGGTAAGATTTGGGCTTTTTGTATTGAAGGAGAAGAAAAAGAAATTTAAAGGAAAGCCTACGTTTCTCCTTTGAGTAACATGGATAATATGCATTTAAAACTTTTCAGTTTATGAGGAGCTATTCTTGCTTATTGCTAAAGTTTTGGGGCAGAAATTTCTTTCTGGTTTTTTTTCTTTATGTTTGAAAATGTCTTGCCTGCATGTACTACGGTGTACCACATGTATACTTAGTGCCCATGGAGGTCAAGAAAGGGCATAAAATACCCTAGAACTACAGTTAGAGATAGTTGGAACTGTCATATAAGTGTTGGGGATATACCTGGGTACAGTGGAAGAATTGCCAGTATTTGTTAAGTGTATAAGTTGTTGGGAATTAAAGATGTCAATAATAATAAGTATTTTGACCATAGTAATACAATTAACTTGCCTTGAGTAACAATGATGTTAGACACTGTCCAACAGAAGAGCGTATATTATTTACTAATCCTATCTTAGAGATTTGGGAGTATGATTACAGAATGGTAGGACAGCTAGCCCATCCTTTCAGAGTTTATTAATATCAAATCCAGGTCTGCTAATAAGAAAGATCAGGTTATTTCCAAAATTCTACTTGAAGAGTGACACCAGAGCTTGTAATCTGGCATCATCATGAACTTGCAGACATCGTAGAAGAATCTGCACCTACTCATATACAAACCTGCATAAGTTCATGTGCACCATCTACACACACACACACACACACACACACACACACACACACACACACACTGATACACACACCATGGGAGAGAGAGATCCTATCGCCTTAAGTAGAAGTTTAAAGTAGACGTGTATTTTTGACAGATTGGATCTTTGCCTTTAGTTTCCTTTGACCTTGTTCTCTTATCACCCTCATATCTTCAGCAGGCAAAGGGTAATCATTGCATTAGTGAGAATTGGTATCATCCAGTGTTTCAAATTCTAGCTTTCTTGTTTCATTTCAGTTCATTTTGGAACCTAAGGGGAAATGCATGAGATGCCTTCAAAGTAATGCAGTCATATGCTGCTGCTGAGAAGGTATCTAGCCAGAACAGAAGAAAGAACATCGAGTTCAGCTGTCATTTTAGAGTAAAGATGGTCCCAGACTTTTGTATGATGATTCTACTTGTGATATTTCAAATTTATGATGGTGTGAAAACCAGTATTTAGTAGAAACCGTCAGAGCCTCTTCTGGAATAGTGAGAAATCTCGTACTGATGTGAAATAGCAGTCAGCTAAGTTTTGGTCAGTCATGAGGTCATAATGTTACAACCAATGTTCTGCATTCACCCTGTTGCTAAATTATTGTGGTTGGTGGGTTGAGTTCATTAAATGAGTTTCTGTCTTATGATGGGTCTAAAAGGGGTGGAATATAATCACAAGTCAAATAGAATCAACATACTTGAATACACACACACACACATGCAGAGGTACACACACACGGACACACACTCACTTTTTGATGGGATTCATTGTGAAACAGCACTGAAAGTATCTTCAGCATCCTTGGGCTACTAATTTTTTTCTAATCTTTAAGAATATTTGGGCTTACCACATTTCTTTCCCCTTTCCCTTGTCCTCTCAATTCTCTCCCATGAAGGAGGAGATTAGATTTTTTTTTTACTGTTAACATGTATTTCCACTCCTGCATGAACCCCTGTTCTCTATTACTGTTTTAGGGTACTGTCCACACAATTGAGTAGACAGCTTATAGAACTGAGTAATGAGTTTGTTTTTATACTTTTCATATATTATCTTACACACACGTGACTTCATCCTAGTTTTTAAATTAGCATGCTTTCACAGACAGTGTGTACAGGAATGACAGCACTGGCTAAAGGCACAGATCTTCCACTTACTTCCATGGTAACTTTTACCAAGTTATTTACCATTCCACGGGAGAGGCATATAATTAAATTAGTGTTCCCCTGCACCTACTGGAATCTTTAACTTAAAGCTTAAGGATAGTGCAATACATTTCGTCAGTTTAATATTTGCCTTAATTTTATTTAAAGTATTAATGATATACAAATACATTGTACACAGTTATGAAATATTCTCTTGTTTAGTTTTCATTTTTAAAATGAAAGATTCTGGGATAGAATGTTTACTGGCATGGTTTTTGAAGTGGAATCATAGATCTTACTGCAAATCCCATAGAATTAGTATTTTTCTCGTGTGTGTGTGGGGTGGTTGCTAAAATTAACTCTTGAGACTAATTATTTCTTTAATGGACATTTGGACTTTCAAATGCATGCAAATGTTTGCAAGGGAGAGAAAGAAAAGAAGAATGCCGAGACAGTCATTAGAACTTTCATTCCATTTGGGAAAATGTAATTATATGGAATGCGAATAAGAGAGGAAGTGTCAGGAGAAATGAGATACGAATCTTATGCCTGTACATTCTTCTGCACATTTGAAATGTCTCTTACACATGAAAGGGGAACTTCACCATTGCAGATAAACAACCCCAGAACTTGATTTTACTATTCTGTTCTCCCATCAAGTTTTTTCTTCATGTTAATTTAGACGAAAGTCCACTTGAATAAGTAATTGGTGATGAGGAGACAAGCAGAGACCAATCTGTTTCACATGTTGACCACTTCTGAGGATATCCAGGTCCTTAGCAAAGAGTTCTTTGACCAGGAGGTGGTGGCACACACGCCTTTAATCCCAGCACTCAGGAGGCAGAGGGAGGTGAATCCCTGTGAGTTCGAGGTCAGCCTGGTCTACAAGAGCTAATTCCAGAACAGCTAGGACTATTACACAGGACAACCCTGTCTCGAAAAACAAAAAGCAAAAAAAAGAAAAAAAAAAAGAAAAAAGAAAAGAGTTCCTTAATTCCTTTACCTATTTTAGCATACTGGAAACTAAATCACATGTCAAAGCAAGATCAAGTCATCATAGAAGAATCCTTGGGATATAATTTTAACCTTCCTGTTTCACTTGACACTTCATGTTTTTCTGTTGAAGTTTCCACTCTTGAGATATTCCAAACAACTCACTGTTTGTGACCTTCTATTTACCTACACATTATCAGCTTTTACCAAAGCTGTGTCCTCTCGTGGCCTTCTTCTGTATGATTCTTCAGCTTCTGCTACTGAGCTTACACTCTACTGTTGAGCTAAGTTTCATTTAGTATCATTTTTTCTGTTTAGAAATCCCTTTCCTTTTATTTCACCTTCCAGCCACATTGTCACACAAACCTAGAGTTAGAGTCATCTCTGGCCTCTCCTCTTTCCTCACTTACAAGCAGTGATAACTGTCTTTTGTGCAAGGCTTTTGCTATCTGCTCGTTGTCCTTTCATGTCCAGTGACAGCCTTTGCCATAGTTCCACTTCTTTGCTTCCAGCCTTGGTCATTCTAACACCATTCTCTGATTTGTTCTTAACATTAACAACAACAGTGATTTAAACTCTCTCTCTCTCTCTCTCTCTCTCTCTCTCTCTCTCTCTCTCTCTCTCTCTTCCTCTCTCTCCCCCTCTCCCTCTCTCTTCCTCTCTCTCCCCCTCTCCCTCTCTCTCTTCCTCTCTCTCTCTTTCTCTCTCTCTCTCTCTCTCTCACACACACACACACTCATGAACATAATCTCCATTATCTTACTCTACTTTTACATCCATGCATTTCTTAAACCATTTAAAAACACTAAGACATTTTGAGTTATCAGACTACTAAATAGGGCATGATGTGATTTCTGCCCATGGCTCTGACTTCATTCCCCTCCTTTCACCTACCCTCTGCTCCTATACTAAGTTTAGTCCAGTTGTCTTTTCCATGTATCATGTTATAGACATTTTGCTAGAAATGTCCCCTGGATAGCCTCCCTCAACGTCAGATTATATTTTAAATCTCAGTTTGTTCCATGCCCTCCTGAAGGTTCATAATGGGCAAGAGATTTTCTCAGTGGTTGTATGTAAATCTAGCAAAGAAAATAAATTGAGAATCAAACCTCTATTCCACCGAACATACAGTAAACATCAATTATGAAGTTTCTAAATTTAATGATATGTACTTCAAATATTCCATCAAATAAAGCTGGCAGAGAAGGAAATCATCAAGAGGTCAATAGATAGGATCATATTTTATAGGTATGTTTCTTTACCTGTCCTATCTAGTTAACACAATGGAGTTATTTAGGCTCCCAAGTATTGTTTTCACCTCTTTGTCAGAGTAAAAATAACTACTGGAAAGGCTGTTGTAAAGACTGAGTGTATGAGTCATAGTAAGTATTCATCCAGTGGCCATGAAAAGAATAAAACATGATAACTGCAGTTATCTGTGGTGGTAATGCATGCGTATGTACAAAAGAAGGTAGAAAGAATGGTCACTCTGTTGCTGAAGACTGAAAAAAATTTGTAACTTAGATACTTCCTTACTACAAATAGAAGGGACAGTGTGATGGGTCAGTGGATAAAAATATCTGCTACCAACCCTGAAGAGCTGAATTCATTCACCGAGATCCATATAACAGATAAAAAGAAACACTCACATAAATAATTCCATGACCCCCACAAAGGTACCATGACAGGTGCCTCTGTA
The DNA here is from genome assembly GCF_982192425.1 of Myodes glareolus. Taxonomy (NCBI): domain Eukaryota; kingdom Metazoa; phylum Chordata; class Mammalia; order Rodentia; family Cricetidae; genus Myodes; species Myodes glareolus. The sequence continues at coordinate 53,856,842 of NC_142041.1, read as the reverse complement.
AATACACAAACTTATGCATAAATGTGTGCATATACAAGTGCACATATTCACACACCCACATGCATAGTGAAATTAAAACAGGAATAAAGTTAGCTGATAATATTTGAGAAACGCAAATGAAACAAGGGAGCTGAGAGCTCTTTGAAGAATCTGTCATATTTCTCAATCTTAATATTGGCTAACTTTGGAGTTAATATCCTTGTAGGAACTCTTAAAGACATAACTGTAGGTCATGAATGGATACTTATCATGGAAAGTATTGTGAGTTTGCATAGATAAACATGTCACAGATTTAGAGTCTTGCCTAAATCTATAATTTAGGCAAGTCATGAAGAAGAGCCAGGTGCTATGATAACTTTAACAGAAACTCCCAGTCTTATACCAATGAAGTATTGATAACCCTCAAGACTGAATAGTATTACAACAAAGGCAATAAGTACTATCTGTCACTCAAAGTACACTGAAAAAATGATGTTATTGCAAAAGGGCCAACAATGACATCTCAATTGATTAGTATTGTTGTAACAAAATGCCAAAGGAGAGAGAATTTGTCAAAAATAGACTTTTATGTTACTAATGGTTCTTGAGACTGGGAAGTCCAAGATTATCTTGCAAACATCTGATGAGCTTTCTTTCCAAATTATAATATGAAGAAGGAAGATTGCAGAATGACACAATGCAACTGAGACAGACAGGCACACATTCACACAAAGAGAGAGAGAGAGGTATATACTTGCCTGATCCCATATCCATCCTTCTTCCCTCCCCCCCATCCCAGTCCCCCGATCTTTCCCCAATCCTCCCCTACTCCTTTCTCTCTAACCCTCTCCCTTTCCGACAACCCTCCCACCCTCCCCCCCATGCACCCGAGGTTACCTGGGACTCTTGTCTATTTCCTACCTCCTGGAGGATAGCTAAATAATCTTCATCAGGTTCATCTTCTTATTTAGCTTCTCTAGGATCACGAATAATAGGCTCAAAGACCTTTAATTATGGTTAGAATCCACTTATGAGTGAATACATACCATGTTCCTCTTTTTGGGTCTGGCTTACCTCACTCAGTAAAGCATTTTCTATTTCCACCTAAGGGAATCATTTTAGGGTTTACAAGAGACTTGATTATAAAGGGGATCCCCGGTCCAAGGAGAGATCCCCAGATGGTTCTCTGGACAGAGGAGAGGGTGCCTGAACCGGCCGTGGCCCACAACCATACTGATGAATATTTTGCATGTCACCATCGAACCCTCATCTGGTGATGGATGGAGATGGAGGCGGAGAACCACGTTGGAACACTGGACCTAGCTCCCTAGGTCCAAATGAGAAGTAGAAGGAAAGAGAACGTGAGCAAAGAAGGCAAGGGCAGAGGAAACCTTCATCCGACCTTGGATGGCGATACAGATGGAGACCCATATTGGAACACCGAACTGAGCACTCCACGGTCCAAATGAGGAGCAGAAGGATGAAGAAAATAAAAAAAGTAATCAGGACTGCGAGGGATGCGAGCACCCACTGATACAAGGGGACTGATATAATGAGAGTTCACCAAGGCCTGTTGGACTGGGACTGAACGAGGACGTGGTCCAACCAGATTCTCTGAATGTGGCTGGCCCAGAGCCTTTTTGAAAAGCCATTGACAATGACACTGGGACTTGCTTCCTCTGCATATACTGGATTTTGTCGCTCCAGTCTGTTTGGACTCTCACCCTCACTGGACCTGGAGGGAGGGGGGAGGAACTTGAACTTCCCACAGGGCAGGAAACCCTGACTGCTCTAGGGGATGGAGAGGGAGGAGGAGAGGGAGTGGGGGGAGTGGGAGGGTGTTGGGAGGAGGGGATGAAATGGAAACTTTTATAATTTAATAAAAAAAAAATAAAAATAAAAAAGAGAGAGAGAGAGAGAGAGAGAGAGACAAACACAGCAAGAAGAGACCCAGACAGAGAGAGACAGAGAGAAAGAGACTGTAGCATAAACATTTAATCTGTTACACAACTGATTCTTATTTTGCTAGTTGTGGAAGTTGAATCCTGTGCCAAGGATTTAGATAAGGGTCTGATATGTTGGGATGAAGAGGCTACTTGCGTTCTCTTGGAACCACCTATTTATTTTGTATGTAAGATAAAAGTTCCTTCAGATCAAGTGTTTATAAGTTTATTGAGCTTAATTTGAAAACCTTCATAGTTATGGTTTAGCACATGACTGACCATTTGTCTTACTCTTCTCTTTTCTTCTTCTTGTTATTCTTCATTACTCTGTGTTTATTCATGATCCCACAGTGATAACAAATTATTCCCTCTTTTGTGCAGAGGAAAATATACACCTCAAATTATTTAAAAGTTTTGGTTTTTTTAGCAAATATTTGTTGAGCAGATCTCCCATATCCCATTGTGATATGTGAGGGGCAAAAAGTAGCTAATAACAATAAATCCTGTCTAGTTTTTCTTTTCTAGAATTTACAATTTTGGGAAAAGAGGTTTTCATCAAATGATCATAATTGATGGATTACCAGAAACGAAATAAACTACTGAAGAAAAATACCAGTGGCTGTGACATGAACCATGGGTATTTATCCTGGGGTTGCTTGAGTTGAAATCTAAAGTCCAAGTAAAAGTTATCTGAAGCTTGGGTTATCTGGACCAGCTCATCCTTTGGAAGGAGGCATCTGTTAAGAAAAAAAGAAACCAACCAAACAAAAAGCAAAAACAAAACGCAAAGCAAAAAGCAAAAACATAACCATAGTCCCCTTTCTTTCAAGGTAGCAAACACAAAATACAGTGGCTCCGTGTGCCAAGCACTACAGCTCTCAAGAAAAACCATACTCAGACATTTTAGAAAATAGTGTCTACTCTTTGTGTTACGAAGGGCTCACTTTGATAAGAGATTTTAAGATAAAGATAGAAAGAAAAGAGAAAAAATACAAAAACACCCCAAACAAAATATTATCAAGAAAAACTATTCAGTACACAATAAGCCCCCTATTCTAGAGAATTAGAAAGAGAAAAAAATAGGCATAAATTTATATCTTTGTGGAAATTACATTATCTTAGAAAAGAAAAGGCTGAAAGTTATGGGTTAGTTCTTTATTTATTGAGTTTTACTGAGCTCTACATTTTTTTCTGCTCCCCTCCCTGCCTCTCCTCTGCCCTTCAACCCTCCCCCAAAGTCCCCATGCTCCCAATTTACCCAGGAGATCTTGTCTTTTTCTAATCCCCATATAGATTAGATCTATGTGAGTCTCTCTTGGTGTCCTCATTGTTGTCTAAATTCTCTGGGATTGTGATTTGTGGGCTAGTTCTCTTTGTGTTATGTTTAAAAACCACTTATGAGTGAGTACATGTGATAATTGTCTTTCTGTGTCTGGGTTACCTCACTCAAAATGATGTTTTCTAGCTCCATCCATTTGTCTGCAAAATTCAAGATGTTATCTTTTTCTGCTGCGTAGTATTCCATTATGCAAATGTACCACATTTTCCTTATTCATTGTTTAGTGCAGGGACATTTAGGTTGTTTCCGGATTCTGGCTATGACAAGCAATGATGCTATGAACATTGTTGAGCACATGTCCTTGTGACACAATTGAGCATCCTTTGGATAGCTCTTAAATATCTTCAAAAGACACACGTACTAAAGGTTTAGTCATTATCCTGTGGTAGCACTGGGCAAGAAAAGAATCTTCAGAAACTGAGGCCTCAATAAAGGAAGTTAGGTCACTGGAGGTATGCCATTGAAGAGGATATCTGGGCCTGGGTCATTTCCTCTCCCAGCTCCCACAGCTTCAACAATTTGCTTCACCATGTTCTCCCACCATGCTATTCTTCCTTGTCATGACTCCAAAGCAATGGGGCCAGGCAGTGCACAGATAGGAACTACTGAAGCCCAAGAGTCAAAAATGGGCCAAGAAATCAAATTAATTTTAATTGTGTGTGTGTGTGTGTGTGTGTGTGTGTGTGTGTGTGTGTGTGTGATAGAGAATGTGTCAACATATGTGGAGACTGGAAAACAACTCTCACAAGTTGGTTCTTACCTTCCTCCATGTAATCTGAAAATAAAACTCAGGCCATTCAAGCTGCAAATGTTCTTTCTGTGACAAAAAGTTTTATGTGCTTAGCCAGATCACTAGACCCATTTTTTTCTTTAAAATTTACACCTTCCAGAATTTTGTCATAGTTTGTGAAATCTGCCTAGTATAATCAAAAACACAAAGAATATATATATATAGATATAGATATAGATATATATCTCTCTCTCTCTATATATATATATATAATATTTTGGACAACAGTAAGTACAAAGAGAAAATTCAAATAGAAATAGGCGGAGATTCCCTGTAAGGGACTGATGCTGCACTGGGAAGCCTGAAGAGGAAAAACCCTCTGCAAAGGTAGCTTTTGCTTTTTTCTGTTTTTTTTAAATTTCTTTTCTTTTCTTTTCTTTTTTTTTTAAAGAAAACAAACTATCTTTCTTCATTTTACATACTAATCCCAATTTCCACTCCCTCTTCTCCTCCCATTTCCTCTACCAACCCTCATCCCCCCCCATTCACTCCTCAGAGAGGGACAGACACATTGCTTTGGGGAAAGTCCAAAGCCCTCCCTACTGTGTCTAGGATGAGTAAGGTATCCATCCAAAGAGAACAGGTTCACAAAAGGCCGGTATAAGCAGTTGAGATAAATCCTGGTGCCACTGCCAGTGGCCCTGCAGTCTGCCCCAACCATGCAACTGTCAACCACACTCAGAGGGACTGGTTTGATCCTATTCTTGTTCCTTACTTGTACAGCTGGCGTTGGTGATCTCCCATTAGCTCAGGTAGGCTGTTTCGTGGTTATGCCCATAATGGTCTTGACTTCTTTCCTCATATTCTCACTCCTTCTATTCTTCAACTGGACTTTGGGATCTCAGCCCAGAGCTCCACTGCAGGTCTCCGCCTCTGTTTCCATCAAATGCTGGATGAAGTTTCTATGGGTAACAGGATAGTCATCAATCTGACTATAGGGCAATGCCAATTCAGGTATCCTCTCCACTATTGCTTAGGGTCTGAGCTAAGGTTATCCTTGTGGATTCCTGGGAATTTCTCTAGTGCCAGGTTTCATGCTAGCCCCACAATGGCTCCCTCAATTGAAATATATCTTTTCTTGCTCTCATCTCTGTCCTTCCTCCATCTCGATTATCCTCTTCCCTCAAGTTCTCTCCCCCCTCCCCTTATCCCTTCCTTTTCCCCTTCTGCCCTCACTTCTCCTCCCACCCCCATACTCCCTTCCCCATGTGATCTTGTCTATTTCCTCTTCCCGGGTGGATCTATGTATGTTTTCCTTAGGGTTCACCTTGTTACTTAGCTTCTCTATGATATAAATGGAACCTCCTGAAAGTGAGAAGCTTCTGTAAAGCAAAAACATGGTCAATAAGACAAAAAGGCAGCCTACTGAATGGAAATAGATCTTCACCAACCCCACTTCAGACAGAGACCTGATCTCCAAAATATATAAAGAACTTAAGAAATTAGGCATCAAAATTCCAAATAACCCAGTTAAAAAAATGGGATACAAAACTAAACAGAGAATTCTCAACAGAAGAATCTCAAATCGCTGAAAGTCAATTAAGGAAAATTTCAACATCCTTAGCTATCACAGAAATGCAAATGCAAACAACTCTGAGATACCATCTCACAACAGGTAGGATGGCTAATATCAAAAACACTAATGATAGTTTATGCTGGAGAGGATGTGGAGTAATGGAAATACTCCTCCATTGCTGGTGGGAATGCAAACTTGTGCAACCACTTTGGAAATCAATATGGTGGTTTCTTAGAAAATTGGGAATCAACCTACCTCAGGACCCAGCAATACCACTCTTGGGCATATACCCAAAAGATGCTCAATCATTCTATAAGGACTTTTGTTCAACTTATGTTCATCAGCATTATTTGTAATACCCAGAAACTGGAAGAAGCCTAGATACCCCTTAACAGAAGAATGGATAAAAAAAATGTGGAACATATACACATTAGAGTACTACTCAGCAGTGAAAATCAATGACATCTTGAAATTTGCATGCAAATGGATGGAACTAGAAAAAAACATCCTGAGTGAGGTAACCCAGACCCAGAAAGATGAACATGGTATGCACTATGTTTACTAGCTGTAAAGCAAAGCATATTGAGCCTATAGTTTATGATCACAAATGTAACTTTTGAATAAAGACTTAGGAGAGCTATTGGTGCTGTGTGTCCACTTGGCAGAAGAAGGGAAAGTCCTTAGGAAGAGAGAAGGAGCAGGTGTGCAGATCTGGAGACAGGAGTGTACCTGGGATGCGGGAGGAAAGAAAAAGAACAGAAGGGATTGTATGAAGATAAGAAAACAAGTAAGAGGGCTGGATCCACCTGGCCACAACATCTCCTTTCTTGAAGAAAGGAGTGGCACTCCTCTACAGAAGACTGATGCTGCTGGGAGGTTCTGTATAAAGGAAGTAGCCAAACTGAAAACCATCTCAAAAAGGTCACTTGTTCTGACTTGGAAACATGCAATTGGAGAAACCCTTTTCTCGAGGATTAATTTTGAAAGTGATCATTAGGAACACTAATTGTAACCTTACCTGACTCTTTGGATATCTCCTCATCAAGACTGTTGGTTGTGCACTATGCCAGTTAAATTAATCAGTGTTTATGTGTGTGGAGGGGGGGATCACTAGTTTTCCAAACATCTGTGACTGGGTAGATTAAAACATAAGTGTGTCATCAGGTGGAGCGTCCCTCCAAATCTGGGACATTCATTACCTCCTCTCTAGAGGAGGATAGGTGGATGTTGAACAAGAGACCTTCATTTTTCTTTTCAGCCAAATTTTCAGATAAAATTGTCTTCCTTGCTTTAATAGCTCGTCTTTCCACTTAATTTGGCTGTTGTGCAGTTAGTTGCTAGACGTGGGTCCAGTCAGTATTTTTGCTGACTCACAAAAGCATCTGGAGAATGAGTGAATGGTGAATGAGAGAATGCAGACATATAAATCTTGTGACGGGAGACGGTTGCCAAAACCTGATGAAGAAGCTAAACTGGATGGAATAAAGTCCCTAATTTTGTCTCTACTATCACTCCCTATTTTTGGCTGCTGAGCCTGAAGGCATCTTTTAGATGAGTCCTTACATAGCAGTTGTTAGCAGAGAAAAGAGACAATTCCAGTATCACGAACACTGATCATTGTATATACAGTGTGATCCAACTTAATATTTCCTTTGCTTCTGGAATGACAGTGGGGCAGGACTTCCTGATGAGGTATTAGGTTATGATGAGAAGATGGGAGAAGATAGTTTGAAGGTCAGAAAAGTCCTTGGCTGAGAAATCAGTGTCTGCTTAAGGTGGAATTCTGGAAGCTGAGAGAACACTCTGTGTTAGTTCGCTGAGTCTCCAAAGTAAAGATACCCTTCCTTGCAATTGTATTAAAGGATCTTAAATCATTTAGCAAAATCTATGGCAGAAGGCCTGTCTACCATGTTTGACTGGGTGTGGAAGAAAGTCTCAAAAGTTTTTCTCCAGATTTTAAATTACTTTGGACATGATTAAAAGTGGAGAATAAATTTGAACCCCAAAGTTAAATTGAATTTTCAACATATGGAATCGTCTCCTGAAGTAGGGATTATATAATATTACACTCTTGGTGTAATTAAGATTCCTTAATTCACATATATATATATATATATCACTTTTCCCGTCATTGAACACTCAAGGGCCTCTAAATGTGCTAAGACTGGAAGGTTGCAATTTTCCTTACCAGTGGATGTTGCATTGGTCTTTGTGGGGAAGAAAGTCTTCTGAGACATTAAAAGGACTCTTGCAAATGCTGACACCTGCTTACTGTTGATAAAGTAATTGTACAATCCATATAAGCATATCATGGAACCAGATAAAGAAAAAACAGTATATTAAATCAGTGCTTAATAAAAATTACCTGCTAGTTTAGTTCATAAAGCTCATGACCCACACATTAGGAGATAACACTTGAATCACCAGAAAGTAAATGAGATAACCAAAATTTTAATCATTTATAAGTTACATAAAACATTGACATATGAATTTCACTAACAAAATGCATGCATCAAATATCAATATCTAGTGTTTGTTTTTGCTTATATGATTTATAAATCAGTTTTGTTTGCCCTTTTAAATACTTATTGTTCTTATATCAGCATGTGTGATTTAAAAGTCACTTTGAATAGTAAGGCAATTGTCTGATAAAAATGAGGGTGAAATAAAGAGATAAGTAAAAGTAATTTATCCGAAACAGATAATTATACCTTTAAGCATGATAATCCCTGAAAAGTGACCACTGTGTGGTCTGATAATAACTTTGGTTCTCAAAGTTCCAAGCCAGTTTTATTCAACACTAAAATTTACCTTGAAGTTAGAAAACTTCTTGGTAATTTCTCAGTTGTCATAAAAACAGCATCATTATTCCATTTTATGGAGTTCTTTCTTTGAAGACTAGTAAAAAAATATTTCCAAAGTGCACATTTTTGTCTAGTAAAAGCTTTTAGGAGGATTCTTCACAGAAAATTTTTTACATGGCAGATGCCAAAAGATGCCAGGAAATCAAGGTAAATATGAGTCAGTCTTCTTTCAGCCCTGCCACGCTTCTGCTGGGTTCAGGGGGAAATATGTGTGATATTCGGGAAGAGACACGGAGGAGTGGCCAGTCCTTCCTGGAGTGTGGATCAAGAAGAGCTTGGAAAAGGAACTTAAGGATGCTTTGAGCTGAGTATTTAAGGACAAAGAGGAATTCACCAGGCAAACAATGGTCAAGGCAGAGGGTATAAATGGTAGAGGAAAGAAACGATTAAAACAAAGAACTGCTTTTTCACATAGGAAAGGCTTCAAATGGCATCAAGGTTGTATTCTCAATTCATAGAACATCTCATTAAGTAGTATTAGGAAGTGGCTGCATGATTTGTAACACCCCCTGTCTCCCCTCTACTGGATAATTCTTATTCTGGTTTCAATTCAAATCATGTTTTCCACCATCCAAAGCCCTGGGGAATCTGCTCTTCCCACAGCCCTGCACATGAGTCCTTCAGTGTAAGAGATTATTGGAGAATGACTGTGTGTTTCTCTGGAAGTTTGGCAAGCACAGATGGATGGCTTACCATGGTCAGTCTCATACTTTCCAGATATTAGCTCCATTAATTAGTTTATTTGAACCACTGATTTCTCTTTTCCAATCTTTATCTTTAAAATTTCTCAAATAATTTTAGCTAATTTGTGAAATAAAATACCCAAGAAAGTAAAATTTATACATTCATAGGCACAATTGTAGTTTAAAACACACTGTAATGCTTGCATTATCATAACATACTTAAGTGACAATAGTGTATATAGTTTCCACATTGTTTTTTCTACATAGACAATTTTCCTTGAGTGAAAACTCAAAATTTTAGTAAAGATCTGGTCTCATACAAGTGTCTTTCTGTCTCTAATGTCCACATACCTACTAAAAACAGCACTTTAATTGTTAAGAATCATATATTTCTCACCACAACCCTTGTGGGAGGTGAAAAATTCAGGCTTAAAAGAAACAAATCAGAAGTGTCCATAGTTACATAGGCAGGAACAGTCTTCTAGAGACATTTGAAGTTTTGTTCCTATGCAAACAAAATTTTAGGTAATAGATAAATTTATTATTAAAAGTCAGTAGTATATAACTTTCTGTAATGGACATATTAAGACGATAAAGAGCTATTTAGATAAACCCAACTTTATTCTTTACTGATAATACCAGAATATTTTTCTTCTAATAAAATGGACTGGTTTATTTTCCCCTCAATGCTGAATGATGAGGATTATATCCTCTTGATATTCTGTCATACATACTTCCTGTTGAGGTCTCTTTCCAATGGGCTAAAAACATAGCATTCTCCAACAGAAGCCTCTGACACCGTGCATTCAGAGAAAAATATCAGTTTATTAACATGATGAGGAAGGGGAAGGAGGGAAAAACATTAGTAGTTTTTATGTTTTTCATAATAGCTCAAATACTGCAAGTTCAATCTGATTTCAGGCATAGATGTCTTTTGTTAACTGAATAGTCTACCTTCCACAAATAGTCTCAGTCTTTGCTGTATATATAGTAATGTATGGAATAGTTAATTCCCTTTAGAAAACAATTGTACAATTGTACAACCTTCTCTTCTTGTTTGACTTCAACATGGTCACCAGAGTTGCTGCTTCTTCTCTAACAATTCTTGGAATTTTTCTTCTGATACTATCTCTGCCACCGTTTGAGAACTCACTCACATTAACAGTGTCCTGGATAATCTAAATGTCCCAGCTTGCCTTTTTATCCTGTTACAATAGGCAAGTTATTCTTAGTAAAAAAGTTCCGGTCACATCACATCCCTTCATTTTTCCCTCCTCAGGTCTTCTTGAGTGATGAATTAAATTAAGGTATTCTCAAAGATTTTTGGAAGTAAGTACCCTGAATTTGCCACAGCAACTACCACTCCAGCATCCCTGAGACTTCAACCATGGGCAAACCCGTCCTTCAGCACTGCAGAGCCCAAAGTCACCTGCTCCCCAGGTCTCATAGGCTTAGTTCCTCTGAATGCGGCTTTCTCATGGGTGTCATTCCTGGAGGCTCCCTCCTCTTGACTACTATTGTTAATTCCAGATGTCTGCAGTCATAACAATATTTTACAAATTTAAAAAAAGACAAGAATGAAAAAGTAAACCAAAATCCTGACAAGAATAGTAAATTAGATACAACTTAGTTAATTTCACAGCTCATTTTTCAAATGCATAACATCTTCAGGGTGCCTAATAGCGGACAGTCACAGTGTTAGCTACTGGGAACAGAAAAACTTTAAAATCACACTTTGTGGGGCATGAAATGAGGCTTGAAAGTTGTAAGGGACAGAATGCAAGCTTGAATTAAGGATTCCCTATATACCAATGCAATGATTGCCGTGAAGGAATGGAAGGAATTTGGGGCCTATATGAAAGATGTTTTATTCGTCTCTGCCTTTCTATCTTATCTGTAATTCTTGGGGGTCTCACAGTATGCTTGTGATGGCAGTGGGAGGTAGGTTGGATTGGAAGAGTTACAAAGCTTTCCAGACGTTTTATCTCTCCCCCAGTTGATAACCACCATATTAAAAACATATAGTGAAGCTCCTATGCTCTTTATGTAACTGACTTATATATTCTGCACATATTATTCTGATTACACTTCTTTTTTTCCTTCTCTGAAGAGAAAGGAATGTCACACTGATTGACTGAATACTGAATTTTGCTGGCACTTTATGTATGTTATCTCTTTACTCGTATGACAGTGTGACAATTGCTACAGAAAGGCATTTTTATCCTGATTTACACATAAAAAACCAGAGACCCAGCTGGCAACAGGCAGGGATGGCATTTAAACTTGGCCTCTGCAGCTCCAGTCCTCTCTTTTACACCCCACAGCCTCCTGTCTATGTTAGAATTCAGGCGCCTTGGACGCCGAGACAGACAGTAGTTTTGTTACTGTCCCCAACAGCTCTTAACAGCATGCCTTACACACAATATGCTCTCTACATAATTTGTCTGAGGAACGAAGAACCAAAGCAGACCAGCAAACATTTATTTGTTCAAAGAAATCAAATGAGCATCAATGCATAAAGCCCTTGAAGAATAAATAAGCCATCTGAAATTATAATGTCAGACACATTATTACATTTCACAGGTTTTCACAATTTGCACATTCCTATTGATCCATGAAATAATTTAATTACATAGATTATTGCATTATGATATAGTTTGGTACTGCTATTTTCCCCAACATGTTTTTGGAGGGAGATAAATTCCTTCTCAGAAAGGAAATATATTGTCGAAGAGCCTAAATAAAGATGAAAGGACTTGCAGTCAACTCTTCCATCCCCAGAATAGCACTGACAAGTTCCCTCCAGCATCTTTTAATGAATTTGTCCAGAGCTGTTTAAGAATATTCCAAGTAAAGAGGGTTTCCATCCAGCCTCACAGAACACTGGAGAAATAGAGATATTTTAATGGAAAATTGTAATGTCTAATTTATTTTTTAATAATATGCTCTAACAGAAAACTCAAAACTTTAAAATGGTTCTCTAACACATTTCATATTTATTCTTGTATGTCAGTAGTGAAATAAAATTAGTCTTTTATATTAATTTTAAGTGATTGCTTATTATTGTTGATGATTGGTCCCTTATATATGTTGTGTGCTCATGTACTTTAATTATAAAACTACTAATTTTGTATAGTTATTTAATATTTTTAAAGTATTTCAAAATTTTATCCTTATGAGTAATCTGGTGTTCATACAAAGGAACAGATGAAATTGAGAGTGGAGAGAGACCATGGAGGGTTGGCTAGAAGTACTTGGGAGGCCTGATGGGAGGAAAGAGAGTTGGAAATGTGATGCAATTCTATTTCAATTAATAGTATATTTTTTTTAAAAAAAATTTTTTTGAGATACACAGAGGCTGCTCAATGGACTTTCTTATTTCCATTAAGAAGAAACACTGCTTTTTCTCTGCTAAATGTGGGTGTATAGATCAATAAGGAACTAAACAAGAGACTGCCTAATTTTTTAAAGGCAAAAACCTTTAAAAAAATCTTGGAACTTAGATTTCAGTGTTGAAAGAGTTGACCTAATAAAACTTTGATAGCTTAAAATGATTTAAAGCATTTCTCCTTTCCAGGAAGTTGAGAATAGAATGGAGAGTGGACAATTATATATTCTTGGCTTTGTGTCTCTTACATTTTTGATTTAACCCATATTTCTTATTTATTCTCTGCCATGTGGCAGTACCTTTATTAGCATGGCATGCTTATTTCCTGCTCCCTCTGTATCTGAGAGGCTCCTCTGACTCTGCCCTTCTTCATCCCATCATTCTCAGTTTGGTTTTCCCACTCAACTTTATCCTGTTCAGCTATTGGTCAGTCAGTTTGTGTGTTAAACTAACCATAGTGACATATATTCACACAGTGTACAGAAGGACTAGTCCACAGCACTGCTAAGTATTTAGTTCACAGCTTCTTGTGACGGATGGGGTGGGAGTGTCACATCCTACCTTCTGAAATAGCATTTAGTGTCATGCTATTATGACAAAAACAGAAACAGAATTTCAGAAAAGTTGTGTGATATTTCATGTCTGGGTTCTGACTCAGGTTCTGACTACATTTTTTTTCTGAATGCATTCAATGATTATAAAATAACTCAGTAAGGCTATAGTGTGCATATTTAATTGGTCTAACTTAATTAGCTATATGCCCCTAATGAATTATGCCTCTTTCTTTTCCTTAGTTTCTTTATTTGTAGAATTTGAGCTTGCTTGGTTTGTTGTGAGAATAAATGAGATGTATTCAAGGCATCAGCACAACGCTAAGTGGGTAATGATGTCTTCTATAGCACCACAAAATACTGCTTTAATATCAGTCTTTTGGGCCTAAATTCTATACCACTCTCTTCAATTGTTTTCTCAGTTTTTTCTTTGATTTGATTGAAATACCCTCTATGAGCCACTGAATTCAATGATGGTTTCCAGTCCTTAGTGCTGTTTGAGCTGATAGCAGTAGTCTTATCAGAAGGGTCTACCTGAAGGAAGCGGCTCACTGGAAGAAGTGCTCTTTTGAAAGTTATACTTTGACTTCCCTTTGTTCCCTGAGCATTCGGAGGCAGCATTCTTTGCCACATATTCCTGCTTCCATGATGTTCGACTGCACCAGAGACCCAGAATCAGTAGAGCCAAGTATTGTGGACACAAACTTCTAAAATAATAAGCTAAAGTCTCGTCCTTGAGTTTTTCTTCATTTTTTCTTTTTATGTGTTTTTAGTGCTAGATAGTTCATCAAAGTAATTAAAAGTAACTAATACAATGTCCTTTTAAAGAAAGTTCTCCACGATCTGGAGAGATGGTTCAGAGACTAAGTGGATGCTGTTCTTGCAGAAGACCCATGTCTGATTCCTAGCACCATGTCAGGAAGCTCAGAAACACCTGTAACTTCAGCATCAGGGGATCCAGTGCCTCTGACATTCTTGAGCATCTGCACTCATGAACTCGTGCTCAGACACATGTGTGCAAACACATACATACATACACATACAATCACACACACATAATAAAAATAAAATAAAAATTTTAGAAAGAACATTGTTTACTTTGTTAAAGTACTTTCAGATCATTTGCAATGATAATAACAAAAATATTGAAAGGCATTGTGTTATCTGAGACTGATAAATAATAACCAATAAATGTAAATTTTTAGCAGCATACTTTCTAGGTGTGTACTGGTAAAATCTTCATTTACAAATGTAGAAACTGAATTTTAGGGAAGCAAATTAACAAATCCAGGAGGACCCACATCTCTCTTACTTTACCCTTCCACATTGTACATAGACACTCTCTGAGATACTCAACACTTTATTTACTTTATTCTCTTTTTACCAGTTTTGAAAACAAAATACATTCCTTAGCAAGCATGGGACCCAAAATCATCACATATTCATTGTATTTTATCACCATAGCTAAAGTAATAATGGCAAGAGAAGTCTACCTGATTCATGCCCAGCCAATAAATCATTCTCTTGTTTATTTTTATGTTGCATCTTGATTTATTTTAAACCTATCTGGAAGACAAGCTCTTTATCATAAAAGGAACCCGCTTTCCCATTTATTTGTTCATTTTTCATGGTCATCTCATAATTCATTTAATAGTTACTATTTATATGCTATTATTTTCTGACTTTTCTGTCAGCAAGCTTATGAAAATGAATACGATTCAGTCCCCCGCCTTTTTAGAACTCACCATCCAGTCAGAAAACAGAGAATCATAGTTTACGCTACTCTGATCAGTAAAGTAATACTTTGGTGACCAAAGGGAGTAAGAGATCCTATTGAAGGTTAAACTATTGTATCAGTGGACAGCCCAGGGAATTAGGATAAAACTAAACATAACTGGCAAAAAAGGGGAATGTAGTCAATGAAATGATTCCTAATGATCCTTTGCCTAGTCCAATTGTCATCAATTGGACTTAATTGAGAGGCTTAATCAAGGAATTGATGGAAACAGATGCAGAGACCCACAGCCACACATTAGGCAGAACTCAGCGAATCCTGTGAAAGAGAGGGAGGAAGAATTATCAGAACCAGAGGGTCCAAGGACACCATGAGAAAACCAACTAGCCTATTGCCTTCTCTGTCTGTGGTGATGGAAAGTTTTGCTGGGTATTCCATGGCCAAGATCAAAAACACTTATGACAATTTATGCTGGAGAGGATGCCTGGTAAGGGGAACACTCCTCCATTGATGGTGGGAGTATAAATTTGTACAGCCACTTTGGAAACCAGTATGGCAATTTCTCAGAAAATTAGGAAACAATCTGCCTCAAGACCCAGCAATATCACTTTTGGGTAGATACTCAAAGAATGCTCAGTCATACCACAGGAACATGTGCTCAGCTGTATTCATAGCAGCATTATTCATAAGAGCCAGAAATTGGAAACAACATAGATGCCCCTCAACCAAAGAATAGACAAAGTAAATGTGGTACATTTAAACAATGGAGTGCTACTCAGCTGTAAAAATAATGACATCTTGAAATTTGCAGGCAAATGGATGCATCTAGAAAAAGCCATACTGAGTAAGGCAACCGAGACACAAAAAGACAAATATAATAATGTGGTCACTCATAAGCGGTTTTTAGGCATAAAATGAAGAAAAACGAGCCTACATCTCACAACTGTAGAGAACCTAGGCAACAAAGAGAACCCTAAGAGAGATATACGCAGAACTACATAGTAAGGAGAAAAATACAAGATCTCCTGAGTAAATTGGGAACATGGGGATCATAGGAAAGGCTAGAAGAGGAGAAGAAGGAAGGGAGGGGAGCTGAAAAAATGTATAGCTCAATAAAAACAATAAAAAAAATCAACTAACCTGAGTTCATAGGGGCTCACAGAGACTGAACCACCAACCAGAGAGCTTGCAAGGGACTGACCTAGGCCCTCTGCACATGTGTGACAGTTGTGTAGGGTAGTCTTCTTAAGAGACCCATAATAGAGGGAGTGGTGGTGACTGACTCTGTTACTTGCTTTTGGTACCCATTCCTCCTGTTAAGTTGCCTTGTTCAGCCTTAGGAGAGAAGATAGCTAGTCTTCCTGCAACTTGATAAGCTATGGCTGACTGATATAGATGAGAGGACTGCCCTTTTCTGAAGAGAAAGAAGAAAGAGTAGAAACAGGGAGGGGAGGTTAAGGGGAGGGATGGGGAGAAGATGGAGGTGAAACTGTAATTAGAGTGGGAAAAATTAATTAATTGAGTAATAAAAAATATGTCAGAAACATCTTTGTAATCACAATTTATAAAACAGAAATCTGTACATTGTAGTTTTGTTAAAATAAGTAAAATGGTCAAAAATAAATAACAATAGCAGGTTCACCTCATAAAAATGGCTACAAAAATAAAAAAATAAAAATAACTACTATACACAACATATAAGGAACACACACACAACACACAAAATGAAACTTAATTATAAAATGAACCTGACAGAATATGGATGAAAAAATTCAAATAATAGTAAAGAATAATCTCACACACAATAGAAATATAAAATGACATAAAAATCATTAAAGAAAGAATAAAAAGATGATAATATTGATCCTTTCTTGCTGGCAGAATGAATGTGAAATAGTTTTCAGATTGTTCAGACATTGGGTCAAATTTTTTGCACATCAAAATCAGAGTCAACACTCAACAAACAACTTATACTTGAAGTAGAATAGCTTTAAATGAAAATATGATAATTATAATACCACATGGAATAATGTAAATTAAATCTGCTGACAGTGAACTAATTAAATCTATGTAAAGATAATATGTGTTCCACAGTATACAGACCTAGCTATTGACAGTAGCCATCTCTGAGACAAAGAAATAAAATCTTAAATTTTATATAGTTATAGCTCTGTAATATACCCTTTTAAAATTAAAATAGCAATTTATTCATCTGTTGAAACACAATACAAACATGTTAAATAAAAATTATTAAAATTATTCTTGCGCCTTTTCTCTGAAGATGGAAATCACATGACCTTTTATCCTGCATACCACAGTTTCTATTGTGTGTTATCTTATTTTCAAAACAATGACCTTCCCTTTCTCTTGTGATACCAAACTAACAATAGTATCTGTAATTCCATGTGAATGTCTATGATGTCTAGCAAACATGCATTGATCTCTCATCATGATCCTGATTTCAATGCAGGTTTCTTTATACGATACTGTAACATCTCAATAATATTTTCTATATTGTTTACATTTCTTAAAATAGATATTTCAATTTTTATTAGCACAAGACATTTCTTGATAACTGAATTGGCGAAGTAATAAAATATAAATCATGAAAAATATTCTAGTAAGTTAAATGGGATATTAATTTTTTGATGTGTATAACATCAGGTAAAAATATTTGATGCAAAGTGCATATTTCTAACAATTACATTTATTCTAGTAATACCATGCCTCTGAAATGGGGTAGTCATGGAGAAAGAAAAGGGTCCTCTACATTCTGACACATGCTTTAAAATTCATGGCCATTCCTCATACCTTAAAAGGCATTTCATGGACTGCGTGACGAAAAGTTGGGGGATGGGAGACAGTCTAGATAGGTTCTGCATTAGCTCATTAAATACTAAAATACCATTTCTATTTTACATAATTTAACATGGCAAAGTATAAAAAAGGTGAAACTGGCAACCCCTAGGCATGCGTTTTAAAACATCCTCATTTAGATGCTAATTTTGATTCTAAGTGTATGACTGGCTTAAAAAAAAAAAGCCATTAACAAAGGGCCAGATTACTTAAAAGGGATTATTAGGCAAATATGTGAGGTTGTTCTGATACCAATTGGCCCCTTTTATGACCAAATACAACTATCCCAAGTAAAAAGGGATAAAGGTATTTGCTTTAAAATGATAGAAAAAGAAAACATACAACAGTTTTGAAAAGAGAGAAAAGTAGTGAATGAATATTCACTCTTAACACAAACCATGTAGCTTTAAAAGCTAAGGTTGTTTTCTCTGGTGCTATAGAAATATGAATTACTGCAACAACTACAGTTTTTAAAAATCCCACAAATGGTTGCCTGGGTGGAGCTTCCTGTAATATTGAAATGTACTAAAATAATTCTATCCAACAGTTTTTTTTTTTTTTTTTTTACACTCTGGCTTTTATTCTGATAAAATCCACCATGGGAGAGCAGAGAGAAATAGAGAGGAATAACAGCAAGAGGAAGAATGTTGTTCCTGCTGAGATAGAACTCATTAATGGGAAAAATGATGCTGTAATGATATTAACATGAGACCTGTCAAACAAAGAGATATCAGGGAATGCATGATCTTGTATCAATAAGTGAGTGGTAGAGACAAATAAGAAGGCTGAGTACATTTATTATACACAGCACTGCTGCATTGGCTTTGATTATGGTTACAGCTTGCTCAGATTTCTCGATCGAGAGCAAAGGGCTGTTGACCAGATGAGATAAAACCCAGCAGCCTTTAGAAAGTGTTGTAGTTTACCTCTGAGCTCATTAGATAATCTCACAACTGGTGTCTTTGTCCTAAGTGTCTTAACAGTTTTAAGTTGAAGAAACAACTTGCTGAATTTTTGCTCATTCTGTTATACTTCCTGTTTTAGTTTTTTTTTTGTTTGTGTGTGTGTACATACATAAAATATTTTTAGAGGAAGACTTATTTTTGCTCACAGTTTCATAGGGTTTAATTCATGGTCACTTGGTTCCAGGTACTTTGGCAGGATTTTATGGCAGTGTAGGGGCAGCTAAAGAAGTTTGTTACTTCATGCTGGACAAAAAGCAGAGAAAGAAGAGAAAGTTGGGAATCAGGTATAACCTTTGGTTTATGTTTTAATTATGTGAAGGCCTATGTGTATATATATGTCTTTCTTAATCTCTTTCGCTACAGTATTTTTATCACAGCAACTGGAAAAGAAACTGAGTGATGTAACACATGAAAATATGTGGGGGGGGCACAATTCATACTCAATACTTAAGGTGGTGCCTAAAGTATCATTTGTATATCAAAATGTGAAGTACATTTAATCTTCATACAATAACAAATAATGAAAAAGGGTATTGGAGTTGAGAGGGAGTATGGAATGCAGGGGGATTGGAAAGGAGTGGGGAGTGTTGGAAACTGTTTAAATACAATATCATTTATGAAATTCTCAAAAAATTAAAAATACATTAAAGTATAAAATGGAAAATATATTTTGTTCATCTCCAATAATCTTCAGTCTCAAAAGTTCTAATATTATTCAAAATTCTAAAATCAAATATCTTCAAATCAACCTGTAAGCCACAGGACCCTTAAAATAAAATGCAAGTTATATACTTTAAAGACAAATGATACAGAGTGTCCACTACTACTCCAAAATGTTGACATAGAATAAGAGTAGGAAGTACTGGATTATAGCGACACAAAAGTGGAGCAAAGCAGACCCTAAACAGTCTGATCCCATGCCCAGCGTGTGGAGCAGACTGTACTGTAATAAGTACCAATGATCTTGGGGATGGATGTCCCTGTGGTCTTGGCATTTGCATCCCACATAGACTCTCTCTTGGGAAGATTCCACTCAATGCCTGTCAGTTTCTTCCATGACTGTTCTTACATCTCCCAGATTCCCTATTTTGCCTTAGATTTTGCACATTCCGAGGGCTACCTACAGAAACTCTGACCCTGTCACACACTACCTTGTCTCCCAGGGTTTTCTCCGAAAACCAGGCTGAAGATTTCAATTCCTACTGCAGTACCAGCATCACATAGATGACAGCAAGCTCTCTCGCTAGCTTCAGAGTTTGCTAGGAGGCCCACATTACTGAAATATCATTACATTAGACATTTGAGTGTGTCATACACTTGAACTTGCCATATGTGTGGTCCGGACAAGACTTGGGATACATCAAAGTATATTTCCCTACTAAGTACTATTTCCCTACTAAGTTCGTAGTTTCAATATAATGGCTGAAATCTCTTCAGAAATCATGACTTCCTTAAAGTCAAATTCAGATATGATTTTCTGAATGAACAAAGTGTTCAACTCTTTCTGTTATGCTTTTTTAAACCCTCTTAATTCTCAATATTAGTTTGGTTAAAATAGATGCTAATGACTATGCCATATTCTGAATGGTAGGCTAATGTAAAACCTCTTATATCACATTAATTGTCCTATACCCTTTAAATTTATCCTCCTTTAAGGCTTAAGATATAGATGAGATATAGATAAATTCTTTGCACAATACAATAAAACTCGAGTTTATCCTATTTCCCAATAGAGTTTCCTTTCCTGTCTGGAATTCTCTAAGTCTGGCATTTATGAACCAAACTTCTACACCAGTGCCATTCAGCCTTCCTAATGCTGTTTAATAAATATTCTCATGTTGCTGTGATCACCAACCATAAAATTATTTTGTTGCTACTTCATAAGTGTAATTTTGCTACCGTTGTTAATTGGAATGGAAATATCCGATATGCAGGCTATCTGATATGAAACCTCAAATGCATCATGACACACATGGGCAGAACCACTGCTCTAGACTGTCTGATCTTCTCAACTTCCACAAGAGTCACCCAGTGATAAAAGTAATTGCATGGTGATGGGAATGTATATCAGGAGACATTCTTCACTTAATGATTCGGAGGAGTACCAGCTTTATACTTTTGACCAGGATATAAAAAATTGTTTTGAAAATGAAAAAATAATGTTTTCTCTACTGTTTATAGGTTTTGGTTGGGATGGACTGATAACAAAAGAGCTATTAAGAAACAGACAAGCAGAAATTTAATATCAGACTTAACTTGAGCATACACAGAAGATAGGACTTTTCAAAACTCAGGGGGAATTTAAATGTAGACTTAAATAAAATCATCTGCTTAAACCAAGAAAGAAGGATGTTGGGAAAGCCAGGACGAGCAGGCCAGAACCAGTACTTTCAATAGAAAAATAAGCAGCTTCATCTTGGTATCTTCTCCATTGAGAACATATTTTATCCTGTTTTTCCTGCACAGCAGACACCCCTACAAATGGAGATTCTCTTTGTTTATACATTTTTTTAAGGAAAAGAATAACTTCTATTCTATTTTCAGAACTGTTCTTTTGTCTGTATGTTCTCCAAATTATAACAAACTGGAAGCCAAGAAAGCACCTTATAATCTCCTATCGTCATTTTCTGGTGTGACATATCTAAGCCCTCTCATAGTAAAGGGACAGAGTTGATTTCCTGCTTATTTTTCCTTGCATGTTTGCTGCAGAAAGCTCTGACTATTAATGTTCAACAAACTCTTATTGCACAGATGGAATTGTGAGTAAATGTATTCTTCTTCACTGACTATTGGGCTTTAAAAATGGTATTCTCTGTAATACCCTGGTTCTCTTTTATCCTGCGAACATTCTTTCCTGTTACTTCAATCTATATATTTTTCTCCAGCCAAAATAGATGACTCACTGTTTCCTATGCCCACCCCTCCCTTTCTTGTTCATCTGTGGCCTTGGCTCATGCTGTGAACTCCATCTGGAGTATCATTTCTACCTTTCTGTAGGTCTGTTTCTAAAAAGACAACCTGCATCCAAGGTTCATCATAAATACCAGCTTCTCATACACTTTCTTTTTCACTGAATGAAACAATTTTTCTTCGTGATTCCAATATTCTATTTCTTTCAACAGTGATGTCTATAGTTTTCTTCTTTTGTAATATTCCTGATTTTAAACTCTCAAGTTGCTTGTCATCCTCATTTCACCTTAGTGTTCTTATTTTACCTTATTTATGCTATTTGTTATAAACTCCTAAAGACAGAAAACATAAAGGTCTTTTGTCTTCACTAATATTGTTTTTGAAGGACAAACCAAAGAACACTAATGACTTTGAAGATTAATTTATGGTGCCAGTCATTTTTTGTGACATAGATTAGAAGTAGCTAGTTATTAGAATAATACAGAAAGCATCAGACTGTAAGGTTAAATATTGTTTCATAAATTTTTTTTTAAGTCATGGAAATATATTCTGACTGCTATCATGTATTTCTTTTGTTTATTTTAGTCAAACCATCCAAAATCATGACTGTAAAACATTTAGCTCAATTATTTATGAATAATAATTAATAATTTTAGTGATGGTTAATTACCATGAGTGCATTCCTTTATTAAAAGCATCACTGTTAACCATTGCATATATATCTATAGATGTGTAGATATGTATCTGTAAACACATTGCTGTATCGAGGATATTTATAACTGATTTAGTTCAGGAACAACAGAAGAGCTAACATTGCCAATGTGGTTTTAGACTAATAGAAAAATA
Source organism: Myodes glareolus (assembly GCF_982192425.1). Taxonomy (NCBI): domain Eukaryota; kingdom Metazoa; phylum Chordata; class Mammalia; order Rodentia; family Cricetidae; genus Myodes; species Myodes glareolus. The sequence continues at coordinate 53,834,477 of NC_142041.1, read as the reverse complement.
AGCTAAGTAGAAAATAGTTTTTACTTTTTTAGGGACACTTTAATGTTCAGCAGCTTTTGAAATTTTTCTATTTGAATAGTGTGGTCCATTTCTATTCAACCCCTAATGCTTTTTGTTCTTAATTCTAGTCTCATGAAAAGGCTCTAAATAAATGTAGATTTCAATTAAAAAAGGCTAGACTGTTATTTATAATTAAGCATCCTAATAGTGTGAGATTGTTTACTAGCCAAATGAAATAGAAATGGTGGCTTTTACAATAAATTCAGGGTTAGAGCTTGTTGCTGCACATTTGACTTTCTGTTATGCCAACACAGCTGGAGGCAGATGGTGGAAGTGGTTCTGAGGCGCCTGCCCATGAATAATGGTAGACCAAGGGAGCCCAACCCTGCAGGAGGGCTCTGGCTAGGCCACTTTTAGGAATGGCTTGGAAATACCTTTTTGTGTTCAAAGTATTGTTACCTCTGAACAGCCTAGAGACCCCCTGCTAAAAAGCCGGAAATAATCAGAGAGCAATGCACTTTGAAATGAAAATGGTTCCTTTACACATAAACACCTATACCCTTTAGCAGACTACACATGAAGTATGGGTCTGTCTTTCCTTTCTATTTGGGTTCACTGGAAATCCAGTGTTTCTTTTTTCCCCTTAATCTTAATGAAGATCGTAATGTCCCTACTATCACTTTTAGTCCATCTCTTCTGCTGCTGCTTAGAGCATCTCTCTCCCTCTCTCTCTCTCTCTGTGTGTGTGTGTGTGTGAATGCCTGCCTGGACCTTGCATGTGTATAAGTACACATAAATTTGGAGGTCACAGGAAGACAGCAAAAGTCCTCTTCAATCACCCTTCTTTTTGGGCTTTCAGACAGAGGATCTCACTGAACCTGATAGAGAGAGGTTGGCTGACCATCAGGCTCGAAGAATTCTCCTGACTCTATCTTCTCAATTTATGGATTACAAACTGTGTTGGGTCTTTTCGTGGCTGCTGCCCATCTGACCTAGGCTCTCTCATGCTTACATGTCAAATTCTTTACCCTCTATTGCAGAGTCACCTTGTTAACTCTCCTCCCTTTTCTTTTACTGAAGCTGGTAATAAGAATATATTTACATCTTTCTGTCTTGAGAGTTTTTATTACACTGGGCATGTGAAGTGATGTAGACAGAAGCTTCTGTCCTGCTTGGTCCCACAGCCATTCAGTTCCCAAAAAACACTCAAAAACTTATATTAATTATAAACTGTTTGATCTATTAGCTCAGACTTATTATAACTAGCTCTTACAACTTAAATTAACCCATAAATCTTGTCTATGTTTAACCACGTGACTTGGTATCTTTTTTCAGTAAGGCTTTCTCATCTTGCTTCTTCTGTATCTGGCTCTCTTCCCAGAATTCTCTAGTCTGGTCATCCTGTTTATACTTCCTGCCATGCTATGGGTCAATCAACATTTCCATAAACTGACAAGAGTGACAAATCTTTAGAAAGTACAAAAGTATTATCTCACAGCATTTCCCCATTTTTTTCCTTTTCAAAAGAAAAATCCTGAATCTAATCTCCTTTGTTTAGTTTGTTTTTATTTTACTGAACATTATCTATTAGTGTAGAAGGTCCTTCTGTCTTTGTGTTGCATTTATTGGTTAATAAAGAAAACTGCTTTCAGCCCTTTGATACGGCAGAATTTAGGTTGGCTGAGAGAAAGGAGGCAGAGTCAGGGAGAGATGCCTTGAATATGCCAGAGACAGATGCTGGGAATTTTATCCTGTAAGCTATAGCCACGTGGCGATACACAGATTTAGAAATGCCTTAAATTTAGATGTAAGAATTAACCAATAAGAAACTAGAGCTAATGGGCCAAGTAGTTATTTAATGAATACATTTCCTTGTGGTTATTTTTGGGATAAACTAGTCAGGCTACTGGGACGAACAAGCAGACACCCTCCTGCAGCAATCCATAACAAGATGTAACCAACACTCTAAACAAAGACAAACATCCATAATTCATTTTTTGGGAAAGTGACATAATTTTCTAGGCTGCTTTGTGCTGTTTGGGTAGCATTGGTTCTTATATTCTTATGAGGACCCAAATATAATTTAGAATTATGTCAAGTACTGTGAGATTGGGTCATCTCAGCCAGCAGTCTTGAGGCTATTCTGGTTGTAGAACTCAAAGGAAAAGGAAACAGATGTGGTCTGGAACATTGGATCACCTGGGCCATCTATTCCCATTGAAGATTTTCAGGGGATCTTCCTTGATCAAACCTGATTTTTCTTAACCTAAAATGAATCCTCAACCTCTCACTTTACGTGGAAAAAAAAGCAAAACATCTTCTCTAGATTAACACATCCTTTGATTTCAATTTTGAAGTCAAGGAATTTTCAAAATATATATGTTGGATTAATCCATCAGTATTTATAATCAAATGTCTTTTAGCAACTATTGCTCCTTCCTCAATAGTCAAACAATTCAAAGACAACACAATAACATACAGTGTCTAAAGTCTTTATGTGTTTTCCTCTTTTGAGGCATGGATTGTGTGTGTGTGTGTGTGTGTGTGTGTGTGTGTGTGTGTGTTTTGGCTGTCCTAGTCCTCACTCAATAGACCAACCTGGCCTCAATCTCATAGAGATCCAACTCCCTCTGCCTCCCAAGTGTTAGGATAAAAGACATGTACCACCATACCCAAATACACTATTTCTTTTTTAAGGACTTTCTCTATCCTTTTTCTTTTCTGTATCAAGTCTACATATATTTTTAAACATACTGTAAACTGTTTAGAGTTTTTTCAGTCTGAATCTGTTTTTAATATAAATTAAATATATGTATGTATTAAAATATATGTTTTTTCTGAGCATATGAATATTTAATCTACTAAACATATGGCTAGGATTAAAGTTGTGGCATTGGTGGCTGTCTTCACCCCATTCCTTTGCTTTTCGAGAGTGTAGCTTCGTGGTGGAGTACTGGTGGGAACCATGTTTATTGCCACAACTATGAGGTCCTTTCTATGAGGGAGACAGTGGTGAAGCTTGGACTATGGCACCTTGCAATAGAACCAGGATTTATCCCTGTTGCATCTAGTTTATTAGCATCCATTCCCTATGGTGGAATGTCATGCTAAATCTTAATGCGTAGGGGAGGGACTTGGCCCTGGCCCAACTTAATATGCCAGACGTTGTTGACTTCCTATGTGAGCCCTAACCTTTTGAAAGGAGTTGATAGGGTTTGGGTTTGGGAGTTCTGGTGTGATGGGAAGAGGGGTAGAGAGGAGAACTGTGGATGAAAATAAAATTATAAATTAAAATTAAAAAGAAAATGAAAAAAAAGATCAACCTTAGCAACATATATACAGAAGGATATCCCACATCAAAGTGAGTATCCACATGAGTAAACTTTTCCTTTCTAAGATTGATCATTTTGTTTCAGGTAATTAATCAAGTCCAATTTGTCAAATGTATTACATTTACATTATTATTATTTAATGACAAAAATAAAGATTTTCTTGTAAGCAATAGGTATGATTAAATGAAAAAGTTTACTTTTTAAAGAAGTCAGGGTAGTTTCACATACACATAATTCCAGCACTTTGGAGGCTGATAAAAAGAATTGAAAATTTAGGCTCATCCAGGCTATATAAGACTCTGACTCAGTATATTCAGTTGAAACAAGAACAAAAAAATTAATATTATCAACAGTATAATAAGCATTTATTGAGCACTGTATCTCAGTACTTACAAAAATCACTTCATTTAACTTGCTAGAAACCCCTATTCAGAAACTAATCATGATAAAATTAATATTTTAGAAAGTTAAATTTCTTAGTCATTGTGACATATGAGAAGGGTTGTTTTAATTTTTTGAAGTAATCTGATTCAAGAATATGATGGTATAAATCTCATCATCATTATTTGAAATAAAAAATTTTAACAAAGAATGCTCTTACAAATTAGATCCTTGCAAACACCAAGAAAAAAAAAGCAGATGCATAGTGCTTTATTGATTTTGTATGAAATGTTCAGCTATGGTCCTTCTTAAGATTCTAGTGAGGCACCCACAAGCTCTCTGGATTCCTGGAACTTATAAAGAGGTTCACCAACTCTAGTACCACAATGGTGGGGGTAACTTACACAATGACTCAGAAATTAGGTCCTGACAGTTATAGGAAGCAGCAATTGCCTAAGTGTAAATAGTATCCTGCCCCACTGCCCTGAACATGAAAAGGAAGAGGGAAAATAATGAGACTGGAAAAGAATGTTGAGGAGTTGAGAGGGGGAAATCAGAATTTAAAATTGCTTGATAGAAACCAGAAAAGTGAATGAAATGTTTGAAAGTGGCCTAGGTGACTCACCTCATTTACAGGTTAAGATATGATACACACATGTATGTATAGAGGTATGTATTTGATTCCATATGAAACAGTTGACAAAGCACCATTAGATTAATTGAAATATTTACTTTTACACTGATGAAAATGAACACTGATGAAAATGACACCTCATTGACTTTTTCTAATACCCACCTTCAAGAACCATGAAGACTATAAAGTGAACAGAAATGAGCTGTCTGTGGGTGTTTGGCAGACGGTGAAGGATTCACCCAGGATTGTAGCACCTGTTATTTTCTGCCAGAGACCAAATAATTTGGAATGCCAGAAAATGAGAAGCTTCTTGTCAGTGGGTGATGCTTCCCACAAGAACAGAAGCCTTTGTAGTCCTGCTGCTCAATCTTCACCTCAAGGAATTCATTCATTTTTCTTACTCAGCGATGCTTGCTTTTCTGATTCACATCAGGGAAAGTCTATTTAGGACTATATTGGTCCTGTGGTACCTGTGGGGTGTGTGTTTGTAAATGGGGATGAGATCGTGGATTTGACCACTTTCAAGGATTTTCCTGTAATCTGTTTAACCTCAGCAAAATACTTGGTGACAGAAGTACATAGAAATGATTATTAGTTTATGCAAGGAGGAAAAGAACACATCATTTTGCAATAAAATGTTAGAAATACTGTAATGAAGAAAGACAGGTGAAAGTCAGAGAGAAGGCACTGTAGTTCAGATGGTTTGTGTCTCATAATGTTAAATGTGACACTTGTGCATAATAAATGAATTGGTTTTCAGTTGCTCCCAAGCAAAAGCTTCTTGGTGAAACAGAAATGTAAAAATAATGCCCCCTTTTCTGAGGGCCATGTCTGGGTCCATGGTTTTACTGCAGTGGAGTTGGGGGGTAGAAACATGTTGATGTTTATGACCTATGTTACCACCAAATCCATGTTGGTGTCTGTGGGACATGTTGCTGCCAGGGGCCATGTACATGTGAATGGTCTGTGTAGACTCCTGAGGCCATGTTCATGTTCTTGGGAATAATTACCATCAAAGACCATGTAGATGTCATGTACCACTACTTAAATCCATGTTAATGTCCCTGGGCCAGGCTGCTGTCTGGGATCTTATTGGTGTTTATAGCCCATGCTACCCCAGAGGCCATATTGATGTCTTTGGCCTGTGCTACCACTGAAGGTTATGATGATATTCATGGCCCATGCTGTAGTAGAGGAATAAGTTGGTATCTTGGTTCTGCACTACCACCCAAGACCATGCTGAGGTCCATGGCATATGCTGAGGTCAGAGACCATGTGGATGCCTGTGGCTCAAGCTGTCAGAGGAAACATGTGAGAGTCCATGATCTGTGCTCCCACTGATTGCAGAAAGCAAGTAAGCTACTTTTACAGTGGCACTGATGATTGCAGGCTCACAGTTGAGAAAGAGGGACATAGTAGACTCTTGTGATGACCTCTACTCTCACTGCCCCCACCGAATGTAAAATCCAAGACAGAAATCTATTGAAAAGAACATTTAAAAATTGTGATAAAGATGCTGAAGAATAGTTCTCCAAAACTGATAGCTTCTGGCAGGTGTAGAGGGAAGGAGGAAGATTCATTTTCATTTAAGGGGCTGGCCACTGGGTGTTCAAACTTGCTTTAATGAGTGTATGGGCAACAGAAATAGGACATTTTTTTCTTCTTCTTTTCTTTTTGTTTTTTGGTTTGGCAGGAGGCCATGTCACAAAGGTCAGTGGTGGAGTAGACTTGGGAGAACTGGTCATTGAGTGTAATTTGGGTGCATAATGTGAAATTCCCAAATAATCAATAATCAATAAAAATAGTATGTTGAAAAGTGCTTCTTTGTAGGACACAGAAGACTTTATGAAATAGTATATAGTCTTAGATGAGGTTTTGTCCATTCACATGATAGTTACATTTCTACCACTGTATAAAATTCTGAGAAGCCAAGGATTCACGGAGACAAAACCATCTTAAATCTTGGGTCAGTTTTCCTTCAGTTGTGATATTAGTTTGTATATTCACACACACACACACACACTCACATACACACACACACTTAAAGTAGATATAAATTTTTTTGTTCCATTGAGCTGAAAGTTTACTCCTTCCCTTGGTTTATGCATTCGAGTTAATGAGTTCCCAGAAAAATCAATTCCTATTATTGTCTTTTCAAATCTATCACTTGAAGCTGTTTCCAAATTTTATTTAACCAAGATCACCACACAAGCTGTGTGTCCTACAATTACACTAAGTGAAATTAAGTCTTTATTTGGTGAAATTGTGTTGTACATATCTTTTCTCTGCATAGTAGTCAAAATGGAGGAAGGAATAAGAAATATTTTTTCAAGAACTGTATAACATGTTCTGATAGTAAACAATTATTTTCCTAGAAAACGCTTCATAATTCTTCTACTTGATTACTTTTACCAAGAATGAACAAAGTGATATAGTCACATGTCAGATCCTAGTAATTGCTCACAGTTTATGAGTATCTTAATCAAATAGCACTGTTATAACAAAATACCTGTGACTAGATAGCTGAGGAACAACAGTAACTTATTCCTCTTCATTCTGCAAGTTGGGAAGCCAATGTCAAGGTACCCTTTGTCAGTGAGGAGCACTCACAATGCCCTTCATAAATTTATAGAGATGGTATAGCCAAACTCACCTCCTCAAACCTTTTGAAAGGCAATATTTTATTTACAAATGTGGAAGTCTCCAGACCTAATGACTTTCAAATACATCATTTCTTAATACAGTTGCTTGGAAACTCAAGAACAATGGATTACATCTGGTAAGGGCATAATGTTGCATCATAATTTGGTAGATAACTGGAAGTTAAGCAGATATATGTACAAGAAGTGAAATGAGAATTACAGACTTATTTTGTAATTCTCACCCTACAGTGTGAATGCATTTTCAAAATGAAGGCATTAATAATTTTTAATGACCCAACCAACTCCTATACACTGAAAATCATATTCAATATGATTTTGGGGACAAATTTTAATGAAACCATAGTGAAAGACTTCACTAGCATCATGGTGTTTAAATTGAGAATTTAACAGTTGAGGGAAGTTCAGGGATATGGTTCAGTGGTAGAGTGTTTACCTAAAATGCACAGGATTCTGGTTTTCGATCTCAGCACCACATCAGAGAAGTCATGAGTGTCTGTCATCCCAGCATTTGGGAGATGAAACTAGAAGGACCCAAAAGTGAAGCTTTTCCTTGGGTACATGGTAAATTTCAGGACACACCGGGATTTTTTTTAAAAGGAAAGTTAAGAAAGATGACAAGATAATGTGCCAGAGACAAGCATTGGAGACAAAGAGATGGCATGCGAGGCTGTGGAGTAGAACTGCTTAATAGACAGGAAACTCAGGATTTCAAGCTAGAAGAAACAGACAGAAAGACGACAGGTGATTGGATCAGAAAGTCAGAGCTGCTAATGTGCAAGTGACACAGAACACACCACTAGTATTGTCTCTGTGTTTGAGTGGTGTGTGTGTGTGTGTGTGTGTGTGTGTGTGTGTGTATGTGTGTGTGCATGCACATGTGCACATGCATGTGCACTCATGTGATTATGTGTATTTGGGGCATGTTGTTTGTTTTCCAGTGCATTCAACAGGATATCTGGCTCATGAAATTTTCTTCACTCCATCATTCATATCAGAAACAAACACAGTGTATACCATAGCATCCCACTTTTCACGGGTTCTGCAGATCCAAACCCATGTCCTTAAGCTTGTACTTTACTCAGTGAACTACCTCCCCAGACTTTGCCTTTTATTTAATGAGATAGTAACTAAGAGTGACATTGCTTAAATTTCATTGTACCAGTACTAGTCTGTCAAAGTATTGTGGGTAGACTTTAGGGAATATAGAAGTAGAAAGATCAATTCAAAAGCTATTGGAATAATCTAGGTGAAAAATGATGATAGTGTGGATATAGATGGTACCAGTATATTTGTTAAAATAACCTAACAGATTTTTAGTGTTCCAGTTATGAGATTCACTAATGGAATTAATGTGAGATATAGAAGAAAAAAATAAAGATTTGGTTTTAGTAACTATTAATATTGGGTTGCGGTTGATTTGATTTGAGTGTGTTTTGAGATTCCTGAAGGTCTCATTGTGATTGTTACTTGGTTCCCAACATAGTGGATTCCTATGGAAGTTAATTGGGTCAAATATTTGGAAAATAGTTTGCCTGACACTTCTGGAAGCATTCATGAGAGGACTATAAAAAGAGAAGCTCAATCCCTTCATGACTGGTTGGAGTTGGAATTGCTCCTACATATGTTCCCTCCATTTTTGTCCAGAAAAAGAGATGATGTGGCTGTGTTGTACATCGTATGGATATTGAGCGATCAAAAGTGTAAGATATATTTCTTCATAAATAGTCTGTGCCAGGAATTTCAGAGATCTTTCCCCTAATTTTAAATATTATTTTTTGAAAAATTTATACTCTGTGTCAAAGCCAACTCTACAGAGCTGAGACTACCACAGTCTCTTAATCTTAGGACTTTCATAGTTGTGGGTATCAATGTTAATCACTGTCTACAGCAAATAGAAACTTCTTTGATGGTAATTGGAAGATGGACTAATCTATGCATAAAACAATATGTCATTAGGAGTCAGTTTAATATTGTATCCATTTAGCAGAATAATGTCAGCTAGTTCTCACCTAGGGGCTGTGTGTGATCTGCTTGGCCATAGGTTTTTGACCTCATAATAGTTCTAGAAATTGATTTTGTACTGTGAAGTAAGCTTTAAATCCAGCCAGGAAGTGTTTGGTTAGTCCCATGACAATGATGCCACTCTTACATCAGTGGACATATCTTGCTAGACTGTGTCAGGAATTTCATTATTGATATAAATCTGACTATTGCAGAGTAAAATAGAAATAATGAAGAACACAAAAACTGGTAGTGGCAGAAATGCAAATGGTTAGGAGTATTGATTTCTTGGGTATGTATGTAAGAAGAGTTCATATGCTTTTAGCTTTAGCTAAACATGATGGTAGGGCTATGAATGCTGAAAAGGGAGTCGTGAGTAGTTTATCAGGGACCATTTTACTTCTTCAATTGGATAATTAGAAGAAAATAGTGATGCATTTCTGGTACTGGGGCTTTCTTTGGTAGAATGGAACTTGACAAAAATAGTTATTATGAATAGGTCAAATTTTGTGTGTTTCTGAGTTACAAAATCTGTGCATTGATTTTGTTAAGATGCATTTTGTTTTTAAAAAATTAATAATTTCAGAATAAATATACAAATAACATTATACAGACAAGAAAGTTGTATTTATGTATTTAGGGATATATAAATGCATATGTATATGTAGTAATATATGTACACATATATGTGATATATGTATACATATTGTGTATATATTACATATTATATATGTCATATATATGTAACAAAAATTATGGCTAAAGATGCCATGAATTTGAAAGAAAGCATTTCTTTACATGAGAGGTGTTGAATGGAGGGAAGAGAAGGGGAAAGTGACATAGATGTTTCTAATTTTGAAAAAGAAAAAATATATTAATAAAAACCCTGTTAAGAAAGTAGTCCAGTTATTATCTAGTTCTTCCATACACCAAAGCTCCTGCTAGACCCCAAGAAGTTATAGAATATGGTACTTACTAGGATATGATGACTCACTTATGAATATAAAATATTATATGCCATACATCATATTCATCCATATATAGATTGTCTGCAATTTATATGCATTTCAAACAATTTTCACTTCGTGTCTACTGTTTTAGTCACATAATATGCATTGTGGGAGGAAGACAACAGCATATAGCCTCTTTCTCACAAAGTTTTATAATCTCAGGATTTAATAAAGGATAATAACGTCATCATAACAAATAGTTCAAGTAAATGCAAAAGGATTCCACAGAGCAAGATAAATGCTAATTTAAAGAATTTAAGAAAATCAGATTCAAGGGGCTTGATAATGACACAGAAGGATTGATAAGAATTTGGCAAATGGAGAAAATGGGTAAAAATAGCAATATATATATGTATATATGGAATATTATTATTACAGTAAGCATTTAAAATAATCTTGAAAGAAATATTTACACAGCTAACTATTTTATTCTGTGTTGAAATGAGTAAAAGATATTGAAAATTTGAATAGAAGCTTTCAAGTTGAGTGAAAACTAATGATCTTCTATGGAATAATTCTTTTCTCCAAAAGGAATTAACAAAAACAACAATTGTAGGCAGTAACTTATCAGTTAGAGATACTGATATAGAAATAGAAAACATCAAAACAAATTCTTTACCGTCAAGGAAAGGCTCAGTGGTCAGAGAAGGGGCTCATGGCTGTCTGGATCATCAGCTCTTCTGCAGGACCTGAACACCATGTTAGAGGTTAGAGCAATATGACTCAGAGCCTGTCTTTGTCAAATGACGTAATTCGCTTTACTATTTTAAACAGAAATAGTAAATTCAAGTCAGAGGCCTACTGGCTTTCTGTCCTGGTTCTGACTTGCTGTGTGATTTTGAGTTCGTTATTTCATCTCTGTTTTTTTGTTTACTCATTGGCCATGTAAAAACAATGTTTAGAGCTTCTGTCAGTCCTCTCTGAATTGAACCTAAGATTGTACAACTATAAAAACTCCATGATATAAATAAAAATGAGTTTCAATTTTGATTCATTATTCATGTTTAGATATTGTATTTCATAACTAATTGACAGTGTTGATGGACTTTAAAAGTCTGGAGAAGCATTAAGCCAAAGAACCCATTTACAGAACAATGCTCATATATACCACATCCTTGTGTAAAATGAGAATAGTCATCTGATTGCATAATTTTCAAAAGTGTTTTCAGCCAATAGTATTTATCATGATCTTTCCTTGTTGAATCTTTAACTTTAGAACCTTTCAGGGTAAGGTCCCAGAATTATATGTAACATTCTTTTTCCAGTTACATATGTAATGAACACATTACATGGTCAATAGTGCCACACAAATATTTATTTGGTTTTGCTTTGCTTTAAAATTTTTGGGACATATTTACAAAGCAAAATTAATTATGACAAAGGAAGAGTCACATACATAAAACAAAGAATATGCATTTATATGGATGGTATATTGTTTAAATGCCTCTAGCTGTTAATACTGTAAAAGACTATTCTACCAATACCCACATGTTGCTTGATATAATTAAATATGGAATTTTACACAAAATGTTTCAAGGTTTGACACCAGAATATATATATGTTTGAAGTTCTCTGTGAAAACAAATGTAGAAATATATACTCTTTAATGCAGAAGAGTGAGGTCAATTTTCTTTATATCATAGAATAGCTTTAGAAGAAGGAAGAAACACGAAACCTTATTTATGTGATCATGTAGATCAAATCTTCACATGAAATACCAAGATTCACAGAACTGGAGATGTGGCTAAGTGATAAACTGTTTTCTTAGCATGTATAAGGCCCTTGGTCTTATCTCCAGCGCTATAAATAGTAACAACAACGAAAATACAAAAAATGTAATGATGAAATGATTCCTAATGATATTCTGCTGTACTCATAGATCAATGCCTGGTTCAGCTATGTTCAGAGAAACTTCCCCCCTGCAGAACCAAACAAATATAGAGACCCACAGGCAGACATCTCAGAGTGAGAGAAAGAAAGGGGGGGAGCTGAAACACTCAGCTCTAAATGGGATTTCTCTATCAAATCCCTCCCCTCAGATATTAAGATATTCTGAGGATGAGCAGACTGAAAGAATGCAAGAGTCGGAGGAGATAGAGGAAACCAAGAAAGCAAGTCCCCCTAATCCACATGACCAAAGCTCGCATGACCTCAGAGACTAAAGCAACATGCACAGAACTTGCACTGGTCTGCAGTAGATTTTCTATGCTAATACTATGGCTTCCAGTTGAGTGTTTTTATTGGGTTCTTGAGTGTGCAAATCAGTGGATCTCTGAATCTTGCATGTTCTTTTGGTTCTTTCCCTTCTGTTTCTCTTGTTCAACTTAGATGTGAGAGTTTTTTGCTTCATCTTGGTGCATTTTTATTTTGTTATATTTTTGAAAATGAATGAATGAATGAATGAATGAACCAACCAAAGAAAGCCTATCTATTAAGGTAAAGGTTAAACTGTCACTTACACCTTCTGGGAGAGGGAAAATTTTTTTCCTTTACTAGAGTGACTCTGGGTATATCACCCATTCCAGGACCGTCTTCAGGAGTAGTTGATCAACATATAATGAACTCCATAGTGGTGCTTTGTTTTGTTTTGTTTGTTTGTTCTATTCATTTGCTTTGTTTTGTGTGGGTACTTTTATTTGGTTACAGTTGGTGTTTTTGTTTGCCTTTTTGTTTGTGGTTTCATTTTGTTGTCTTGATTCTGTTCTTTTAGGGTTTTGGTTTTTTTTTTTAATAAATTTGGATGGTTAGAGCTGGGGAGAAGAACTGGAAGGACTCGGGGAATAAAAAGAATATGAACAAAATACATTTAAATTGCTTTAAATAATAAAGAAAATATAATTTTCCCAAGTAAAGAAATCTAGAATTCTGAACCCCTTGAATGTATTGATTCATGTTCTGCAATACCATACTTATGAAATCCATTCAAGTCTTACAAAATTCTACTTAAATGATTCACTGTGTTGTTGATCCTCTTAGCTCTGACTTCTTTTTGCATTTTTTAAAATACTATGAACATACTTGGTTAATATTTATCAAAGCACAGTTCTGGGAAGCTCATCAGATGCATTATAATGAACGAGGACTTCATGGTAAACAATGCTTTTTTTTCGAAATATAAAAATTATGTTATGAATATATAGCAATTTTAGTGTTTCAGAATTTGGTAAACTTATTTCACAAATGGAAAATATTATTAAAAACAATACATATTTTAGGAAAGTTAAACTTACAAATTAAGATTCCAAAAATATTAGTATAATTAGTGTACTTTGTTTTATTGCAATTTTAGCCAACAGCAACGTTTTTTGAACCACAACCCAGCTAGAACAGTTATCTTGGCTCCTGGATTGGTTCAATCTGTTTCTGGCACTGCCACCTCATCCATCTCTAAAAACAATTCTCAGCACTAAGATACTGCTGAGTCAGAATTGCAGAAACCGACTGCTGACTCAGTCCTTAGATAAGCAGAACCCACCAACGCCAATAGCTTTACTGGATGGAGTGACTGCTTCTTGAAACATGACCCAGACAGACAGTAAGAGAAAAAACAAGCCAGTAACTTATGAATCTAAAACAAGAGTCTAACTGAGGAAGAAAATTGGATGTTCTTTGGCTGCTCTGCAGAAGAAAGAGACCATTGCGTCTCTCATGAGGTTAAGGAATAATAAAGGGAGCTTTATCAAGTAAAAGTCAAATGATTATGAAGCGCCAGCATATGAGTTTGGGCGCTGACTACATAGAGGGCTGAAAATATTTTATGCACATTTTAAATAGCTCTGAAGAAAATCACATTAGTATAGTCATTGGATTTTGTGAAAATATTCTTTCAGAATCCCCAAAGTAACTAGAAATTCTCATGTATTTATACAGGCTGATTGAATATCCTGATCCTTTGAGAAGAGGAATAAATGATCAAGGAGGGTTAAATAGGGTAAAGGATGAGGTAAGGGTAAAGGAAGAAGAGCAGGGCAAGATAAAGAAAAATAAAGATACAGAAATCTACAATTATAGAAGCTTCCTAAAATATACATATGTTTAAAATAGTTTAAATGTAGTTACTTATAAGGGAGGGGTTGGTGCCTTTTCCAGGCACCAGAGACTGTCAAAAAGTACAGTGCCAGAAATGGGTCATCTCTTTTTGAGTTGTTGGTCAATGAGTTTCCATAGATCTCAAAACATTATAGGCCTTTGCCAATGCTTTTAGTGACCCTTCAGAACTAGAAAGGAATGCCCTATTGCTGAAGACACCACATACTTAAGTCATATGACATCGAGAATTTAAGCTGATACTAATATGGAAATTTCACTCCTACTGGAAATTTGGAAAGACTAAGCATGTCAGATTGCATGCTATTTTCCTGGAATCCAGGTTTTAGTGCTCCTTGATTTAGAATAGCTCTGTTAATTTGAGAAAGAAGATATGGAGGAAGAAAGTAGAAAAGAAACATACCTGTTTCTCTGTCTCCACCCTCAAACACACTTGAGCATACACACATAAAAAGAAAAGTAACTTCTACTAGGTGTAGAGTCAAAGATAAAAATTAGGTAAGTTGCTGTCATTTGCTTACAAAGGAATTGGTGGTAGACAAAAGATGAAAAGCACATGCTGTGGGAATTCAGAAACAGTATTTTTGTGTGTTTTGATCTTGTTTTTGTTTTGATTTGGGTTATGTTTACATGGGACTTCTTGGGTGAAAGACAGCTCTAATAGTTAATGTTCATTGTCAACCAAGCTAGATTAAGTAATGCCTAGACAAATATTAATACACACTTCTGTGATGCTTTCTCTGTGAGGTTCATTTCAAGGAAAAATAATATCAGAAGTATTCTGGTTTAATGAATGGATCACTCACTTGATGAACCAATAATATAATAACATTATTGGTGTCAGTGAACATTAGGTGGGAAGTAGTTGATGGAGGAAGTCACAGGATATATGTCCTTGGAGAGTGTATCATGTCTTGTCTGCTTCCTGTATCTGTTTTCCTCTGCTTCCTGTCTTTTCTGCATAAAGAAATTTATCCATCACATACTTCTACACAACTTTCTAGTGGGCCTGTAAAGGTTATGATTATAAGGCAAAGTAAAATTGTCCAAGGAATGAAGCAACAAAAGGATAGAAAGTGTAGGCCAATAAGATGCCTACATTTTTCCAATTACTTTGTTCTAGACTGAATGATTTATGAAGAACAGAAACTTATTTCACACTGTTCTTGAGACTAAGTGCCATCCAAACTATAGCATCGGGGTAATTCAGCATTCTCTTTATAAACAGCTTCTTCTTAAGACTATGCTCTCACATGGTGGAAGAAGCAGGTACTTCTCTTGGGTTTATTTTATAATGATACTAATACTCATGCTCTATCCCCATTAGATAATCAGTGTCCCAAAGTGACACCTCTTTGGTACAATGTGATGGCTCTACAGATAAAGAAACTTGCTGCTAAGCCTGAGTATGAGGTCAAGATGCCAAATCATGGAAGAAAAGAGGTGTCATAGTACCTCTATGCATGTGCTATGACACACATGCCTTGATGACATTTGGCATGTGCATGCTCACACACACAAGCAAACAATAAGAACATGTGAAAAAATTAAGAGTGTTCTCACTCCTGATTCCATCACCATAGGAATTTAGACTTTAGCATATGAATATTTAAATGACATAAATATTCAACTGTAGCAGAAGTAGTGAACAATGTTCTTGCTCATCCCAGTACTTAAGATCAACTTTCTCTAAGATCACTAGAACCCACAATTTCTCTTGAGAGATTTCTCCAGGTTTTGTCTGTTACCCTTTATTTCACCTCTTCACTCTTCTGTTTCTTCTATCCTAGCTCACTATCTCATTTGTTTCTTGAAGAAAGTTTCCGAGTCTGTTGTATGTACTCATTAACAACATCCCCTTTTAGCTTTTGTACCACTCCTTTGTAGGAAACTACTTTATGTATTACACCACCTGTAGCTCTCTCCTGCATGCTTTTGCTCCTAAATGCCAAGGCACTAAGTTTTTCAAGATTATGCCTCCAGAGATGTATAATTAGGCAAGTTGGAGAGGATGAAGGTAAATCTAAGGTACAAAGGAGAAACTGGGCAATGACAACTGTGTTCAACGGGACGTTTTTCCTATTTTGTTCAGAAATCAGGATAAATAGAGTAAGAGAGGCCTAGAAGGCAGTTGGGAACCCTTCCATGAAATGCCCATCTAGTTTAAAAAGCAGTTTAAGATTTTATTTGGAAAGGAAAATATATAGTGTCTTTAGTCAAGGAAAATCTTTCTCTAGCTTTTTCATTGTGAAGTTTATTTTGGTAGCCAAGAATAAATGTTTTTTGTTGTTGTTGTTGTTGTTGTTGAGAAAAACCTCTAGGAACTTGACCTGTGGTCATAGGATTGGGAAGGCATAAGTGAAGAAAAGAGAAGATTACAGTTGACCTAAAAGAGGAAGAGGCAGCAAGAATACTGTCTTCCTCAAGAGTGGATAGCAATAGGAGGCTTGGCTGCAAGGTGGTGGACAGCAGAAAAACAGGGAATTTCAAGAGAAGGGAGTATCTCATGACATGACTAGAGGAGTTTGAATTGAGTTGTTTAAAGCATACTCAACTAGAAATGAGAAGCCAAATCCAGCCTTGCATAAGGTTTTATGCCTGAGGCTCTCAAAAAGGCTTGTGGACTGGATTCAAGACTCCTAGGACTGTTACGGAGATTTCTGTGACTAGTTGGAGCTGTATAAAAGTTCTTGTATTTCACTCTGCACGAAGGGACCTTGATCCTGATTTCTGTTTAACCCAGAAAATACTGTTTATAAGGCTTATGAGGATTTTTGGGTTTTTTGTTTTGTTTTTGTGTTTGCATAACTGAAACACATTGTTGGGATCACTGTGCTGGGTCTCATTCATAAGCGAAGAAAGCTGGGTGAACAACAGAAAGGTAAAACTGCACTAATAATTTGACTTGTCCCTTTGGTCACATTCCTTTAGTCATGGACTATTAGTTATCAGTCTTACTCAAATGAGAATATTCACGCTTGACACATGTTGTAGTCTTCTTCAGAGAGGAAGCTGCCTGGAAGTTTTGAGTCTTGGCTGAATGAAGGAGCATTTTTCCCTCTCACCAAGGTGTGCTCCAATTGAACATAAGTGTCCTCACTCAGACAACCGTGTGTGTGTTGTGAACAGAGCGCAAATATCTCAACATGCCTGTGCTGTATCATAATGGCTACTATAAAGACACACAGCCAGAAATTACCTTGATTATGGGGGGGGGTCCAAAGCAGCAGTGATTGACTCTCCTAGGTTAAGGGCCATCTTAACTTCTGAGGACATTTATTGCCTTGTGCCCTTAAGTGGTCTCAGCAGGATATGAGTGAATGAAAGTGGAGTTGTTTAGATTTGTTCTTGCCAAGAGTTATTTCTAGTTTGAGAATGACTTTAAGAATCTTTCAGTGTTCTAATGATCTTTTATTTTTTTTACATATTTCCTTTTATGATTTATTTTCACCTATCCATTTTCAGGAAAAGTTGGTTTGGTGGTGTTTGACTTTCCAATTCTTATCTCCTCTCTCTTTCCCTTTTACTGCTTCTGCATATTCCCTTTTCATTCTCCAACTGTTAGCCATATTCCAAGTCTGACTGAAACCAGGAGAATCTACTGAATATTTAAAGTCTGCAGCACACGCACTTCGAAGTTGTTAGGAGTTGTTTTGAAGGGTATAAATTGAGCTATCAGTTCACAATGTTTGAACTTCTTCCTATTTTCTGGTGCTTTTATCTAGCTTCTGACTTTTAGATCCTTTCGCATCATTTTGCAAGGTTCATATAAAGTCATCTTTTTGTGAAATTGTACTGCTTTGTTGAATGTCAGGGAATTTTTATTGATTTGCAATGCCTTCATCTTGGGAGAAATCCTCAGTTACCTCAGAAGATGTGTATGTGTGTCTGTGTGTGTGTGTGTGTGTGTGTGTGTGTGTGTGTGTCTGTGTGTGTTAGCATTCCTTTCATTGTTTGCTGTATGTCTTCTGATGTTTTGATTTTCCAGATTTTGAACAAAGACTTTTATCTTGAGATCTCAGTGCAGTTTTTTTGTTATTGTTTTTTCCTTCAACTTTCTACTTAAATACTTTTCTCTGAGGTTAAAATTTTAACAAAATAAAATGATTTCTAACTTCTTTCTCTCCTCTTGATTGGTTCTGTTGTGCAAAGACTAGAAAGCTTAGGATGGCAATTGCGTTTTTCTCTCTATGCCTGGTGGTATGTACTTGGTCCTCTGATACTATAAACCTCATCCTGGCTCTTGAGTAGTGATGGGAATAAAAGACATTTCACACAGTTTTTTGAGTCTTAAAAGGTACAAAGGTGCATAATAACATTTCATTAGCTACAAACTATTGTGTAGAAGTAATAGCTTGCATTGACCTACAGAAGACGAGGAAAAGAGCAATACTGGGGGAAGTTTGTCCTAGTTAAATGTAAGCTTTTATAATTATCAGAGATTTTAGTGAAACAGCAGCCCCTGATGGAAAAAAGAAACAACTAGAAAGGATATAAAGAAAACTCAAAAATTAGAGTAAAAAGGTAGATATATCGCTTTATACAACATAAGGGAAAGCAAAAGAGAGTTGAAGGATGCAGCTTAGTAGAATGTTGGACGATTAGAAAGTTGCAAAGTTCACAAGTGTTGTAATTCTACACACTAGTGCCTACTAATTGATGGGCAATACTGTTATTAATCACTTATGTTTGGTTTTAAAAATCTTGACTTCAGTGAAAGTGCTTGAATATACAGGCTTTGAGAACTCAAGTTGAAGTTTCATTTAAAATATGAAAATCAAAACAACAAAGCAGACAGATTTATGCATGCAATAGTGAAAACAATGCCTACATAGTTTAGCACCTGCGGTAGCAGGATTTTTCCCAAGATGAAGAGACCTTCAGTAACTCCACTGCATTCAAGGCAGGATGTAATTTGGTTGTATAATTTGTAATGAAAAATACATAGTGAATAAGTTTATGTGTTATTTTAATAGGTACTTTTAGAGAAGAGATTATGGAAGCAATGAAGACAGATGGATCAGATATGTATGGCTGCAGGAACTAGAAACAGATTGATAAAGCATCAAAGTACCCACAGTTAGGAAAGAAAACAAGCTCTCCACTGAGGCAAAGATTCCCCAAAATTTTGTCATCATGATGATAGACCTCTTGCATGCAGAGACCATCACTGGTTACTTGATATTTACTTCTTGTTCCATCTATATCACCTTCTACCTGCAGATGGGTTAACAGAGAGTTATAAATGTCCATTGTCCACTGAAGACGGCACATTGGGTAAAGGGGGAAAGCACTGACCTTATGTGTCTGCTTTTTCATGTAATATGTAAAATAATATATTTATTCTTGGGATATGTACCATTACCTTATTTCATGGTTAAATAATATTCCTTTTTATGGGTAACCGTATTTTCTTTTCTCGTTCTTCTGTTGGTAAACATTTGAGTTTCACTCTACCTATTATGAAAATTGCAATTATAAGAGTGGTGGACAAGTAGGTGTCAACATACATTTTTTTTATCTTGCATGCATTTTTAATAGTAAAACTTCTGTATGACATTAAAATCACACCCAGCCTTATTTTAAGTTCCTACTAATGAGAGTTATATACTCTGCTTTCTCGCTAGAGTTATTTTTGTTTGGTTTGGTTTGTGTGTGTGTGTGTGTGTATCTGTGTATGTATGTGTCTATGCATATTCAAGTTGTAGGTGCATGTGTGTGCACATATGTGCATGTTTACATGTGTGCATATACATATGCATGTGCTTTTGCACCTGACTATGTATGTTTCTGTGCATATATGTACATGTTCAAGTATGTTGCAGGTGCTTGTATATATATGGGTATCTGTGCATGTGTGTGTGTTCCTGCATATTTGTGCATGTTCATGTATGTTTCAGTGCACTTGAGGGTGTGTCTGTGTATATGTGTGGGGGTGTTTGTGTACCTGTGTGTATCTATCTGTGCATGTTCATGTGTGTACAGGTATCCTTGTGTGTTTATGTGTGTGTGTGTGTGTGTGTGTGTGTGTGTGTGTGTGTGCATATGGAGGTTTGAGGACACCTTTGGTGTTGTTTACCTTGTTTTGAGATAAGATCTCTTCTTGACCTGAAACGTACCAAGTAGATGAGGCAGACTGAGAGCAAACATTTGTCTCTATTTCTTCAGTCCTTGAATGGAAAGAGTTCATCACCACATTTAGCCTTTTTAACATAGGACCTAGCAACAAAACTCAGAACCTCATGCTTGTAAAGCAAGCAGTTTATCAATTGACCTGTTACCACAGTCTCTGCTTTGAACTGGTGTTGAAGAAGAAGGTTGCTAGTTTGTTCCCACTGCTCAGCCCCAAAATCATCATACAGAAACTATATTATTTATAATAAAGCTTGGCCCATTAGCTCTAGCTTTTTATTGGCTAACTCTTATATGTTAATTTAACACATTTCTATTAATCTGTGTATCGTAATGTGGCTGTAGCCTACTAGCTAAAGTACAGGCATCTGGCTCTGGCCAGGCTCCATGACTTCTCTCTGACTCCTACTTCTTTCTCGCAGCTTTCAGCTTAGTTTTCTTCATCTACCTCTTTTCCCTCTGCTGGCCCAACACAGTTTTTTATTAATCAATATTATTCACAGCATACAGAGGGAGATGCCACATCACCTACCCTTTTCTGTTTAAATACAAAAGAACATTTTAACTTTAACATAGTAAAACTACATATAACAAAACAGGTATCAAGCAAGAATTATATTTACAATATTTATATCTACTATCTCTTATCATAACTAAGGAAAACTATAACTATCAATTTTTTTAGCTCCATCAAAGACTCCAGAAAAGTATAATATTACCTAAGTAAACAATAAGCTTTTGTAAGCAACTTCTAATACTCTAGAACTGACAGAGACATCTTGCTGCATGAACAGTCACTAAAAGTTTATTTGTATAGTTGGGTTGTCCATCTTCAGCCTACAGACCCATAGTATCTAGCAGACATTTTCATAAAGCATGAAATTTTAAAAACAGTTTTGTGAATATTGGCAGTCTGTCAGTCACTTTTTTCTGTGTCCTGCAGAATATCTGGCAGACTCTTTCATGAAACAGGAACCCAGAAGGGCAGTCTCACCTTTAGGCAACTTCAGCAGTCATTTCTCTTTGGTTCCTACATGTCCAGTTCTTTAAGCAGTCCAGGCAAGAGCAGTTTCTTGCCCATACAGCTAACCAACTCCAAAAGAAGCCTCTTTGATGCCTATCTTTCTCTTGAAATATATTGGAGATGCCAGGATCAGATGTGCCTCATTGCCACGAAAAGTCCTAAGTTTTTAAAACACTTTAAATGCCATAATCTGTAGTCTTTGAAAGATTTGAAGAATGTCTATTCATCTGAAATACATCTTGATACATCTAGGAAATCTAACTAACATTACTACAAGCATGACTATTATAGATGACTCTCTATTTACCTTTATTTCTTAATTATACATTATGTTTTTTAATGAGCTGTACAAACACAATACCTTAATCAAGATCAGAAATATACATATAACAAAATTGACTTTAAATTGGTATCAATAAAGCAAGATCCATACCAATGCAAATCTCTAAAGCATATACTGCTTTAAATGTATAAACCAAATTTGGGAATATAGGCACAGTTCTTTTTTAAACTGCTGTTTGTTGGTTATTGGGTGAAGTAATATTTTAAGGTGCTCACAGAGACCTTTTAGAGGGCTTTGGTCCATCAAACCACAGTAGCCTGTATAAATTTCACTGGTTTTTATCTTCTGTAAAAACAAAAGAACCTCTTTTCCAAAGCAATAAATTCTTAGACCCTTATTTTGAATTTAAAATAACTTTAAAATATATATGTTGGTTACTTAGCTGTTTTACAATTGAAAATTTAAAGAAAACACAGTAATATACATAATCCAGGCTCTCTTTGCATAGTTTATATTTATGTGGCTTGTTTTTACTCTATTACTTTTTAATGTTTATTTTATTATCCTTTAATCTATGACTGTCTCTACTGTCTATTTAAAAAATTTACCATTTTTTTAAATCATTTATTTATTTTTATAACTCTCTATACTGTTTTTTTTTCCTCCCTCCCAACCCTATGTACATTTTTAAACACACTGTGTTTCATTTAGAGGCCTGATCTTTTTTATCTGGATTTGTCTTTATTGTATATATGTAATTATTTTCTAACCAGAAGCACTTCTTAAGAATTTAAGTTGTAGCATTGCTAGGGTATATACTGTATTTCCTGCTTACTCCTCACAGCCCAACATGGTGGAAGTTCATTTACTGCCTCTGTAAGCCATGCATATTGCCCCATTTTCAGGAACATAGAAGTAGTGTGTTGTTATTAAGCAAGTTGTAGCACTCTGCTTACAAATCCCTTTTAAATACTTGGCCAGATCTCTTCAGAGTTCGCATTGGCAGCATGACCCAGGAAGCCATAGTTTTAAAACAGTTTGGCTTTTCTTTTGCCACCCCTGAATCAACAAAACCTCTCTTGAAAGAGCCATGTCTCTGCTTGCTTTTAGCAAAACAGAGACCACCCAAGAGAATGTCGCTACAAACCATGTTTAACTCTGTTCTTTTGTGTCTAGGTTTCTTTTTAAATCTTTTTTAGGTTTTACATGGATTTAGTTAGCTGTGTTGGTGTGCCAATTTGTTGCAAGAAAGGGCCTTTAGTTTGTTCCTGGCTGCTCAGCCCTGAAATAAACATACAGAAACCGTATTAATTAAATCACTGCTTAGCCCATTAGCTCTAGCTTTTTACTGACTAACTCTTATATCTTAATTTAACCCATTTCTATTAATCTGTGTATCATCAAGTGGCTGTTGCTTACCACCTAAAGTTCCGGCATCTGTCTCCAGCTGTCCTCCATGGCTTCTCTCTGACTCTTCCATCATTCTCCCAGCATTCAGTTTAGTTTTTCCTGCCTACCTCTATTCCCTGCACAGACCCAAGATAGTTTCTTTATTAACCAATGGTATTCACAGCATACAGAGAGAAATCTCATATCAAACTGGTTTCTGGCTGTGTTTTTAACTAATGTTTTTGTTAGCATAAGTTAAACATACATAATTATGAATTTTTCTGTAACATTTAAAAATATATAGTATATGGAACATAATAGTCTCCAGCTTTCCTCTCTTTCCTTCCTCCAACTCTCACTCTTTCTCTTGCCAACTAGCCTCTTCTGCTTGCATGTTTTCTTGTATGTGTGCACATGTGTTTTTGTGTACATGTATTTCATGCACATGCATTTATTGTGTGCATGTGTTTTTATGTGTTTGTGATATAACGTGCTTCATTAAGGCTATCTAAAGGAGTACATTCACCTTACCAGTGACTACCACTAAAGAAAATCTCAGCTAAAGACCCAATCTTGCAGAGATCTCATGTAGGTAATCACAATTGCTTTGATTTCAGGAGTTCAACATCCTTCTCATTTTGGAAATTGAAGGTTCTACATGGGTCCTCACCCAATTTCTTTTACTCACATTCTTTCTGCTCCTTTAGTAATGCGTTCTAGTACCTCATGTTGTGATGCACATTTCCTGATGACAGTTATGTTGAATATTCTTTTTGTGCTTATAGGTCAATTACACCTTTTTTTTTGAGAAATGACTATTTAGACCCTCTGAATGTTATTTAATCAAAATGCTTGTCTCAGATTGGTGAGGTAAAGATATTTCTTACTTTGGATATCATATTATCAGATATGTGAGTAATAAATATGTTTCTCCTTTCTGTACAGATTACGTCTTTAATTTCTTGGCTCTGTCCTTTGATGAGTTTTAAATTTTGATTTATCATGAGTTGCTGTCTCTACATTTGATTTCATGCCTAAAAGTACTTGCCAGAAATATAATTCTATAGCTTCAGTTTAGTGACTCTCAACCTGTAAGCCTTGACCCATTTGGTTTTACAAGGGTCACATATTAGATATCCTGTCTATCAGATATTTACATTGCAATTCATAACAGTAGCATAACTACAGTTCTGAAATACTGACAAAAATAATTTCGGGATTGGAGGTGACCACAATGTAAGAAACATTCTCAGCAGTCTGATAATTAATTAGTAACTAACAGATGAAGTGATTGATGCACTCTGTTTTATTTGCTGTAACTTTGTAGCCAGTTTTGAAATTGGAAATGAGAATCTTTATATAATGATCTTCTTTTAAAGACTGTTTTGTATAAAACTCAAGAACTCCTCCCTGCAGAAGACTCCTTAGATTCCTATATTTCTTTGATTAGAATTGAGGACCCATGAGACTTTCCCCATCCATGTTTGCATTTCTGCAGTTCTTAAATCATATGCATGAAAGTATTATTATATGGACTGAGCAAGTTATATTTACATATTTTGTAATATATAATATATATGGAAATATCAATACATATTGATAAGCATATATATATATATATATATATATATTCGAAGAAAAAGAGGCCATGAATTTGAGAGAGCATGGTAGTATAGAAAAGTGGTTAGAGGAAGAAAAATAAAGAAGAAAATTATGTTATTATGTTTTACTTTCAAAAATAATAAAAATTGTTTTGAAAAGATCACATTTGGTCTTTTACATTTTTTATTTTTGACAATGGCTACAGTAAATGTTCAGATAACGCTGATAACATTTAATGATACTAAGTCTGGTATTCCATGAAATATGATGCTTTAATCCTTGTTTCTCTTGAAACAATCTAATCACTTGAAGCTATGTTTTATAGTTTTCAGAGAACAAATATTGCACATTCTTCATTGTGCTCACCTTATCTTATTCACAGATGCTAAGACAAATAAAAGCAGTCCCAACAAGCTTTTCTAGAAATTTCTAGGACGCTTTATATAAGAAAGTTCATTCATAAACAGAGGTTTTATTTTTTCCTTTGATTTTTAGATGTTTTTGTTTTGTGCTCTTTTCCCATAACTGACACTCCAGTCACAAGTTTTAGTAAAGTTCTGAATATAAAAGCCAAGAGAATATATCATTTGTTAATTCTTAATTTTTAAGAAATCTTTCAATGTTTGATATTTAAATATTAATTTACTTTAGTTTTTCCATAGATTGTCTTTATCAGAAAGTAGAAAGTACTTTCACTGTCTGGTTTTCAGTCTGCTGTTCAAAAGAATATTAGACTCATCAAATACAGTTTCTGTGTTGTGAAATGAACACACATTTTCATTACCTTTAATCCATCAGCATAGTATATATATATTCAACTCATTTTCACAAACTTAAAACATTCTTGCACTCCCACCAGCAGTGGTTGAGTGTTTCCCTTACCCCACATCTTCTCCAATATAAACTGCCATTAGCATGCAATATCTTGGCCATTCTAAAAGAAATAAGATAGAATCTCAGAGTTGTTTTGATTTGCATTTCTCTGTTGGCTAAGGATGTTGAGCATTTCTTCAAGTGTCTTTCAGCCATTTGAGATACGTCTGTTGAGAGTTCACTGTTTAGATCTGTACCCCATTTTTCTTTTTTTTTTTAAATTTACTTATTTATTTATTTATAAAAATTTCCACTTCCTCCCCGCCTCCCAATACCCTCCCGTTCCCCCTACTCCCTCTTCTCCTCCCTCTCCAGTTCCAAGAGCAATCAGGGTTTCCTGCCCTGTGGGATTTCCAAGTTCCTCCCCCCCTCCCTCGAGGTCCAGAAAGGTGAGCATCCAAACAGACCAGGATCCCAAAAAGCCAGTACATGCAGACGAAACAAGACCCAGTGCCATTGTCAATGGTTTCTCAGTCAGCCCCTATGTCAGCCACATTCAGAGAATTCGGTTTGATCACATGCTCGTTCAGTTCCAGTCCAGCTGGCCTTGGTGAGCTCTCATTCAATCAGTTCCCTTGTATCAGTGGGTGAACGCACTGCTCGCGGTCCTGACTTCTTTTATCATGTTCTCCCTCCTTCTGCTCCTCATTTGACCTTGGGGGCTCAGTCCAGTGCTCCAGTGTGGGTCTCCGTCTCTATCTCCATCCATTGTCTGATGAAGGTTCCCTCTGATTCTGCCTTCCTTGGACACGTTCTACCTCCCTCTGCTTCTCATTTGGACCTAGGGAATTAAGTCCAGTGTTGCAATATGTGTCTCTGTCTCTATCTCCATCCATCGCCAGATGAAGGTTCTATGGTGACATGCAAAATATTCATCAGTATGGTTATGGGCCAAGGCCAGTTCAGGCACCCTCTTCTCTGCTGCCCAGGGAACAATCTGGGGACCTCTCCTTGGTCCTGGGAACCCTTCCAGAATCAAGTCTCTTGAAAACCCTAAAATGGTTCCCTTAGTTGAGATATATACTTCCCTGTTCCCATATCCATCCTTCCTCCCTCCCCCCCATCACATTCCCCCAAGCTATCCCCAATCCTCCCCGTCTCCCTTCTCTCTAGCCCTCTCCCCTTACTTCCACCCTCCCACCCCCCGTGGCCCCAAGTTTGCCTGGCAATCTTGTCTACTTCCAATATCCAGGAGGATAACTATATGATTTTCTTCAGGTTCACCTTCTTATTTAGCTTCTCTAGGATCACTAATTATAGGCTCAAAGACCTTTAACTATGGCTGGAATCCACTTATGAGTGAGTACATACCATATTCCTCTTTTTGGGTCTGGCTTACCTCACTCAGTAAAGCATTTTCTATTTCCATCCATTTGCATGCAAAATTCAAGATGTCATTGTTTTTTACTGCTGAGTAAAACTCTAATGTGTATATGTTCCATACCTTCTTTAACCATTCTTCTATTGAGGGGCACCTAGGTTGTTTCCAGATTCTGGCTATTACAAATAGTGCAGCTATGAACATAGTTGAACAAATGCTTTTGTGGTATGATAGGGCATTTCTTGGGTATATTCCCAAGAATGGAATTGCTGGGTCCTGAGGGAGGTTGACTCCCAGTTTCCTGAGAAACTGCCACACTGATTTCCACAGTGGCTGCACAAGTTTGCATTCCCACCAACAATGAATGAGTGTTCCCCTCACTCCACATCCTCTCCAGCATAGGCTATCATTGGTGTTTTTGAGTTTAGCTATTCTGACAGTTGTAATATGGTATCTCAAATAGGTTTTGATTTGCATTTCCCTGATCGCAAAGGAGGTTGAGCATGACCTTAAGTGTCTTTTGGCCATTCGAAGTTCATCTGTTTTGAATTCTCTGTTCAGTTCAGTACCCCATATTTTAATTGGGTTAATTAGAGTTTTAGTGTCTAGTTTCTTGAGTTCTTTGTATATTTTGGAGATCAGACCTTTGTCTGATGGGCGGCTAGTGAAGATTTTCTCCCAGTCCGAAGGTAGCCTTTTTGTCTTGCTGACAGTGTCCTTTGCTTTACAGAAGCTTCTCAGTTTCAGGAGGTCCCATTTATTCATTGATTCTCTTATTGTCTGTGCTACTGGGGTTCTACTTAGGAAGTGGTTTCCGGTGCCTATATCTTGTAGACTACATCCCACTTTCTCTTCTATCAGGTTCAAAGTGGTCAGATTAATGTTGAGGTCTTGAATCCATTTGGACTTGAGTTTTGTGCATGGTGATAGATATGGACCTATTTTCATTTTCTACAGGTTGACATCCAGTTATGCCATCACCATTTGTTAAAGATGCTTTCCTTCTTCCATTGTTTACCTTTAGCTCTCTTGTTGAAAATTAGGTGTTCATAGGTTTGTGGGTTAATATCCGGGTCTTCTATTCGATTCCATAAGTCGACTTCTCTGTTCTTATGCCAATACCAAGCTGTTTTCAAGACTGTAGCTCTGTAACAAAGTTTGAAGTCAGGGATGGTAATGCCTCCAGAAGTTCCTTCATTGTATAAGATCGTTTTGGCTATCCTGGGTTTTTTGTTTTGCCATATAAACTTGATTATTGTTCTATCAAGGTCTGTGAAGAAATTTGATGGGATTTTGATGGGGATTGCATTGAATCTATAGATTGCTTTTGGTAGAATTACCATTTTTACTTTGTTGACTCTCCCAATCCAAGAGCAGGGGAGGTCTTTCCATTTTTTGGTATCCTTCTCAGTTTCTTTCTTCAAGACTTAATGTTCTTTTCAAATAGGTTCTTCAAATCCTTGGTTAGAGTTACTCCAAGATATTTTATGCTATTTGTGGCTATAGTGAATGGTGATGTGTTTCTGATTTCCCTCCCTGCTTCTTTTTCCTTTGTGTATAGTAGGGCAACTGATTTTGTGGAGTTGATCTTGTATCCTGCCACATTACTAAAGGTGTTTATCAGCTGTAGGAGTTCTTTGGTAGAGTTTTTGGGGTCGCTTATGTACACTATCATATCGTCTGCAAATAATGAAAGTTTAACTTCATCCTTTCCAATTCGAATCCCCTTGATCTCCTCGTGTTGTCTTATTGCTATTGCTAGAACTTCAAGCACTATATTGAAGAGGTATGGAGAGAGTGGACAGCCTTGTCGCGTTCCTGATTTTAGTGGAATGGCTTGAGTTTCTCTCCATTCAATTTGATATTAGCTGTTAGCTTGCTGTATATTGCTTTTATTATTTTTAGGTATGATCCTTGTATCCCCAAACTCACAAACACCTTTATCATAAATGGTTGTTGAATTTTGTCAAATGCTTTTTCACCATCCAATGAAATGATCATATGGTTTTTTTTCTTTCAGTTTATTTATA
Source organism: Myodes glareolus (assembly GCF_982192425.1). Classification (NCBI taxonomy): domain Eukaryota; kingdom Metazoa; phylum Chordata; class Mammalia; order Rodentia; family Cricetidae; genus Myodes; species Myodes glareolus. The sequence goes on along the minus strand of NC_142041.1, from coordinate 53,805,755 downwards.
TGATGGATTACATTTATAGATTTGCATATGTTGAACCAGCCCTGCATCTCTGGGATGAAGCCCACTTGATCATAATGGATGATTTTTCTACTGTGTTCTTAGATTCGGTTTGCTAGTATTTTATTGAGAATATTTGCGTTGATGTTCGTGAGTGAGATTGGTCTGTAATTCTCTTTCTTGGTTGTATCTTTATGTGGTTTTGGTATCAGGGTAACTGTAGCTTCATAAAAAGAGTTTGACAATGACTCTTCTGTTTCTTTATTGTGAAATACATTAAGGAGTGTAGGTATTAGCTCTTCCTGGAAGTTCTGGTAGAATTCGGCATTGAAACTATCTGGTCCTGGGCTTTTTTGGTAGGGAGATTTTTGATAACAGCTTCTAATTCTTCACGACTGACAGGTCTATTTAGATTGTTCACCTGGTCTTGGTTCAACTTTGGTATATTGTACTTAACTAAAAAAAATGTCAATTTCTTTTACATTTTCCAATTTTGTGGCATACAGACTTTTGTTAAGATCTAATGATTCTCTGAGTTTCCTTTGTGTCTGTGGTTATGTCCCCCTTTTCATTTCTGATCTTATTAATTTGCATGATCTCTCTCTCTGCCGTTTGATTAGTTTGGATAGGGGTTTGTCAATCTTGTTGATTTTCTCCAGGAACCAGCTATTTGTTTCATTGATTCTTTGGATTGTTTTCTGTGTTTCTATTTTGTTGATTTCAGCCCTCAGTTTGATTATTTCCAGTCTTCTACTCCTCCTTGGTGAATCAGTTTCTTTTTTTTTCTAGAGCTTTCAAGTGTTCTGTTAAGTCTCCAATGTGTGCTTTCTCCATTTTCTTTAATTGGGCACTTAGTGCTATGAACTTTCCTCTTAGCACTACTTTCATAGTGTCCCATAGGTTTGAGTATGTTGTGTCTTTATTTTCATTAAATTCAAAGAAGACTTTAACTTCTTTCCTTATTTCTTCCTTGACCCAGGGGTGATTTAGTAGTTGACTGTTCAACTTCCATGAGTTTGTTGGCTTCCGGGGTTGCACTGTTGTTGTATTCTAACTTTAATCCATGATGATCTGACAAGACACAGGTAGTTACTAATATTTTTTTGTATCGGTGGAAGTTTGCTTTGTTACCGAGTATGTGGTCAATTTTTGAGAAAGTTCCATGAGCTGCAGAGAAGAAGGTATATTCTTTCTTATTTGGGTGGAATGTTCTATAGATGTCTGTTAAGTCTATTTGATTCAATACCTCCAATAATTCTCTTATTTCTCTGCTAGGTTTCTGTATGATTGACCTGTCCATTGATGAGAGAGGTGTGTTGAAGTCTTCTACTGTTAGTGTGTGTAGTTTGATGACTGCCTTGAGTTATAGAAGTTTTTCTTTTACATAAGTGGGTGGCTTTATATTAGGGGCATAGATATTCAGGATTGAGACTTCTTCCTGATGAATTGTTCCTGTTATGAGTATGAAATGTCCATCTCCATCTCTTCTGATTGATTTTAGATTGAAGTCTATTTTGTTAGATATTTGAATGGCCACACCTGCTTGTTTCTTAGGTCCATTTGCTTGAAAACCTTTTCCCAACCCTTTACTCTGAGTCGGTGTCTGTCTTTGTGGTTGAGGTGTGTTTCTTGTAAACAGCAGAATGTTGGATCCTGTTTACGTATCCAGTCTCTAAGTCTGTGCCTTTTGATAGGTGAATTGAGTCCATTGATATTAAGTGATATTAATGACCAGTGGTTGTTGACTCCGGTTATTTATTTATTTATTTATCTTTTGAGTAGTAGAGTGTATGTGTTTCCCTTCTTTGTGTTGTGCTTGTGAAGGATCACTAGACGTCTGAGTTATTGTAGGCAGTGTTGGGAATGTTGGATTCCTTGGGTTGTGATTTTCCTTCTAATACTTTCTGTATGGCTGGATTTGTAGCTATGTATTGTTTAAATTTTATTTTATCCTGGAATATTTTGCTTTCTCCATTGATAGTGAATGATAGCTTGGCTGGGTATAGTAGTCTGGGCTTGTATTCATGGTCCCTTAGTTTCTGCAGTACCTCTATCCAGGACCTTCTGGCTTTCATGGTTTCCATAGAGAAGTCCAGTGTAAGTCTGATAGGCTTATCTTTATAAGTTACTTGACCTTTTCCCTTTGCAGCTCTTAGTATTCTTTCTTTAATCTGAATGTTTTGTGTTTTGATTATTATAGGGCGAGGGGATTTTTTTTTATCCAGTCTATTTGGTGTTCTGTATGCTTCTTGAACCTTCATAGGAATATCGTTCTTTAGGTTGGGAAAGTTTTCTTCTATAATTTTGTTGAATATATTTTCTGGACCTTTGATCTGCAATTCTTCTCCTTCTTCTATCCCTATTATTCTTAGATTTGGTTTTTTTATTATGTCCCAGATTTCCTGAATGTTTTGTGATGAGAATTTGTTGGATTTGCTGTTTTCTTTTGTCAGAGCATTTATTTTCTCTATGGTATCTTCAGAATCTGAGATTCGTTCTTCTATCTCTTGTATTCTATTGGTTATGCTTGTTTCTGCAGTCTCTGTTTGTTTACCTAGATTTTCCATATCCAGCCGGCCCTCGGTTTGTGTTTTCTTCATTGCCTCCATTTCAGTTTTCAATTCTTAACTGTTTCCATTACCTGTTTGATTGTTTTTTCTTGGTTTCCCAGGGTGTCATTTATGGATTTACTTATTTCTTCAAACTTTTTATTATACTTCTCTTCCAATTCTTTACTCATTTTTCAATCTGTTTGTTATCCTTCTCTTCCATTTCTTTAAGTGTGTTATTCATACCCTGTTTAAGGGACTTTATTGGTTTCATAATGACACTGTTTTCCACTTCTTCCAGAATAGGATGTTCAAGTCCCTCTGTAGTAAGATCGCTGGAATCTAGTGTTTTCATGTTGTTTTTCAGATTGTTGGAGGAATTCTTGCCTTGTCGCCTGCCCATCTCTTCCTTCAGATGCTCCCCAATGGCTCTTCCTTCCACTGAATCTTCTGCTACAGGATCAGTGCCTCTTGCTGGCCCGGAATCTCCCTGCCTGCAGTCCTACCTTGCTGCAGGCAGGCTATTTAAACAAAGGAACTCCCTCCTGCTGGGTTGCACTCACTGCTCTGTCCCAGTGCCCACACAGACTGGGCTGGGGGATTTTATGCCCTGAAAAAGGAAGGGAGGAAGGGAAGGGGTTCCTGGCGGGCTTCTGTGGCAGTTCAGGAGCACACTTACGCCTCCATTGTATCTTCTGCTACAGCTGTACCCCATTTTTCTTATTGAATTGCTAATTCTTTTGATGTCAATGTTCTTAAGTTTTTGTATGTTTTGGAGATTAGTCCTCTGTCTGATGTGGGATTGGTGAAGATATTTTCCTAATCTATAATCTGCTGTTTTGTCTTGCTGATCACATCCTTTGCTTTACAGAAGCTTCTCAGTTTTAGTAGTCTCATTTACTAACTGTTGCTCTAAGTATCTGTGTTATTGTGGTTATATTTAGGAAGTGGTCTCCTGTGCCAATGCATTCAAGTGTACTTCCTGACTTTCTCTTTTATATGGTTCATCAGGGTGGTTGGTTTTATATTGCGGTCTATGATCCATTTGTACTTGAGTTTTGTGCATGATGATAGATATGGATCTATTTGCATTCTTCCACATGTTGTTCCCAGTTATGCCAGCACCATTTGTTGGGGATACAAATTGGAAAAGAAGAAGTCAAATTCTCATTTTTTACTGATAATACATATCCCCCAAAGCTCTACCAAAGAACTACTACAACTCCTAACCATCTTCAATATTGTAGTAAGGAACAAGATTACCTATAAAAAAATCAGTAGCCTTCCTTTATACAGAGGATAAACAGGTGAGAAAGAAATCAGAGAAACATCACTCTTTACAATGACCAGAAGTAACATAAAATATCTTGGGATAACTCTAACCAAACAAGTGAAAGACTTGTATGACAAGAACTTTAAATATTTGAAGAAAGAAATTGAAGAAGACACCAGAAAATGGAGAAATCTTTCTTGCTCTTGGGTAGGTAGACTTAACATAGTAAAAAATGGCAATCATACCAAAAATAATCTACAGATTCCATGAAATGCCCATCAAAATCCCAGTAAAAATCTTCACAGGCCTGGAAAGAACAATACTCAACTCAATATGGGGGATATTAATATGGATAACCAACGCAATCCTGTACAATAAAGAAGCTTCTGGAGGCATCACAGTCCCTGATTTCAAACTCTACTACAGAGCTACAGTACTGAAAACAGCCTGGTATTGGGATAAAAACAGACAGGAGGACCAACAGAATAAAATCAAAGACCTGGATATCAATTCACACACCTACAACCACCTGATTTTTGACAAAGAAGCAAAAAATACAAAATGGTCCTGGCCCTTTCTGTTGGGTAGTTTTGAGTAACAAATTCAATCACTTTCTATGACAAGTCTCCTTAGGTTTTTGATTACTCACAGGTTATTTTTTTATTTTTTATTTCTAGATACTGGTAAATTTCAAGTAGATTTTTAAATTTGTTCTCATACAGATTTTTTGAGATAATTTCTTTCATTTCTGTAAAATCAGCATCAGTAATCATGAGTCTACTTTCAATTTTTATTGAGTAGTTTGTATCTCATCCTTTTTCTCCTACCATTTCCAAAGCCCACTTCCCCCTCTTTTACTCACAAGACCAATCATATGACATTGATTTGCTATTCGGTATCCTAGCAACCACAATTTTTGTTTGCTTTACATTCTCATTTTCTCTTTATGTTTTTTAGACTGAGTAACTTCAATTCACAAATCCTTAAGCTCGTGGGCTATTTAATTTTTTTGATCAAAACTATCATTGAATCATTCTGGTAAAATTGGAATCTCAGTCACTGGACTTTTCATTCTCAGGGTTTCTATGTAGCTTGTTTTTATAATTCCAGTGTCCAAGTTGGCATTCTCCACTTAATGAAGCGTTACTGCTATAGTTTGGCCCAGTTCCTTATAGATGGTCTTACTTATCCTAAATCACGTTATGCTGATCAAATATTCAGTGGGTCTAATGTGTGGGCTTTTTTTGGAATTCTATTAGTTATTATTTTTCTGCATATATCTTGCCAGTTTTGTTTCATATACTGCTGTTGGATCTATCATCATATTTGAATGTTTATATTCTATATCCACCTTTGAGCTTCATTTATTAAATTTATTACATTAGAATCAAATATTTACATTTATGTTTTCCTACTACATTTTGTCATTTGAAAACAGATTTTGAACCATTATAATCTTTTCTCCAATGAATCTAGATGATTCATTGGTTTCGAATCAATGAATTTGAAAACCACAAGTTCAATAGATCCTAATGAGAACAAGGGAAAGGAAGAGTAATCATATCATATCATGAATAGATTATAAATTAACATCAATTTCCAAGTTACAATAGCTAATATGATGGGAAGCCTTTGATAGTAGGTGATTATTAAATAAGCTTTGCAATTTTTGGAAACACTGTGTTCTCATATTTTTAATGTGCAAACAGCTTTGGGTCATTTTTATCTCATCCTGAGACTTGCAGAACCTTGACAGTGTTCCTGCTCCTGTAGAAGGCTGGTAGTTTACCATCACCTTCAGACCCCTCTCACTACACTTTGGGAAACCTATATGGAATCACATTTTTAAAGTGGCTATAAGGTAGGTAATAAACGCCTGCCTTTGCTTCAGTCTTGGTTGTTAACATGTGTGTGTGTGTGTGGTTGTGTGTGTTGCTTTGTGCCAAGTTATAAAATTTTCATAATTTGGTTGACATTAGAAACAAGTATAAGTGAAATTTCCATGATGACGACAACAATTTCTATCAAACCATACTTTTCACATTTCACCAATCAAAGGGGAAAACCTTTTAATTAAACCTCTGTGTTATACAGGATATTCTATACAGGTAATGTTTGTATCAAAGTAGACAGCAGATTGTTTGCCCTCTTTCCCACCTGTCTGTTGGTTTCTCAGATTCTGTCTTTGATACTCCAAGCCTCTATTTGAAACTGACTTCTCCAACAACTTCATGCCCTTAGAGATGGATCTTCCAACTAGAGTCAGCAGATCTCAGTGCACACTTCTTCTAGTCCTGACTGCTTTTTTAAGATGCTAATTGAATCTTTCCTTGGGCAGACACAAACATCTCAAATTAGAACCCATTTGAAAAATGATCTTCACTCCTATTTCCATACTTTCTTATTCATTTTTGTTTTGTACTTCAATTGGTGATATTTTTTCAAGTCCTACCACTTAAATTAGAAACTTGACAATGGGTCACTTAGCACTTTAGTTTTATACAAGAAAAAAGATTTGGTTTTGGTGTTTTTCTCCTTTCTGCCTCTACCATCAGCTGCCTGACTTCAGGCTTTTGTTGATAGTGCTTCGAATACGGTATCTTAGTTACTCGTCTAATGCTGTGATAAAACACCAAGGCAACTCATAGCTGGAGAGTTTATTCAGGGTTTAAGAATCCTGAGGGAAAGGATTCCATCACCATCATGGTGGTGGAGAGCATGACATCATGCAGGCGGCAGGCATGGCACTGGGGCAGCAGGCAAAAGCTCACATCTCCATCCACAAACAGATAACAGAAAGAGCTAACTTGAAAGTTAGCTTTGAGTCTTTTGAAGCCTCAAAGTCTGTTTCTAACAACATACTTCCACAAGTGAAGCCACACCTACTGAACCTCCCCTAAACAGCCACCAACAGGAGACCTAGTATTCAAATGTCTAATATTTGAAGATATCTACTTTACACTATGACATACCACAAGTTTAGGGCAATTCTTTCATTGATATTACTGCTTCCTTCCATTGCCTTCTGTATCTTTCTGGAACTGCCAGGGAATTTATGTAAAGTAGAATCAGGCCCTATCATTCCCCTGTTAGGCCCTCAGTGAAGCTCTGTCTGCTGCTATTTAAGTAGCTATTTTATTCTCTAGTGTACAGACAGTCAGTCTCTTTCATTTCAGACAGTTAAGAGCTCAAGTGACAATTGGAAGATGCTCTCGTTAGTAAAATCAATGTATATGCACAATCATCATACAGCTTTAAAAGGGGAGCAATCTTCTATTGCACCACTAACAGATGAGAACACTCAAAGTTTGATGGTTCTCCAGTGACTAATTTGCATAGAACATTATTAACTCTTTTACATTTTGTAGAAAGATTACATCATACTTTTATATATACACAGAAATAAGCTACATATGCGCTACATTTATATAAGCACATCTAATTTTTCTTTAGATTAGAACTTTGAGCCATGTTAACCCACACTGACTTTTCCATGGGAGCATATTACATATGGAAATTTTGCTTTAGGAGAACACCTTAAGGCTATATATATTGTGGGTATAAAAAGGAACATAGGAATAAAATTAAATTTGTACCTGAATAACTTTGATCAAATTGTCACCTAAAGCAAGCTCTATAGTTCAGGAATTAGATGTTTGTGAAAATCATCACAGCTCCAAGTGGTCCAAATGATTTGGTCATCCAACATAGCAAGGCAAATTTATGCAATTATTTTTAAGTAGATAAACCAATGTTTAACTTTTTTTTCCCATCAAATCATTCCTTATTGCTGGACATATTCCTACAGGCAACACATTTGCTAAAGATGACACCTTTTATAATGTGTTGACGTTCTTTTTCCTTTATACCCCAATATCTTACCTACCAGAAGTTTCTCTGATCTCTTCCATCAAAAGACATCTTTAATCTAACTGCAACTCTGTGTCTCCATCACGTCCTTGGAGCTCATTATCTGACATCTAGATTCTTGAGTCCCTCCTTAACTGTTCTCAGCTCTTCCATTGTAACACTTTTGTAAGCCGTCCTCTGAAGAGGGAAGGTTGTTTTAAAAGCACACAGGAAAAGCAGTGAGATCGGAGCTCTCTGCCCTGTCCTGTGTAGTTCCAAAGGTCTGGCCCTGTCTCTCATTTTGACCGTATGACATATCCCTTTTTCTATGACTTCCTTGTTTCTGACTACGAACCCTAGAGAAGCTGATTAAAGGACACATTCTTTGTAGTTCTTTAGCAGAGTGGTTTTGCCTTTTCATTGGTCTTTGTTCTTTACCACCTCTTACTGACTGAGTTGTCTGTACCACGGATCCTAAGCTGAACTATTCCATAGCACCTCAGTTCTTCATTACTGAGAAGGATGACTGTGTAAGTCTCCATTACTGCTATAACAACACACCACCTTTTGGGTTAAATAATAGAAATGTTCTTTCTCATTCTTCTGAAAAACGGAAATCAAAAGCTGAGCTATTAAGATTCATAACCTTTCCCAGAGAATTCTTTCATCATTTTGTAGAAGTCTTCCTTCTTGTGGAGTCCTAGCATAGCTTTTCTTCAGTCTATTCATATCCACTTTGGTTCTCCTCATTCAACCTTAACTACCCACCTAAAAGACTGGTTTCCAACAGCTCTGGATTAACAGTTTAGTTCTATGTCCTCCTTTCCTCCCACCAAGATTTGAAAATATTGAATGAAAAATTTTATAATAAGTAATAAGTACTATGAAATTGCAGGTCATTGTGAGTTGTGTGATGACCTCTTAAGTTGTACCACTCTATCCTACTTTGAGTGTAAATCACATTGTTGTGTAGTCAGAGGCTGTTTGTTTGCTTCTGACCACTCAGACCCAAAATAACCACACAGAAACTATATTATTTGCAATAATATTTGACCAATAGATTAAGCGTATTTTCTAGCTAGCTTTTATATCCTAAATTAACCCATATCCATTAATCTGTGCATCACCATGAGGTCATGACCTACTGGTAAAATATCAGCAGCCTCCAGTGGAAGCATCTGTCTCCTATGTTGGCTACATGGCTTCTCCCTGAATTTGCCTTTTTTTTCCTTCTCTATCTGCTTGGAATTCCTGTCTTGCTCTATTCTGCTAAGCAACTGGCCGAAACAGATTTATTCATTAACCACAAAAGCAACACATAAACAGAAGAACTTCCCACACCACTTTTCTGTAGTGTATCTGCATTGAGTGTGATTTCTGCCTGACACCCACACTGTCTCTCTACTTAGGTCTCCAGAGAACAGGGAATATATGGGATTCTTATGCTTGTGTTCAAGTAATTTTATTTTATTAATGTTGTTTCCAAAATGTATGAAAATAATGATGTTGGCAACTCAGATATTCCAAGAAAAAGCCATTTTAAGTGAAAGATGTTGATGTACAAATGGAAAAAAAAATCATGCTGAGATTGTTAAGATCTGTGATAAGAATTTAGGGTGGTAAATCAGTCGTAAAGGACAATACTTAACATGTGTGAGAGGGTAGGTTTAATAACCACCACCAAAAATATAAATAAAACAATGGCAAGAATGAATTTTTTTTCGAGACAGGCTTTCACTGTAGTTTTAGAGCCTGTCCTGCTGGAACTAGCTCTGTAGACCAAGCTGACCTCGAACCAACAGAGACCTGCCTGCCTCTGCCTCCCGAGTGCTGGGATTAAAGGCGTGCAACCCCACCACCCGGCAAGAATGAATCTTTTTTTCCGGGGCAGATTATGAACAGAGAAGACTAAATGATTCTGTTTTGGTGTTCACACCTCAAACCGCAGAACATCCCATTTTCATGAGTTATGTGGCATGTAAGGAACATACAGTTATAGAGTGATGTGGTATGTAAGGAACATACAGTTACAGAGAGTGACATGGTGTGTAATGAATACACAAGAAGAAGCATACTCTAATGCTTGAAACCAGGCATGTCTATGAGCTTTGGGCACATTGATGATCTTGTAATATATCTCCTGCCTATAAGGGATGAAGAAAACTATTTAGTAATTGTGTGCTAGATTTCTAGGTATATACATATATAATGTCAGCCTTTAGATTTCAACCTATACATTTTAAATTATTCAATTCAGTTCATAGCAGTGACATTATTTGGGGACAGGATATTTACAAAAGTAATTAAGTTAATTAAATCACGAAGATGGACCTTAAATCAAGCAGGACTGTGTTTCCAGAAGAAGATTAGGGTATGTGCATTTATAGATGGCAACGTGGAGATGCAGTGCTGAAACTGTCAGTTATAAGATGAGGAGAGAAATCCAGGCTATGGGATATATATATGCATGCATACAAACACACACACACACAGACACACACACACACAAATATGTGTGTATGTATGTATGACTATGTTCGTCTGGTAACAAGCCCCTGGTGTTTCCAGAGATGCAAAAGCCCTCTTCTGCAAAAGCCCTCTTCTCCCTCTGTTTTAAGGTCCTGTCACTGGAGTGCAGCAGGCATTAACACTCGGAAAGGTTCCTGCCCCACAGCAGCGAAGTCAGATTATTAGAAGGGTGAATGGTGAACTAAGAGCTGCTTGATGCAGTACCTGACTGGAGGAATCTCCTCAGATACAAACACTAAATAAACCCTGTACACTAGTCAAGGTTTCTATGACTATGACAAATACCTCAGATAATCAACTTCCAGTGAGAATCCAGTGATGATGGTATGCCAGAGGCATAAACCATACCAATGACTCATTGAAATAAATGCATTGTGGGCAGGACTGGTTGGGCAAAAGGATATACATTATAGTACACCACAGCTCCCAATGCCGCAAGGATGAATGAAAAGTGTTGGAAAAGAGAGATGAGACAGAGAGAGAGGGACAAAGAAAGAAAGGAGAGAGAGAGAGAGAGAGAGAGAGAGAGAGAGAGAGAGATGATCGCTTATTTTAGCTGTGGCTATGAGATTCGATTCTGTACTTATTGTTCCCTTTGCTTGAGGTCCATAATAAAACAATATAACATGAAATAAGGTCACCACATATGGCCAAATAGCAAGGAAAGAAAGAGAGGAAGATTACCCTAGATTATCTTGGAGCACATGTTCCCCATCGACCTAAAGACTTCTCAGTAGGCCTTATCTTTCAAGTGTTTCACAATCTCCCGTCAGTGTCTCTCTAGATCCCACGCTTTCAACACACAGGCCTTTGGCCTACATGCAAGATGTAAACGGTAGCAGACTATCCAGATTGATAAAATTAACTTATCACGCCCTCTTTAGAAAAGATCAGTAAGGTTAGAGGGGTGTAACAGTTTTCAGTCAGGGCTGCTGGAACTTGAAGATGCTAGCAAAGTTTGCAAGAGAGGAAGAGTGAAAGAGGAACAATGACACTAAGTACCAGTGAGTAGTTGAATGGTTGCAACTAGAATTGTAAATATGCTCCCCTTCTCAGAAGATCACAGTGCTGGAGACAATCCTACTGTCATGACCTAAGAAGGGGAAACAAGAGATTCAATGTATCTTTCATTCTGACTGCATTATGGACAAATCTCTTGGTTGAGGCAACTCACCTATCACATTCTACATGTTCATGCCTTCGTTTGCTCCTGTGCAAGATGGGAAGTACTCAGAACCTCGATGAAATCCGATACCTTTCCGCTCCAGAAAAACCCTGCTGGCAGAACTGCTTTGCTCTGTTCATTTCTCCACTTGCCAACCTTCTTTCCAATACTTCTCCAAGGAAACTCAAACCGGTTTGTATTTAAAAAAATTTTCTAATTAGAGACCTGATGTTTCACTCAAGTTAGATTCCATCAGATAGTTTGATCTTTGTCTAACCCTAGGAACTGGGTAGAGGAAGGAAACTCAACACTGCTTCTAACCAGCACACTAGCACGCAAGGGAACAGGGAGAAATTAAAGGAAACAATTGTTATCAATCTTTGCAATGTTGCCAGCGTGAAGAGTATGCATTTATCTGCCCTGAGCATACTTCTCCACACAGTCCTGTGTATTTGTGTGATGTAGAGCTCTAAACCACAGCATTTGTTCACATGAACTACTAACTGGAACCTGGAGATCAGCGGGTACAAACCGAAACAGGTATTACAGCAATAACATCGAAACGCAGTTGGGATGCTTGGAGGTGGGAATGGGGATTGCTCCATAAATATAGTACTTGATTCACAAATATGAGGATTAAACTTCAGCTCTCTAGTACCCATAGAAAAAAAAACTGACACCATTGCACAAGCCTGCCATCTAGTTTGGCTCGGTAAGTCAACTCTAGGTTCCTTGGGAAATCTTGTATATTAAAATAAGGTAGAACCATGCATGGGGACACATCTTTAATCCCAGCATTCTGAGGTAGAACTAAAAAGATCTCTGTATATTTGAGGTGGGGGTAGGGGAGAGACAGACATAGATAATATTAGAGAAAGACCTCTGCCTTCCCCAATCACATGTGTACAAGGCATATGCCTCAAAATATAGCCCCTCCCATGTCTACAGTTCGCTAACTGATTCAAAAGATGCAAGCTGTAATGATTTAAAAAAATATTATTCAGAAATTTGGAAAGAATCAAAATAAACAAACAAAACTTTGGTGTCTCCCATGATATACTCATAGATGGAATTAAATGTTTGTCAGCTAGCTTTTGCTTCTAGATCTTTCCCATGTACCCTATTTTTCTGAAAGTTAATAGTTAATTTATCACTTTTAACAATTACCTCATTAAAATCTTACAACTCAGTGGGTATCTACAGTTCCTTTGTTAATTTTACCCAGGGAAAGCTTTAACCTTCTCACTTAGAGCACAGTCCCTATCATCAGGAAGGAGCGTTGTCATTCAGAAAACAACTTATTTTTAAAAGCTGTTGTATAGATGCTGGCATTTAGAAAACAACATAAATGTTTAGCTGTTTTGTATGCTGAGTCAGAAGAAAACTTTCGGTAACTGTACATTTTATATACATTTTAAAATAAAAGCTTGTTTTCTCTCTGCTATGATAATCTTTACCGCAATCTTACACATAAACATGTAGTCATGTACTTTAGGCAAGCATTTCTGCAGAGCCATAAGAATAATCAATGCAATGTCAGGGTACTCCACTGATAAAGTTTTCCACATTTCTTTGCTTCTGTGGTCCCAATTTCTCCTTGAAAAGTAGCTTGACACCTAGAAACTAAGACCCGGTTTTCAGTTCCCACCTTTAATTGCTGAACGTGTACCAAGATGTTATTTATTTTGTTAGCATTGATATGCAGGCACAGTCCCATTTCTCTTTTGTTCACATTATGCTGCTTTCCAGTGAGAGTCCAAACCTCGCAGTCATGTTTTGATTAAGAGAGTAATGCTTTATTAAATTTTGAATAGTGTCTGTTATCAGCGCGATGTTATTCTTATTGAAATAGCGGCATAATATTCTTCAGCTGCTTTGTGAAAAGAGAGCAAACTGTGATTTCTATCTTCACTCTGGTTCCTAGTTGTTTACAGTGGTTTAAATCATTTTACTAAGAAAAGATCTCAGTTTTAGTTTGAGATGACACTGAACCATTTTGCTGATTCTATTATCTTCAGCTATATGGGAGGTGTGGTCTACCGTTTCCAACTTTATTGCTCTTTTAGAGATGGAATTACATTTAGATGAAGTGCTGATTTCTCCTCTGAGTTGTGTTTTGTTGGTCCAAGCTGCACAGTTTATTTGAGAGGTATGTGGATACTTCAAAGTTCTCTTCAAGACACTGAAGTCTCTTGCATTACTTGGCAAGTAGAGCATAAAACCTGTGAAAAGCCATTGTTTGGAATTTAGCTATTTTCAGCTGTGTAAACCACCAGCGAAAAGTTACTAATTGCCAGTATAGTTTCTGAAAGGAATGGCTAAGATTAGATATATCCAAATCTTTCTAGCTAAGTAAGACACTGAATAAGTGTATTCACTTATCCTTCTGTGTTTTGTCCACATACATTTTGGTGCATAAATGCTTGACAAACACATTCACGTATGTATTGAATACCAAGGGCAGCAGAAGTGGTTGATTTGAGTCTTCAAGTCTCTTCTGGATGCGAAACATTTTATATGTTTCAAGTGTGTTTATTGATGCAGCTACTTACTGACTGTTTTACACCAAGGACTAGATGGGTATATTCACAATGAACATGCTCAATATTCACAATGACTGTAAATGCTCAAGATAATGCAAGATTCATTGAAAAGTTTAGTGCTATACATCCATACAATTAAGGAAAAAGAAATATACAACAATAACATTCAAACATATAATTTTAATTTTATTATCTGTGACTTTTATCTAGATAATCTGACCACTTATTAACTTCAAAGAAGAGATTTTCCTGTTAATTATTTTCAACTGTAGCTAAGGTAAATGCTGATAATAAGTTTTGTGAAGCATTATGTTTTGTTATTTTATTGTTTCTGTAGTAAAGCACTTCAATCTTCTGGTTTAATATGACAACAGTATCTTATATTCTTGAAATCTAGAAGTCCCTTTTTATGCTTAGGGAGGAGACAGATATGATTAAACACATTGTAAAGACCCCCTCAAAGAAAGAATTAATAAAATTGCATACTGCACAATGTAACCATTTCAGCCATTCAGCAACTATTGATCAAACCTAGAATATGTCTTTCTCCACCTTCCCCAAAGTACCATTTCCATACATAATACTCAATGAGATTTGAAGTTGCAACTGATGAGAAAAGCCTACTTCATGGGTATGATTTGATTAACAAGATCAAACAAGATTAACAAGATGAAAATATTATTACCAAAGAAAAAGGTTTTATTTTAATGTGTAGAAGTTTTTTTCATGAGCATATTAATAAGAGCTTACTACGTTCAAGGTAGTATAAGAAAAAGCTGCAAATGTATGTGTGGACATACATTTTGTTCTTGTAGCAACACAGTGAGGTAAAGCCTGTTATAATCTGGTTTTTTAAATAGATATAACTCTGTTTATCAAGGAAAATTACTTAAATTTAAAAATCACATTAAAATAATAATGAGAATGACTGAGATTAATGGTATCACAGCAGGGAAGTGGTCTCAAGGAGGAATGTTCTCTGGAGGGGAAAGAAATATAAGCATTATGACCACGATCAGTAATAAGTGTGCCAGCTAACTTTGTCACTATTTCTGTGTTAGTATTAAGGAATGAAGACTCAGAGATGAAATAACTTGCCCTAAATTGCACATCTAGGAAGATGGGAAAATGGGATTTGAACTCAGATTCCATGGTTCCACAGTCTATATATACCCTTAACATAGATCTGATAATTATTTTTGACCAAATATCCTTCAACAGTATGCAAGCACATTTATTCTTAATCTGAGGAGGTAATGTGGTGTGGAAGTCAAGGCAATCATCTAAAATGCTCTTTCTGAGTTTTAATTGGTGGCTCTTCTAATTATCTCTGTTTGAGATGTTTCTCACCTTTTGCTTGCCAAGTATATTCTGATTCCTGGCATTTCCGTGTGCTAACAATACAGTGGCAAGGCGTGATGTGGCTTCTATAATTTTGAACTTCCATTATAAGTTGCATTATTTGAAATTACATGTGGGTCACTGTGTTTCAGTCTTACTTTTTAAATTTTATTCAAAATCTATTTTCCATATAGTATGTACTGAACATTGTTTGGCCTACCTTGTCTCTTCCCAGCTTCTCTCAAACTCTCCACCTATTCGAGTTGCCTTCTCCCCCGTCTTTTTCTCTTTCTCAAACAGGTGAAAAAAAAAAGAAACAGAATAAAACAAAGCAGAGAAAATAAAAAGAAAACCCAAAGAATAGCAAAAATTTAAAAAAAAAATGAGAAACATACACATGCAGACACACAGTTCTGGGACTCTTTCTGGTTTTACCTGTGCAGGCCCTGTTCATGCTTCATGTGAGTTCATGTCATCTCTGTGAGTTCACATGTGTGTCAGTCCTGTTTAGTCTGGAAGGCACTGATTCCTTGATATCTTTCACCCCCACTGGCTCTTAGAGTTTTTCTATCTTTTCTTCCACACAGTACACTGAGCCCAGAGAGGAGGGTTTTAATGAAGACATCCCACTCAGGACTAAATGTTCAGAGTTCTCACTCTCTAGACATTGCACATTTGTGGGTCTCCATATTAGTTTCCATCTGCTATGAAAGCAAGCTCCTCTAATGATGGCTGGTGGAAATATTGATATATGACTATACAGAATGCTGTTAGCAGTCACTTTATTTCTATGTAACCTAGAACCTAGTCTCATGTCCTTGGTCACCTGAGCAGTGACAGACATGGGTTCCAAGTGAGCCTTAAATTCGATCAGTTAGGAGTTGGTACTTTCTCAACTTTTTAATTGCATGAGCATATCATGTAGTTAGGCCACCATTGTAGATCAGAGGGTTTTGTAGCATGGTTGGTGTTCACCTCTCTTTTCTGGTAATATACATAATACCTTCCTGAACCATAAGCACTAGTCAGCAGGGAAGGTCCTAGTTACGCCATCAGACCCAATTCTCCATGTTCAATTAGATATAGAAGTATTGTCTTAACAAGAGGGCCTTGTCATAAGTTTGTGGAGAGCACCCAATAGCCTTGAAGGTAGTCTGAGATATTTTGTTGTTGTTTTGTTTTGTTTTTGATTTCATGAAATCAAAATCTCTGACCAATAACTCAGTTAGATACAAACCTTTCCTGGTACAGGGGGTTTTTATTAGGTGTTGAGAGGTCTAATTAAAGATTTGTTTCATCCATTAGTTTGTGATTACCCAATAGATTTCTTCCATGTATGTATATACTTTATGAAGGCTTTACTGTAGTACATTTTTATATGAACCCTCAAGAAGCCTTTAGTGTTGGCTGCCCCTCCCTGGGTTTCCTCCTTTCCCCCTGTCATTAAATGTTTCTTCAGGGTCATGTGACTGCTTCCCCCCACCCCTCATGCATCATCAACATTATCTACCTAAAAGTTGTACCTTTACTTGAATGATTACATTTGTTAATAACTAGAGTAGTTTCAAAATGCCAGTTAGCCAGTATCTTTTCTAATTTAATTTACTCTCAGAAGAAAATACACATTCACAAACCAAAAGTCTTCCCAGGATGCTGTAAATGCAACTCACTGTGATCATGCTCCTTGCCATGGCCCCAGAGCAGTGCATCTCCTTCCAGGTCACTGATTTGAAATAACTTATAAAGTGGCAGGTGCAGTGGTTAATACCACCAGGTTGCCTTGGCTGTCACAAATGCAACTGATTTGGTATACTCAAATGAGGTATCAAACTTTCCGGAGCAGCAGTCTATTTAAAATCTTACCCAGAGGAATTCTTAGCACTGAATATTACAAAATAATTAGGTTTGGATGGGTGAGTCACGGTCTAGAATGACAACTAGATATGGAGTTGATTTAAATGCACTATATACCAACCCATAAAAGATATATGAGGGTTTTGAGGTCATTTCCAATTTTCTTTCATTAGAAGTTGGTATGAAATATTTCTCAGCCAAGCATAGCTATGAGTTATATGCTTGCTCTGCTTCAGACCTCTTTCTTAAGTTCATGCCCTGCTATAAAATATTTTTGACGATTCTGCTTAGCCATTCTGTTTTGGTCAGTTTCCTGTCTTTCATCATTGAGTGTGCCCTTGCTTTCTAGCTAATTGTGGAATTCTCCAAAACTCATCTCCAGTTCAAAATCGCAGGCCTCTATTCTGCTCTTCAGAATGCTTGCTTCTACATGCTTACTATTGAGGAATAACTTCTGTTTATATTTATGTGACCTTGAAGTTTTAATCTCTACATTTGTCTTTACTTCCATCTGATCGAGTCACCCTGTGGAGATGCTGACAAAACAAATATTACCTATCTATCTATCTATCTATCTATCTATCTATCTATCTATCTATCTATCTATCTAATTTTTGAGACATGGTTTCTCTGTAACTTTGGAGCCTGTCCTGGAACTAGCTCTTATAGACCAGTCTAGCCTTGAGCTATGTCTGCCTCTGCTTCCCAAGGGCTGGGATTAAAGGTGTGTGCCTGCACAGCCTGGCAAAAGGAATATTTTTATTTGTTTTTCTGAGAGAGGGTCTCACTATATATTTCTGGCAGTCCTGTAACTCACTATGTAGATCAGGCTGGTCTTGAACTTACCTATCTCTGCGTGGCTTTGCCTCCCACGTTCTGGAATTAAAGGTCTGTACCACTATGCCTGGAAAAAAATAATGTTTTTCATCCAATAATTTGGGTAGAAAAAAGAAATTACTAAATGAGAGTCAAGCTGAAAATAAATCTCCCTGCTTGAAGAATGTTGAACCCACACTTGTACATACATGCATAAGCACACACATGTACAAATGCGTTAGCATTATGGTCCTTGTGTCATATAATTAAGCATCACTCCTGGCTTCCATTGTTCCAAAATGCTTCTCTTTTCTCACTTCAGGAAAAAAAGTCACTTAGACTAATTGTATACTTCTCAAGTTAATTACTAGCTCATTTCTGACAGACATTACTTTGGTTCTCCATCATTTAAATCCACATTAAGTCACATGGTTTGGACAGACTAAAATGTAGTAACTTAGAGAATAGCATACTTTTGAATTTTGTAGTTTCAAAGTCCTTCGATGTGATATTGTTGTAAAGTAACCATGTTAATCCAGCTTGCGCTTATCAAGTCTGTCAGGTCTTGAGGGTGCTGAGGTTTGATTATGCCACTGCCAAGATTCCATCTTGTTAAAAGGGCATGAAGAAGCTTCCTTCCGCATGAAATGTCCTCATTGTCTCTAAAGAAGCAAAGTTAAACATATTTAAAAACTACCCCCAACACATTTTAATCATGTGCTTCTTCTTAGCATTTTATATAAAGTTAATCATAACTGTAGTCACAAGTGTAAGAAACTTAGATTAAAAACAGTAAATATATAGAATTGTGAAAAATGCACAATATAATATAATGACCAAAGAATAGATAACTTATTACATGAAAAGTGCTCATTCAAGTCCTAATAATTGCCACCATCTAATAAAACATAAATACAATGTTCTGAATTTAACATCTTGAATTTCCAAGTAGTAAACACAGCCTTCTATTTAATATTATAATAATTATTTCTTATTAGCAAGTAAGGTATTTTACATAATATCTCAGCATCTAACTCATTAAGTGAGGAATCTAAAATGATGGATCCTGGTCAGTATTCATTAGAATTGACCATAAGCTCAGGTACTAAAAATCTGAAATATGACAAGTAATTTTCTTTAGGTATTTTTCCAAGTAGAAAAGCTAGCCTTTTATGCAAGTTTAAAATACTTGCATTTAGCTTTAAGTGGTTTAAACACCAGCTTTTTATAACCTCAATGATTATTTTAAACACATTAAATAATCAGTAATGTTTGAAAGATGCTTATATTAGACAGAAATTAAAAATAAAGACAGAAGGCTGTTGTTCTTAGCTTTATTTAATAAACCTAGAAAGGAATACAAGGTGTGCTGTTGTTAACACCCTTGGCATAAGCGCTGCTGAAACATTATCTTATGATGTTGAAAATATAATAAAACTGTCTTCATGCACCCAATTTGCATCCTCATTCTCATAGAAATACATCATCTACTTCTTGCTACATTTTAAATATACTTAATAAATTCTTGTTGAGTAGATTAAGCATGTGTTGACTAGACACTATCCATTTTACAGAGATCTAACATGCAGTAATAAAAGGCTTTATAGTTTGCACAATGGCAGTCTTCCCAGGGATCAAGACAATTACTTTGACATTATGTAGCGAGAATGACCAGATCAGTATAGCTGCTTCAGCAGTAAGTTTCCAGACCAAACATCTGTTTGGAAAAGCATTGCAAAACTTTATCAGGTGTTTTATTTATATTAGAGGGTAAATAAAGCAGATGGTTCTACCTGATGGAAGCTTAACAAATGGGCATAATAATTCATAGTATTTCATAATCGGAGTCAAGGTGGGGGCTGAGGAAAAGGACTTGCAAATTAGTATCACACAGCTCTAACTTTAGGTCATTATGCTCTTTCTTTTTTGTTTCCCAATGTGTTTTCCCTCTTGTCCTCTATTTCCTCAAATTTGGCCATGAGCCTTCTGCCCATTGTAACAGTGCGTGTGGAAAGTGAGTGCGGAAAGGGGTCTAACTGAATATACTAGTGTGAATTACTCACTATTTCCAAGATTTTTCCTTGGCTCGCATGTCTTCTGAACAAATGCTATATGAAAATTCATCATCAGTTTTAAGAATACGCAACTGAAACTGCTGCAAACCCTATAACTAAGTGATCTTTGTAAACTTGATGCAAACCTGGGAGGAAGGAACCTGAGTGAATGATCACCTCCATCACACTGGCTTGGGAGCCTATCTGTGAAGTACTTCCCTTATTGCAAATTCGTATTGGTGGGCCCATCCCACTGTGGTAGTACCATTCCAGAAAAGGTGGGTCTGGACAGTATAGGAAAATTACCTATGCAAGCAGTGGAAGCAAATCAGTATGCAGCATGCCCCTGTGGCCTCCACTTCTGTTCCCTCCTCCAGTTCCTCCCTTGGGTTCCCTCAATGATGGATTGTAGTCTCTAAGTAAAATAAACTGTTTTTTCCCAAGTTGCTTTTGGTCATAGTGTTCATAACAACAATAAAAACCAACCTAAAATAGATTGTATAGATTGAAACAATAAATGTATGTCTTAGTTACAGTTTCTATTGCTATGAAGGCTCACAATGACCAAGGCAACTTTTATAAAAGAAAGAATTTAATTGGAGGCTTGCCTACAGATTTAGAGGGCTAGTCCATCATCATCATGGGCAGAAGTATGTATGGCAGGAACATAGTGGCACTCATGTGCTAGAGAAGTAACAGAGAGCCACAAACTGATCCACAGGAAAGAAATCCTTGGCCTGGCATGGGATTTTGATATCTCAAAGCTCACTCCCAGTGACACACTTCCTCCAACAAGATCACACCTACTCCAACAAGGCCACACCTAATCCTTCAAATCTTTTCAACTAGTACCAATTTCTGGTGACTAAGCATTCAAATTAATGAGACTATGAGACCATTCTTATTCAAACAACCACCTTCCACTATCTGGCCCCCATAGGCTTTTCTTAATGCAAAAATGCATTCTGTCCAACTTCAAAAGTACCCATAGTCTATCACAGTCTCAATGATTTTGAAAAGCCCGAAGTTCAGACTCTTCTGAGATGCATGACAATCTGTCAACTGTAATCCCCTGTAAAATCACAATGAAAAGTAAAATCATATACTATCAACATATAATGACACAAAATATATATTGCATTCTGAAAGGGAATAAATTGAGCATAGTGAGAAAATACTAGACCAAATTAAAAAAAAAAACAAGCAGGATAAACTCCAAATTCTTCATCTTCACGTTTGATTTGAAAGTATTCTCCAGATCTTCACCTGCTTTCAGTCATTTTTGTCTGCAACATGCTTCTCTTCTTGGGCTGAATCCATACTCAGTCCGCAGGTTTTCTTGGAAGGTATTTCTGAATTGGCATTGCCAACATCTTTTGGTCTCCTACATAATATAGGCTTTACAAAATTCATGGTTTCATGCAATGAAATTCATGGTTTCATGCATCTCTGGGTCTCAATACTCGGGTAGGTCTGGTCTCAGCATCTTTCCTTAGGTGCATAGGAAGGACCTATAACCACTTTCTTGTATCCTTCACTCTAAAGCCAGAATGCTTGGATGAAGCTACCAATTTCTACTGCTTGAGGAGGCTGGAACGTGGGCCTCTCCTTTAGTTACCTTTGCAACAACTTTCGATTGCTAATTGTTTCCTTTGCTGTTTAAGTTAGTTTTTCTTTAATTCCTTTTCACACATTGGAAGTTTAGCTGGATGGTTTACTCTAACGGTACTACCCTCTTCATCCTATTTAGCATCAGGCTTTCCTTTAAACTTTCTATGTTCTTTATCCCAGGAAATTAAAAGGCCATGATCCTTCTTGGTGCTCCTTTGCTCTCAAACTGTAGATTTTGTATTTCTCTTCGCCTAGCTTGCCCTTTTCGTTATAATCTGCCTGAGAATGATTATATGTCCCAAATAGACACAGATCTCTTTCTACCTTGTGATATATGTCATGGAGCAGTGCTGCAAAATACATTTGCTAGGTGTTCCTTACCAGAATGTTGCAAGTATAGTTTTATCATCAGTCAAGTACTCAGCACCAAATAAAGAATGGGTTCTGCATATATGTCATCAAATCAATCATAAATGGCACCTGTAATAAAGCAGCATCATAAAATGTTGCTGCATGTGTAAGAAAGCATAAATATCCATGATGCATTCCATGTGAAATGGACCCCAATGCACATTAAAATGTTCATAGAACATGTAAGGAATTTTAGTGGTTTGTAGAATTATTCATCCCTAATACTGTTTATACAACAGATGATAACATTAATGAGGAAACCAAAAGTTAACAATGACTTTGATTGCTGTGTTGAAATACAAAAGATAATTTAGGAAATAATATGATTAATCCAGGTTTCCTTAAAAATATGTCAGAATACTTAAGCATATGCTGTTCAAGGTTTTTATTTTTTAATTTTTTTGGTGTTCATAATGAAATATAGCAAGATAAAATAAACATTAACACATCAGAGTTGGGCAACACAAACAAAGAGAGGAGAAAGAGCCCAAGGAAAGGCACAAAACTCAAAGACCTGCTCACTCACATTAAAATTCTGAAATTCCATAAAAGCAGTGAACCGGAACCATGACATATATACGGATGACATGGTGGAAACCTGTGCAAGCCCAGTGTAGGCTCCCTAAGTCTCAGTGATTTTACAAGCTTTGCTCATGTTGTTAGGGGGCCTTGTTTTCTTGGTCTCCTCTATCCCTTCTGACTCTACATTCTTTCTGTCTCTCATCTACAGGGTTCTCCAAGCCCTGAGGGGAGGGAGTTGATGGAGACATATATAGGGCTGAGTTTTTCAAGCATTCTCACTCTCTGTGTAAGGGCTGGCTACAGGTATTTGTTCCCATCTGCTGCAGAAGGAAATTTCTCTGAGGATGGACGAGCAAGGCACTGATCTATGAGTGTATCAGAATGTCATTAGGAGTTATTTTATTGCCAAATGGTTTTTTTTTTGTTTTGTTTTGGTTTTTCGAGGAGGCAGGGTTTCTCAGTGTAACAGTTCTAGTTGTCCTGGAACTAGCTCTTGTAGACCAGTAGACCAGGCTGGTCTCAAACTCACAGAGATCCACCTGCCTCTGCCTCCCAAGTGCTGGGATTAAAGGCGTGTGCCACCACTGCTCGGCACTACTATTTATTTATTTATTTATTCATTTAAACACTAGTATTTTGTTTTATCTTATGTCCCTGGGCTATCTAGTCTCTGGTTTTTAGGTCATCCAACCAGTGTCAGGTATGTGATCCTTCTTGTGGAGTAGACCTTACTAAATCAGATATTGGTTAGGGACTTCAGCAAGCTTTGTGCCACCATTGCCATAACATATCTTGTGGGCAGAGCAGACACAACAGAAGAGAAAATTACAGACCAATTTCTCTGAGGAAAATAAATGTAAAAATTCTCAATAAAATACTTGCAAATTGAATCCAAGAACTTATCAAAAAGATCATCCATCATGATCAAGCAGACTTCACCCTAAAGGGGCAAGAGTAGCTCAACATACACAGATAAATGTAATCCACCATATA
This sequence comes from Myodes glareolus, assembly GCF_982192425.1. Taxonomy (NCBI): domain Eukaryota; kingdom Metazoa; phylum Chordata; class Mammalia; order Rodentia; family Cricetidae; genus Myodes; species Myodes glareolus. The sequence goes on along the minus strand of NC_142041.1, from coordinate 53,782,248 downwards.
GACAAAGTGAAGGTTAGAAATAACATGTTCATCTCTCTTTATACAGAAAAGGCCTTTGACAAAATCTAATACCCCTTTATGATAAAAGTGCTAGGGAGATTATGGTTATTAGGGTCATTCCTCAGTATAATAAAGGCAGTTTACAGCAAACTCGTGGTCCAGTATAAGCTTAAATGGACAGAAGCATAAAGCAATTCCACTAAAATTATGAGCAAGACGAAGGTGACCACTCTCTCTATACCTATTAAATATAGTACTTGAAGTCTTAGGTAGAGCACTAAGACAAATGAAGGATATCAGAGGGATTAAAATATGAAAGGAAGTATTATTATTTACAGATGATGTGATAGTATATATAAGTGACACTATCTAAAAATTCCAGTGAGAAACTCTGTAGCTTATGAACATGTTCATCAAAGTAGCTGTATACAAAATTAACTTCCAAAAATCAGTAGCCTCCTATATGCAATGACAAATGGATTGAGTAAGAAATCAAGGAAACAACACTTTTCTCAATAGTCTCAAATAATATAAAACATCTTATATTAATTCCAACCAAGTAATCTAAGGACTTATTTGGTAAAAGCTTCAAAACACTGAAGAATAAATTAAAGAAGCTATCAGAAAATGGAAAGATCTCTCATGTTTATGTGTCAGTTGGATTAATACAGTAAAAAATTGTTAGCTTACTAAAACCAGTCTACAGATTTAATGTGATCCCCATCAGAAATACCTTACAGTTCTTCGTCGATCTTTAAAGGACACTTTTGAGCTTCATGTGCAAACACACACATACTCCCACATAAAGAAAATAGAATAGCTAAAGCAATCTGAATAATAATAAAAAAATCTGCAAAAGGTATCACTGTCCTACTACAGAGCTAGACCCACAGAGGTTAGGCATAGAGTAAAGTCTAGGAAATACAGATACAACTCCATAGGAAGGAAAATAGAATAGATAGTTGCCATAGACAGTGGAGGGTGGGTAGGACTGAGACAGGAGGATAGCATGTAAAGTAGGAGAGGAGAAGGAGGAATAAGAGAAGGGAGAGAGGTAGGGAACATGGGGAGAGACAGCTAAAGTTACTGCCATTTGTGGCACAGTATGGATACCTAATAAAGTGGAAGATTTCTAAAATATATTCATATATGAAGGCAATATGAATGAAATTTCCAAAAAAACAGGAAGTTAGAGTTCCAGCTGGGCATCAGGATGACAGTTCTGGTACTGGAGTAGGGTTCCATTTAATTGAGTTGTTGACCAAATTTGTCTCATAGGAATCCCCAACAAGCCAGTCTCCTACAAAGGCTACGTGTTGCTTTTCACAAACAGACAGCAAGGTCCCATTGCCTAAAATAATACCCACATAATTCACTAGACATGGAGATGCCAAGCTGCTGTCTACATAAAACATTTACCCTGTAATCAATCTTTGTTGCAGGAAGGTACTTGAAGACTTTCAAGCTACCAAAAGAAACAAAGGGCCACAAGCCCTTTGATCTACAGTTCCTAGCTTACTTTAAATTGTCTTGGAAACTTCAAATCATTTTAAGGTTAGAACTGTCAGAAACTATTATAGTAAGCATGCTTACTTGACAATGCAAGAAATAGTTTTTATTTAGAATATTATAATTATTCAGTGATAACATCAACAATAATAATATAATTTATTTCAGGACCTTTTCATGTAGGGTAGAGTGCCAAGTATTTCCTTTGTTGCCTCAATTTACTCTTTGTCTTCTAGTTGCAAATGATTTGAGTTCTGACAAAAGGAATCGCAGGCTCAATGAGAACAAGCCTCAATGAAGACAAAATAACTGTATAAACACTGCATCTAAAAGAATGAGAGTAACTCTGTGGTCAACAGGAAGCTTACAGAAGGGCTAATGAACCTCCCTCATCTAATTTTACATCCAGATTTTGGATCCCATGGCAATATTAATGTGACATTAGAAGAGCAATTGAGTTCATCTTCCAACAAGTATATCTTGGCATTTCAAAGGTATTTCCATTCTAATCCTCATCCTCATCTTAGTAAAGATTTATTGTAGTAGCAGTGGAATGTCTTACCTTTTAGTATACCCTGCCCTAGTAAGCAATCATGCCTCATGGAAAAACCTTTGTAATAGCACACATACCTTGTTTTTATTATGTTGTTATGGGATGAATTATTTGATTCAGCAAATGCAGCCTTCCTTACAGAGGATGGTGCGCCCCCCAACATCTATACTATCATTATACTCACCTTTTGCTACTAATGAATTGAAAAGGATTTCCTCTGAAATTTATGGCTATAGTATGGTGTATGAACTGTGATGATTGGCATCCTTTCTATTTGTTTTATTTGTTTGTTTGTTTTGTCATTGTTTTTAATAGATAGGGATTGTCCAGCAGTGTCACCTTATGATTAAGGGCATTGTATTCTCACAGATTGCCACCATAGCACAGTTTCACTGAAAGTCTTAAGAGCATCTTGATTCTTAGAATGTTTTTTTTTTCATCTTTTGTCAGAGAGAAACAGCATGTGAGTTCTAAACCAGGCATACACTGTGATAAATAAATTTGGAAAACTAGAGGTGATACATTTACAGAATAGATTATTCTCTGAAAATATGTCCTCAGAGACATGTTCTACTTACTTTCAGGATGGAATTTCCATGTGAATAAAATTTTAAAATAATAAAATAAAATTATTATTTTATTGGTTTATCCATGCCAGGTTGGATGTTGTGCATGCATGCATTTAAAGTCACTCAGTTTAGAAATGTTTCACACCAGCATTTTTCTTTCTACTTTTGTTCATATGTGAATGATGTGTGTGTGCGTGTGTGTGTATGTGTGTGTGTGTTTGTAAATCTAAATATTCCAGGGTTCCTATATATATATATATATATATATATATATATATATATATATATAGGTCAGAAAACTATTTGTAGACATATGTTCTTGCTTTCTACATTTGCAGTAGGGTTTCTTCTTTCCTAGTATGTAACATACACTGGGTTACCTGACCCACGGATCTCTAAGATTCTCATATTTCTGCTGCCCACCTTGCTGTAGGAGTACTGGAATGACAGTCCATGCGATCATGTCTGTGGTTTTACATAGGTTCTGGGGATTCAAACTCAGATTCTCACACTTTCTTGTCAAATATTTCCTATCCCCCAGCCCTCTATATTGCAGCAGAAGTGAGCAAACTAGTGATTGTGTGTAGTATTTAGGAGCAACCATATAGCATAGATATTTAGACATAAGTGCTTATATATGTGCTTTGAAATAATGTCTTCAAATATGGATTATTTTTAAAATTAGTCTTCAAACCTGCTTTTGTCTCATTTCTTTGTTTATTCTTCTCTCATACAATATATCCTGGTTGCAGCCTCTTTCTCTTCTTTCTCCCTGTTCCCCTCCCCTAACACTCTCCCCCAGATATTACTGCTCCTCTGTTTCTCTTACGAAAAGAGTGACATCAACTGAATAAAGCATACAAAGTCATAAGACTAGGCACAAGGCCTCATGTCAAGGTTGAACAAGGTAACCCCTGTAGGAGAACACAGGTACCAAGGAGGAGGAAAGGGTTACCAAGAGCAGAGTCAGAGACAGCCCCCTACCCCCAACTCCCACGGTTAGAAATTTTACAGAAAATCCTTAGCTAAAGAACCACAACATGTATGCAGAGGATCTGGTGCAGTCCCATGCAGGCTTCAAGTTTGCTCCTTCAGTCTCTATGAGCTCCTATGAGTCCTGATTAGCTGATTCTGTGGGCCATGTTCTGGTGTCCCCCACCCCTCCGGCTTCTACAATGCTTCTCCCTCTCATGTGGGATTCTCTGAGCTCTACCTAATGTTTGCCTGTGAGTTTCTGCATCTGCTCCCATCAGCTGCCAGAGGAGGCCTCTCTGGTGATGATTGGGCTAGATGTGCATAGCAGAATATATCTAATCATTTCATTATTTTGTTTTGTTTTTGTCAATTATGTTTGCTTCAGTGCTAGGTCTCCGGGCCATAGAAGCTAGATGGACCCAAACAACTTTTGTAACGGTTGTGTTGGTGTGTGTGTATGATTGTGTGTGTGCATGTATAAGGGCATTTTTAAGTTTGTATTATCAAAATATGTAGACTTACATATTTAAGCTAGATCTAAAAACTGCAGACTTGACTTTTAAAGAACTATTAATAACATAGGTATCATAATGTTCTATACTCTGTAATTAATACAGTTATTGCAATTTAAAATACTAACCAACCTGTGCTAAAGTACATAATTTCTATGTGAAATGTTGCTCACTCTCAAACAAATTTATTATGGTTTCAAATAATACATGAGAAAAGTAATGTCCATAGTTGCATAATTACCCAACAACATATGATTAGGAAAATAGCATTTCCTTAAATTACATGGTGTGCTATGGAATACAAAGTATTCCTTTTTTTCTGTTTTGGCATGAATAAATTTATATTATTATGCTCTTTCTAGATTTGTAGAGACTGACATTTAGAAAATTTAAATGATTTATGTACAGTCATCTACTAGAAAAGGCAGAGTGAGCTCAGGCGACCACAGTGTTCTTGGAGACATAAAGAAAGATTGCCCTTTCATTGAGACTCTTGACTGCATGTTAGTCTACAAACCTACTGTATATCACCCCATTTGAGAACAACTGGTTAGTTATAGAAATTCCATTCTGCAGGTAAAAAAACAGGCACAGGAGAAATTGTGACTCAGTCCAAATCTCGAGGCAAGGACTCATGGATTCTGCCTTCCAATTCATTGCTTGTCCCCTGACTCATCAGTTCAGGGTCAACAACACATCTGATGCAACAATGTATAAATAAATGAAGGAGATGATAGATTGAACTCTAGCAGAGATACACTTTGGTTGCAGCAAATAATATAAAAACCGAGAGTCTGGAGAGATCTGGAAAATTTTAGCAATCTATAATTTGTTCTGTGTTTTCTTGGCTTCTCATTCTATGTTGACCTTAACAATATCCCTCTGTTTTAGAGTATGTTTTCCAATTTGCAGTCAGTAATTTCTTTCATCTTTCAACCTTTCCTCCCACGGTATGTCCCTGTTAATAATTGAGCACACTATGTGACAAACAATGAATATGCACAGATGAATTATGCACTGTGAATGTCTATAATCTTATTCTCCCTGGGATCCATTCCTGAGTGAGGAATTTGTTGTTGCTGCTTTGTCACAGGATAAAAGATTTGTCATCATTGGCTCGACTTCTGGTTCTAAGTGATCAGAGTTAAACCCTATTGGCAGGTCTCATGCCCAACGGACTGACCAACTGGACTCTTCATTTTCCACTACTTGCATCCTTTAGCTGAGCTGCTGAAACATCGTGCTGACTAACTTTATGTCAGGTTGACATATGGTAGATTTATCTGAGAACTGAGAACCTCAATTTAAAAAAATGCCTTCACAAGATCTGTGTGTAGGACATTTTCTTAATTAGTGATTGATATGGGAGAACACAGCCTATTTTGGGTGGTCATTTTCCTGGGCAGACGGTCCTGAATTCTATAAGAAAGCATTGCTGAGCAAGCCATGATGAGCAAGCCCACAAGCAGCACTCCTCCATGGCCTCTGTATCAGCTCCTCCCTTCATCTTCACCCTGTTTGAGTTCCTGTTCTGGTTCCCTTCAATGATGGACTACAGTGTGGAAGTGTAAACCAAATAAAAACTTTCCTTCCCAACTTGCTTTTGCTTATGATGTTTCATCATAGCAATGGTACCATGAACTAAGACAGGCAGTTACTTGAGGAATTAAAGTGACCCACTCCAGATTTCCTTATAAGCATAGCTAGCAGTTAGGTGCATTTTGTGACCTGGTCTCAGCTTGCTGACCTCTGTGTGTATTGTCACCTGTCCCAGTGTACATTCTTCAGTTCTAGAAGGAACAGTCTTCAGCTTAGACCTACTAGTAATGCCATCCACGCTCTGCCCAGAGCCCAACCTCTGCAGTAGACTACCCACTGGGACCGAGACAGCTAAATGTCCTTTACTGGGCCTCTGTATCACTTCTGTTTGCTGCTGGGGCCAACAGTCTTTAGCTATGTAGTGAGATAAATTCAATGTACTTCATTAAGGACAATATGGTCCTCAAAGCATCCATAATTCTTTTGTTTGTTTGTTTTTTATTTGTTTTTTATTGAGCTCTACATTTTTCTCTGCTTGCCTCCCTGCCTCTCTCTTCCCCTTCAGCCATCTCCCAAGGTCCCCATGCTCCCAATTTACTCAGGAGATCTTGTCTTTTTCTACTTCCCGTGTCGATTAGATCTATGTATGTCTCTCTTAGGGTCTTCATTGTTGTCTAGGTTCTCTGGGATTGTGATTTGTGGGCTGGTTTTCTTTGCTTTATGTTTAAAAACCACTTAAGAGTAAATACATGTGATAATTGTATTTCTGTATCTGGATTACCTCACTCAAAATGATGTTTTCTAGTTCTATCCATTTGCGTTCAAAATTCAAGATGTCGTTATTTTTTTTCTGCTGCATAGTACTCCATAGTATAAATGTACCACATCTTCCTTATCTATTCTTCAGTAGAGGGGCATTTAGGTTGTTTCTAGGTTCTGGCTATGACAAACAATGTTGCTATAAACATAGTTGAGCACATGTCCTTGTGGCACAATTGAGCATCCTTTGGATATATACACAAATTTGATATTGCTGGGTCTTGAGGAAGGTTGTTTCCTAATTTTCTGAGAAATTGCCACAGTGACATCCAAAAGGGCTGTACCAGCTTGCATTCAAGACTTCAACATAAAGCCAGCCACATTGAACCTCATAGAAGAGAAAGTGAGAAGTACACTTGAACGTATTGGCCCAGGAGACCATTTCCTAAACATAACCCCAGTAGCACAGACACTGAGAGAAAAAATTAATAAATGGAACCTCCTGAAATTGAAAAGCTTCAGTAAAGCAAAGGACAATGTCAACAAGACAAAACGACAACTTACAGAATGTGAAAAGATCTTCACTAACCCCACATCAGACAGAGGTTTGATCTCCAAAATATACAAAGAACTCAAGAAATTTGTCATCAAAAGAACAAGTAATCCAATAAAAAATTGGAGTACAGACCTAAATAGAGAACTCTCAACAGAAGGAATCTAAAATGGCTGAAAGACACTTAAGAAACTGTTCAACATCCTTAGTCATCAAAGAAATGCAAATCATAACAACTCTGAGATTCCATCTTACACCTGTAAGAATGGCCAAGATCAAAGACACTGATGACAACTTATGTTGCAGAAGTTGTGGGGCAAAGGGAACACTTCTGCATTGCTAGTGGGAATGCAATGGTACAGCATTCATAGTTTTTAAAGGTAGTAGTTGTAAACAAGCAATTAAAATATTGTTATAGGAATGTAGGTGAAGCATACATATCACTAATATAGAAAGTGTATATAATAAATGTAACTAAAGGAGGTTAAATATTTAACTAAGGAGAAGAATTTTTTGTAGGTTAATAGATAATTAGAGTAACACTGCTGGCTGCAGGGAATAGTTGTCCATCTTAGGAAAGGCAGCCATTTGTCCTATTATTCATCATTGAGGACTGTAATAGACAGGGTTTGTTTTCATCTATCACTGGATATTTGTCTGAATTTTGCAAGAAGGTACGCTACAATGATGAGAAGGGATTGGTCAGTGCCACATTGGATACTTTGAAAGTAACCCAGTGCCAGGCTTGAACCCAGCTTTGTCCTGCATCATAGGACTATTGAGCACTAGCCAGGCCCGGGAAAGGGAAAAGGGCAGATCACAGGTGGGGCCAAAGGTGGATGCTCAATGGTCCTTGAGCACGCTGGGAAAAAGCCACCTGGAAGACTGTGTCAGAGGAAAGCTTGTTTTATTCAGAGGGGACAAGGGACATTGATACCCTAGGAGGGGTAATGAGTTGGATCCATGTGGTGGTATGTCATTGATTGAGGCAAGAGTATCAAGGGCCAGGAGAAGGAAGTTCATAAAGTCATATAGGAAGTACAGTCTGGGATGTTACCAGCAACCAGTTCCTCCCAGGTGATGTGTGTTTCTACCTGCATCAGGCACATCTGGTCTCTGGAAGCCTACCTGCTGGGTCTTCCTGGACACGGTGGGGAAGCAGCAAAACTCCTGCTGCACTCAGAATGAGAAAATACAGGTTTTTAGGCATGTTGACTCCTCTTAGCTTTAGGCCAGTCCCACAACCTAGTAGACATCAAGGGGCATTCATGTGGTTGCCCTTCTCACTCTTTTAAGTTGATTCTGGGCATACATGGCTTTGATCAAATCCTCTCACATAAACAGCAATTCTACTGGATTAAGGCTTCACTCAAAAATATCCTTTTAAACTTTAGGTCTCTGAAGATCATACTCAAAATACAGTTCCATATTCGGTAAGAAATTCAGTTGTATAGGAGACAACAAGGTTCTGTTTGGAGGATCCCCAAACTCATGTCTTCCTTGCATGGAAAATGCATTTGCTCCATCTCAAAAAACCTCAAAAGTTTTACCCATTTCAACAACTCTAAGGTTAGAAACCTATCTAAAATGCTTCTAAGACATGGGTCAGCGATAGCTTCATCCTCCAACAGAATTTCCCTACCCTGACATAGAATGGTGAGGCAAGTAGAGAGGTCGCACTTCCCTGTCAAACAAGGAAAACCGAAAGGATGGAGGTAGGAGTGATGGTATCAAGATTAATTGTTGAAGGTTTTATTTTCACAAAGTGATAACTTAATTTTTCGGTGTTTGTAAAATCCCAGAAATCTTCTTGTTACACTTTTACCAAGCTGGCAAAATCTCTTCTGTTATAATCCCAACTCCATGCCTCTATGCTGCTGTATCAAAAAATCGACAGATAATTTCCAGGATTAGTTAGAGGAAAAATCACACTCTAAGGCATGTATGTCATTTTCTCCATTGCGGATAATATTAGAATTTGTCGAATACTCACTTTTTGGTTCATTTATCTATTGTATTTTAATATAAGTAACCATGAGAAACCATGTGGCTTTTGAACACTTTGCTTATAAATGTCCTCAACCAAATATCCACATTTATCCATTTTAAACCTGATTTGCCATAAAACACATAACATGCTTAAGTCAGATTCATTTCCACTTTCTTACAAGATTCCTCCAGTTTGCTGCCCATTACTAAGAACCTACCAGCATCATGTTTCACATCTATACCATTGCGATTTCCATCAAGAACCTGAAAGCCTTTGCTAACATAAGCCTCAGAATTTTTATTCTCTCCTCATCATCTACTTGCAAATTAACTACCACAGTCTAGGAAATGTTTGTAGCAGTGTTATGCATTAGAATCTGTATTATGTAGGTTTGTGAAGAGAAGCAATATAAATTGGATGTGTATATCCATGTTCATGTGCCATGTTACAGCATGAACAGTGGACTATATATGTGGTAGGGATACCATAAGAGTATACTCTCTAGTGATGTAGCTGACTGTCTATGTCAATATACACAGTCATTTTCACTTTATGGTAATATTTAATAAATAACTCATTTAAGAAAGTGTACATTTTTATTAAACAATTCAAAATTTTATAAGAAGGTATATTGAATATACCAAGTAATGTCTTATGTGTGACAGGCTTGGCACCGAGAAGTTACTGAAAGCAGACACAGAGGAACAAATGGCCCTGATGGAGTATGAAGGATACTTGCTGGAGAATCCCCAGCTATTCAGGAAGTTTTTGTACATCTCTCTCTGTGTCAGTGAAGTTCAGCCACATGGATATCAACATTTTCTATCCCAGACTCACTGGTTTAAATGTTAGTTTCATCTAACAACTTTCATATTAAAATCTAAGTCAGCTGTGACAATAATTCATAGCAGAATTGACCATCACAGTGGAGTATTAAGTAATGAAGCAAAAGATACTCCTGAAATAATCACATAGAAACTTTCTTATTTAAATCACTGCTTGGCCAATCATTTAAAAATATTTCTGGCTTACTCTTTTATCTTAAATAAACTCATTTTTATTAGTTTGTATTTTACCACGAGACTCGTGGCCTACCAGCAAAGTTACAGCTGGTAGTTTGCCTCTTTCCCCTCTGGCATCTATATGGCATCTCTCTGACTCTGCCTTTCTCCTCCCAGCATTCAGTTTATTTCCTCACCTAGCTCTATTCTATCTTATCACAGGCCAAAACAGCTTCTTTATCATTGTGTCATTAAACAAATGTTCCACAGCACAAACATATGTAACACATCATAAATTAATATTCCACAACAGACCTAAGTTGAGAAGAAACAGATAGGGGACACAGGAGAAGGTGAAGAGAAAAAAAGAGGAGTAGAAATGATATAAATACAGTACTTTTGTATGAAATTATAAGAGAAATTAGGTAAAATTAAAAATAAATAAAGTCTCATTCTTAGAAAATCAGAAAAATTTTTAGTTGAAAATTACTTTCTTTTAGTATGAAAATGTTTAAATATGTAGCTAACCCAGTACTTCATGAGTCAATTTTGATAATTATTGGATTTTTTTTAACTATAGCCCCTATCAGTTCACCCCATTACTCTTATGTCTTAAATAGAATCCCATACCTATGATTTCTTCTGTACACACTTGCCTTAGTCAGTGTTCTTTAGCTGTGAAGAGACATTAGGACCAAAGAAATTCTTATAAAAGTTAATGTTTATATTAGGGATTGTTTACAGTTTCAGAGGTTTAGTCCTTTCTAATCAAGGCAGGAGGCTGGGCAGCACTTAATGCTGCCACATGGTGCTGGAGAAGTAGTTGAGAGTTTTATATTCAGATCTGCAGGCAGGAGGAAGAGAGAGACATTGTTTTCTGCAATTATTTTCCATTGCCTCTGGCTCTTAAAATTTTTCTGCCTCCTCTTCTACAATGAGCCTTGGGAGTATTGGTGTGATACAGATGCTTCACTTAGGATTGAGTATTCTGAAGTTCCTCCAGTTCTGTTTACCGATTAGTTGTGGGTCTCTGTTTTACCCATCATCATCTTCAAAAAGAAAATTTTTAGGTGATATTTTAATTCATTAAGAGTTGGTTTAATACTACGTCCATTTAATAGAGTAGAAGCAGGAAGTTCTCTTCCCTGCAGTCTATGGCCTATTATTAATAGTATCAGATATGAACTTCAACTTGTGGAGGAGGCCTTCAATCTCATTAGGGAGGAGCTGGTTACTTCCATGACAGTCATACCACCATGCCACTAGTAGGCATGTCTTGCTTGGCAGCTCATCATTATACTCAGAGTTCACAGCTGGGTAAGATTAGCAATTCCTTTTCTTCTCTCGTCATATGCATAGCAATTTCCAGCACCATGAAAGCTGTGCACTAGGTTAAGCTTCCAGGTGTGCAAATAGCTTCATTTATCCATGCTTTATGAGTCACATATGCAATGACTCCAGCAATGGGTTCTTACCATAAAAGCTTTCAGGGCAACCAAAAACATTGTAAGTCCTGATTTTTACACCAGCACTGATATCTAAGCTCACATCAACATGCTTGTGAAAAAAGCACTTTTGACACAGTCATTTGTCTGGCTTCTTTAAGTATGTTTTAATATACTGTCTCTTTCTGTACTACCAGAGCAATTATTTGCTGAAGATATGAAAATTTGTTTTCTTTAACATTTTCCATGTTTCTAACATGGTGACACATGCGTAATGTTAACAAGCTCTGATATTTACTACATATTATGTAAAATGATAGCAAATATAGAGATGTGATTGATTCTGTTTAATTATTTATTGTCTGGAACAGTTTATGGATAATGCTACGTAATTCCTTACATAAGGTCACAAGCATAGGATTCCTTCTTGTTCAAGCTGGGTGATGTTAATAGTAATGAGTGGGTTCAGGTGTCAACTTATCCGTCCTTTATAAATTCTCCATTAACCCCTCACAAATTATGTTACCAGCCATTAATGACTGCAACTCACATGCATTATTGGAACACAAGTTTTGCAAATGCAATTTTTTTATAATTTTGTCGTTTTCTGCATTTATTAACTCTATTCTTCCACAATGAAGAAATTTGTGTAATCTAGTATTTTTACTAGAAAGACTAGATCTATGCATTTTCTACTTACTACTTCAGTACTTAGATGGTTTGTGAAGTAAACAACTTCCAAAGGACCACAATGTTACTGCTAAAATTCAAACTGTTGAAAGACGAAATAATAGAATAAAAGTCTCCAGTTTCGTAATGTAATAAATGAAAAGAGGCTTTAAGAAAAAATCAAGAGCATTATGATTTAACAGGCTTTAGTGACTTGTCGACTAATAACAATGTATGAATTGTTTATTAAATGACTTTTCTGACATTTTTTTCATATTTATTCTTCATTTTGCTCTTGTGTTGCATTGTGTTTATTGATTTGGAAGAATGAATCCTCTTTCTTCCTCTGGTATGAAACCAGCTTGATTATGATAGGCAACATTTTTGATGTGATGTTGAATTCAGTTTATTGTTGAATTTGTCGAGGAGGCTCTTGGGGCTGTTGGTACACAGCTGTATTATTACACTCATGCCTGCCTCTGTTAACTAGGCAATGCTGGCCTCATAGTATGAATTAGAAAGGTCTCCTTTTTCAATTCTTAGACTAATTTGGAAATAATTGGCACTTGTTATAAGTTAGAAGCTTTTCTTCTTTAAAAATATTTTAAAATAACAAGAAGGAGCTATAGTTCAAAATCATTGTCATGAGTTGATAATAACAGGAAATGCAAAATGGATGTTTATGTCTCATAAATCTGCCATTTATGTGTGTGTGTGTGTGCCATTTATGTGTGTGTGTGTGTATGTGTGCGTACACATGTATGGTCTTGTGATTTTTGAAATATATATATGTGTATATACATATGTATATAAAACATTATGACCATTTATATATATTATACATGTATATAATATTCATATATATTTTGTAGATAAATGGTCATAAGGTTATTATATATAGTGGTCATAAGGCTAATTTTGAGAAGCAATACAAGATAAGAAGCAATCAAAATAGCAAAAGCAAAAGAATTTTAAAATGTGAGTTTCTAAAATGTTTGTATGTACAACTTTCACATCAAAACTAGCTTGTACCAAATCTAACAATACTTCTTTTCTGTTCTTTCCTTCTTAGCAACCTAGGAGCAAGAGTGAAGGTGCTTCAAACAGATGTCAGCATCTAGCAAGCTTTATGGTACATAGTGATTTCTTTTCAAACACTTACTTCAAGATCGATGTTTTCATTGCTTGTTTCATTCTGAGAGGCTTACAGGCAGGAATTAACCTTTTGAAAGATGACAAGCATTTAGTGAAGCTGATAGTGAAATGGTTTAAAGAAAAGTCAGGTAGTATTAAAATTTCTGAAATCTAAGTTTACATACAACTACTTAATCTTCCATGGCTGTCCATATCTTAACATACGATGGCATTGCAACTTTCTCTGATTTATAATCTTTTTGTCTGAAAATTGTTATTAAAGTTTATAATCACTATGAAAAAAGTAGTGTATTTTTTATTGTGAACGAATCATTAGCTTTTTGCACACCCAGAAATGAAGAATGAACATTTATGACTCATTTCTTTAATGCTCAACTCATTCTATATTTGTATTCTCTGCAATGCAACTCTCGGGGCAGACTGGAACGCTAATTAGGGGTCTAGCTTCCCTTTGATGTTGACAGCAACTCTTATTAGTATTAATGTATATGGAAGAGAGAATAGATCTTTAAATAATTTAAAAACAGCTTTGTGTGTTATGAACACAGACATATGAAAGATTTAATGATGTGACTTTTACATATTTATACAGTGTGCACATAAACACACACTCTTGTATTTTATATGACTATGTTTGGGGGTGCTAAATGAAGCTCATAAAGTTTTGCCATTAATTATGTTGACAGAGGGAGTATCCTTTTGTGTTTATTCATTTATACCTAGAAATGGCTGCAGCATCCTTCAGCAATGATCTCCTGATTTTAAACTCCCTCTCTCCCAAGACTCTTGTCTAAGAGTTTCTGAAGTGCTGTAGCCCTGGGAAACTGAGCAAGCAGATGCTGTCTTTCCATTTCCAGGCCAGGCTTGTGAGAGTATATACTCTGTAGACATGCTTCGTAATACTCCATCCTTTCTTTCCTTTCTTTTTTTGAGGAGGTGTTTCTTTTGCAAAGATACCGTGAAATACAGTCATAATTCTTCATGCACAAGTAACTTAGTATGTGATTTTAATATTTACGACCCAAAGTCGTACTTGACACAGGATAAGGAAGGTTGTCTGTCACTTCCAGAGTGAGAAGCACCCGGATTTTGTTGGTCAGAGGGTGTGTTTTGACTATGAAACGGTCTTTGTATTTCAATGACCAAGTAACATGTAGTCTACATATTTGGCTTTATATACAGATTGTTTAACTTTTAAATTATAACTTAACAAAAATTTCAAAAGTAGAAAGTAAAAGCAGAATCCAGTTAAAGATCACTGATATAATGCTAAATTCTTCAAGGGTGCTTTTCAACTGGTTGAGATTTAAGACCTGAGCATTTCAAATTTCCTATATGCATAAATTATTTTTTTTCGTTACAATACACTGCCCCTGAAAGGCAGGCCTGAAATGGTTCAGTAAAGCCCCTTTTGAAGGACTCTGCACAGGTCAAGGAATAAACAAAGCCAAGGGGCAAGGTCTTTGTTATGCATGAAGCCGCTGGCCATTTCAGAGCAGCTCTGGGTGTCAGGGAACCCAGTTGATGACAGATGGTGTGACTGTCCTTGCAAATTTTTCACCTTCAAATGACAGCCTCTGTGGAGATAGCCTGTAATCACTGGGGAAAGATCCTCTAAAAGCCCCTTGATAATTACATGAGCAGAAACAGTTTTTATTTCAGGTATAGTTCTGATCTTTTTTGATATTTAAGGGAGCTTGGATGTTTGTAGGGAAGAATGGCGAAGGAAGAAAAATGTCTCTGCTCAAAGAGCAATGTTCCCCTCCACACAAAGCAATAAAAGGGGGAAAGCATAATCGATAGGCTCTCAGAGTCTGCCTTCTAAGTGCATAGATATCCTTCGGTTTGTTGCACTTTAAGCCTTTAACCAAAGCTGTCTTCTTTGAGAGAAAGAGTGGACTAAGTAACTGCAGCAGATTTCTTTTAGATAACCAGGCCAAATGTGTTTTCAAAAGGTAAAACATTGTTTTAAGTAGCTAGCTTTAACTACCTAGTCATGGTGTGATTAGAAGTTTTCAATAGATCTTTTTCCATTTCCGTATTTTTTTTCTTACTTGAATCTATATAAGGGATAGGAAAGAATTTTGTAACTTCATTAAGAATTCTGTATTTATTCTGTCTTTAAAAACAGTTAATTATGTTGCTTATTTAAAATTGGTAGGGAAAGAATATTGAAAGTCTGAGTGACAGAAAGAGACTTCTAGCTTATGTGATCTATAGATTTGTAGTGGCAGACAACATCATAAAATTAAGACATATTAAAAAGGCTTGGCTAATTCTGAATGCAAGCATTGTGTTAACTTGATTTTAATGAGAGAGCCTTTGCTGTCATCTGCTCTTTGCATTCACCTTCATGTGCTATAATTTTCTCTATAATACACTATGGTCTAAAGCATAAGTCAAGGAGTAGGATAAATTCACAACAGAAGGATCAATAGTTCATTATTTATATTAAATTATTTGTGTGTTCCTTTGGTAACTTCATTAAATGTTAGAAAATGGAAAATTACAACCAGACTGGGATCAATCCATTAAATTGTTGGCTTATGCTCTTGAAGGAGATTTTCCTTTAGGCTTTGTGTAATCTGAATATAAATTTTCTTCAGATGAAATCTGAGATAGTCACAGTTACTTAGAGAGGTGTATTTGTGACAGGTATGAGTAAACCTCCATGTACATTAGGTGGGACAATTCCATAAATTCTATTCCACCTTTATTCACTCATTGCTCCCCTCACAAGTTCATATAATAATTAAACTCCCATGCTATATTCTTCTAATTACATTTCTTGAAATATGGGTGAAGTTCAGCTGTATTTTGCAGTTGAATCTTATTTTTAGGAAATGTGGATGTGATTGGGTCCATTAGTTATATCTAGAGGTGCGGTTGTTTGATTAAGAATGGCCTCCAGGGGCTCACAGGGAGTGTCACTTTTAGGAAGTGTGGTCTTGTTGGAGTAGGTGAGGCCTTGTTGGAGGAAGTGTGTCACTGGTGGTCAGCTTTGAGGTTTCAGAAGCTAAAGCCAGATTCAATGTCTCTCTCTTCCCAGTGCCTGACAATCCAGAGGTAAAATTCTCTGTTCTACATCCAGCACCATGTCTGCCTGTGTGCTTCCATGCTTTCTGCCATGCTGGTACTAGACTAAGCCTCTGAATCTGTAAGTCAGCCCATTCCATTTCATTCAATCCTTTCCATTATAAGAGTTGCCAAGGTCATGGTGTCTCTACACAGCAATAGCAACACTAACTAAGATGGGGGAATTACTAGTTTCAATCAAAATGTAAAATTAGGATAAGAAAGGAAGGAGGATAAGAAGAAAGGAGGTGGATGTGTTGAAAGAGAAGAGATAGAGGAATGAGAAATAAAAATATGTAACTGTTCCCAAAGTCAACCAGCTCCACTTTAATGTCTTTGTATTTCAAGTTGGCTATTTTCTTCATTGCTATTTTTTTTATTGTGGGATTGTATGTAACATTTTAAAATATAAACTTTTATATTGGTCTCTCTAAAGTGCAAATATTATCCATAGAATAATCACCAAATTCTTAATCAATAAATAGAAAACAATGCTCAAAAAACAATAAAGATTGGAGAGCACACATTTCTACCCAAGTTAACCTTGAGGTCTATAGTTAATTCTTAATTTCATATTCAGTGATCAAATAGAAATTTTGTCTCTCTTCATTCCTTTGTAACCAAAATGGAGTACATGATCTCACAACATCACTAAAGAATTATACACTATAATTCTCAGAGAATTTAATACACTAAAACAAATTGTAGTTAAAACTAGAAGAACAAGATGTAGCATTTTTCAAGCTGATTAGACCATTGGGCCATCTATATCTATTCTGTAAGCAGCCCACAGTACTTCTTTCCCAGAAGAGACTTGGGGTAGGATAGAATCCATGTCTATATCATAATTTCTTTATTAGCACCACTGATACCCCTGAACAGAGACATAGCAGAAAACAGGACCAATTTATCTCAGGATAGACCTTAACTCTTAGTCTAACTGTACTCTCCATGTTCTCAGATCTTAAACACAGTAAGACCATTTATTAAGTGACACAAAATACATTAGAAGGCACCTAGTCACTCAGCATCTCTAGGCCCAAATATTTTACCATGAAAGAAGCCCATTGTATAATGCTTACTTTATAAGGTTAATGAGATTAAATTATGTTAATGAAAGCACTTTGAACATGACAAAACTTAGTACCAATGAAGAAATGGTTATACTTTGAGGCAGCTGTGCCATGAAACAACCTAGTATCTAAATTTACAGCTTTTTTGATTTAACTTTATAGGAATCATGACACAATTTTATTATTTTCAAGATAAGTAAATGACATCAGATTAACAACCTCATTGAGTCTCATCTACAAAATGAAGTTAACCATGTCAGCTTCATATTTATATGTTCCAATTCTCAAATTAAGAAAATGCTAGATGAAAAAATAGTATGTCAGAGTTTTGTATTAAGAAAAATTATTTTGAATAAAAAAAGACATTTCTAAACATACCAAGAAGATTCCGAGGTCTCTTCTCAAGATGCCACACTGCCTATATCACTGTACTTGTCAAAGAAAACTAATGAGAAAACAATGGTCTTGTGTAGTCTTTTGAAAGAGAAGCAGTATCTAAGTCTTTGCAAAATTGCATTGCTTCTGCGATTCTCTCAAAAGACTATGGAGGAAGAATAAATTCTTTTCTGATCAATTACATGGATGTCAAAATGTGGAATCATTTATTTCCTGTTTTGGTATTTACACTGATGGCAATTTTTCCCCTCATAAGCCTATGGTATAAAAGGCTTTTCTATTATGCTTTTCATTAACACATCATGGAAAAGATTTTTTTAGTAGTATCACTACATCTCCCTCTGTACATGTTCAGGAAGACATGAACTTGACTCTAAGCTGGTTATACACATATAGGAAATGTGTGGTTTGGTTAAAAAAGAAAAGAGAAAAGAAAGAAAATCCCACAGAATGAAGATTTCCCGTCTTTTTCTTTTTACTACAAGGAGATGAGTTATTTTCATTTTAAATATGCATACAAACACAAACACGGATCAAACATTTCCATATGCTACAAAGAAGGACCACTCCTCGGACTTTTCCACATTAGGTCCTGTGCCTTTTCCTCTCTTTGATTTTCCTTCTCCAACCTCAGAGGATTTTCTTTCTCTTCCTTCTCCATCCTCAGAGGCTCTTTATTTATTTATTAACACTATTCTGCATTTATTAACTCTATTCTTCCACAATGAAGAAATTTGTGTAATCTAATATTTTTACTAGAAAGACAAGATCTATGCAGGATGATCTTAAGTCAATTGATTGCTAGTTCAGACTCCAGTTGAACACTTTTAATCAGGTCCCCTTTCTAGTCCTTTTAAGGATTTATTGTTGGTTGTATTCACTTATTTAATTGTGCATTTATTATCAATCTCCTCGCGAAGCCCTTTCCCATTCTACTTGGAAGTGGGTAGGTGTTCTAAACTTGATGAACCAAAACACTAGAGTTTTAGATGCTCAAATATACAATGCTTTTTATGTCATTAAGTGTAATTATTATTAGCTATGAAATATGTACTATGTGTCAAATACCAATGTATTTGTTTCTATGAGTTATTTCATTTACAAAATAACAATGAGACCATGAAGCAAAACCATTATCACAATTTTGAAGATGGATGGAAGGATAGAGTTTTTAGAATGTTCTGGTTTATCAATCTGTTTAAAGTTTTCAGAACAAAATACATAGTGTACTATTTTACATTCTAAGTGGTGGTTTATTTATTTTCAGTTTTGAAGGTTGAAAGAGTGAGGTCTTGTTGCTAGATCTTTTTTGGTTCGAGGTAACACCATGGTAAATAGACTTTATATCATAACACAATAGAGATGCAAGAAATGACATGTCTCTGTGCAAAAGCGACCAAGTGCATGAGAGGCCTTGCTTTATAACAGTCTGTTTTCTCAACTCACTCTGAGAATCCAACCCGAGTCCTTTTCAAGGATAATTGCTTCATGTTATGCAATTTCCTTGCACCAGGCACCGCATCTTACATGTTTCAGTGTCTTTAAACCACTACGCACTGAGAATTAAGCATCTTATTCATGAGCCTTTCAGAGATACATTCAAGAAGGGGAACACTCCTCCACTGCTGGTGGGAGTGGGAACTTGTACAACCACTTTGGAAGACAGTGTGGCAGTTCCTCAGAAAACTGGAATTCAATCTATCATGAGACCCAGCTATGCTGTTCTTGGACATATACCCATAGGATACTCAATCATATCATAACAGGGACACTTGCTCAACTATGCTCATAGCAGCTTTATTTATTACAACCAGGACCTGGAAACAACCTAGATGCTCCTCTAGCAAGGAATGGATTAAAAAAAAAAAACGATACATTTACACAATGGAGTATTACTCAGCTGTTAATAATAAGGACACCAGAAAATTTGGAAGGCAAATGAGTAAAACTAGAAAAAAAATTCATCCTGAGTGAGGTAACCTGGACTGATAAAGACAAACATGGTATGTACTCACTCATAAGTGGATATTAACTATAAAATAAAGGATAGTAGACCTAGAGAGACCATGTAACAAGGAATGTTCATTGGGGGTGACACACAGATCTTCCTGGGAAGGGGAAATAGAGATTTTGTGTGTGAACTGAGGGCAGGTGGGGATGGGAACATGAGCGATCAAGTTGGGGCAGGGATGGAAGAGAGGGAAAGATGGCTGAGGAGGACTCCTGGGGGACATTTCAGGGTTAAGCAGAAGCCTGGAGTAGAGAAACCTCCCAGGAATCTATGGGAAAGACCCCAGCTTAGACTATCTTTAATGGATAAGTAGCCTGAACTGGCCATTTCCTATGACCAGATGAGTGCTTGATTCAAAGAGGCAACCAAGAGACATCATCCAGCAACTGATGGAGGCAGACAAAGAGAGCCACAACCAAACAATAGATGGAGTTAGGGACTCCTGGGGAGGAGTAAGAGAAAGGAGTATAGGATCCAGAGGATTCAAAGACACCATGGGAAGACTAGCACAATCAACAAACCTAGCCTTGAAGGTGCTCACAGAGACTGAACCAACAACCACACAGCTTGTATGAGACTGAACCAGGCAATCTGTATATATGTTAGCTTGGTCCTCTTATGAGACTCCTAATATTGGAAACAGGGGTTGTCTCTGACTCTTACTGGCTTTTGGGACCCTACTTCCCATAGGGCTTAACTTGCCCAGCCTTAATACACGGGGAGGTGTTTAGTCTTGCTGCAACTTGATATGCCTTGTTTGATTGATACTCATAGTAGACCTGCTCTTTCTTGAATGAAGATGAAAGAGGAGTGGATTGAGGTGGGAGGAGGTTTGGGGCAGAGAGACTGGGAGGGGAGGATAGGGAGAGGTTGCAGTCTGGTTGAAAAACAAATAAATAAATTAAAAAATATGCTTAGCAGGGCGGTGGTGGACACATTTAATCCCAGCTCTCGGAATGCAGAAGCAGACAGATCTCTGTGAGTTCAAGGCCAGCCTGGTCTATAGAGCGAGTTCAAGGACAGACTCCAAAGATATACAGAGAGATCCTGTGTTGAAAAACACCAAATAATAAATAAAAATACAAATACTTAATCCCTGATAATATAAGGCAACCTAGATAGTACATAAACTGGTTTGTATAAGAAGGGGCATCCTTAGGAGTGAAAATCTTTGGGACTCAAGACATTTTATCATAATATCTATCTTATTTTTCTATGGTATTAAAATTATATATTTTGAAATAAATACAAGGATTTTTTGTTTTTCATCTGCCATAAACGTTGAAATAAAGCAATGGGCTGAAAATCAATCCTCAGAAGGCCTAATGGTATTTTTGAACTCCTGTACTTTTTCTATTTAGTTATTTTAATTTATTTAATAAAATATTTTTTTGTGTTATTCTCCCATACATCTTACCATTTTTTGCTTACTAATTTATGTTGGGAAATATTTGCCATTAATATTTGTAGCGTTTAGTTTTATTGTACATTTATTTCTTGGTATTTATATTGGTGCTGCTGCTAATTGTAGAGGTGCTTTGTGTGTATATGTGTGTTTGCATGTGTGTGTATCATGTGGGCATATCACAGAGTATTTGCTGATGCCAGAGGAAAATTTGTGGGAGTCCATTTTCTGTCTTTATCATGTGTGTCCTGACGGCTGAGCTCAGACTGCGATGTTTGGTAGCAAGAGCCTTTGTCCACTGAACTTCTTGCTAGCTTGCAATGAACACAACATGTTTTTGAGAATTTTCAGAGCATCTTGATGAACCACACAAGTATAGCAGTCCTTGAAAGCCTATGGATAAGAGCTATAGATAATTCTCAGCATTGAGGTGATATGATTTAATAGTTTAAATATAATATAAAACATTGAATTTGCTCTCAATATTTTTTTCAGAAATTCTAGGTAATGTGAGAGTCAAGCATCCATAATTAAAAGTTAAAAAAAATATTCCTTAAAATGTAAAGTTCCCTACAGCTCAAAACTGTGTGTCTCTGTATTTGGTCCATAAAACTTGAAAACTGAAGCCCATTGCTCAGCCATTGGCTTGCTGCCTCTGGAAATGATATTGGTTCTGCATGACTTCTAACATGCATTAACATGTTCTAATCTACAGAACACTATGTGAAGAACTTCACTCAAGATCATAAGATGTACAATACACTAACCAACAGTCATAGCTGTGATTCGATTACATTTTAAGAAGCTTATTGATTTATTTATTTTGAGGCAGGTTCTCACATTATAACTCCAATTGGCCTCAGACTCAGTGGATAATCCAGGCTGGGTTCAAGACTATGATGATTTTCATGTTCCAAGTTCTCTTGAATACTAAAGTTAAAGGCACATGCCACCAGATCTATCTCAGAAAAGTATTTTTTATTGTATAAAAGCTTATGGATTTATACTTGTTCAGAAATTGAAATTTAGTCATGTGAATTTTAGACATGAGGGTACACCAGTGGTGAGAGATAATTTTGGGTTGATAATATAAAAAATTATTGACGAGTAAGAATGAAATCAACAATAAGCATTTGTATTTACAGTTTGAAAACCAGTGCCAAAGATTGATTTCTCTAAAAATCCCATTGAATGCTTTTAACCTATATCCTCCCAGTCAATGACTATGATGACTGAGGCTGGTAGCGTGTGCGATTCTACATGACTTTTAAAAGCTGTGCATTAAGAAAGCTGGTAAGCGAAGAAGACAGACTTGCGGATGTGTGAGCAAACAATTTCAGTTTCCTTCTGCTTCGGTTATGTCATGTGGGGCCTAGCACCAGATCTGGCAAAGACCAGTGGCAAAGAAATGAGTTAAATTCTTGACTTTCTAATGCTTATTTGTATGGTCTAGTGTAACATGGGTTACATCCTGGGCCACAGAAATCTGTTTTCTAGCTTGTTCCTTTAAAGATAGGTTATCATTTATCAAGGATGATGAACTCCTGAGATCAAAGTCCTTGAGTAATCTTACCCTCACTCAACAGCAGGGTGATCAAGGCGAGCCAACTTTAACTGGAACTTTATTTCCTTGTTTTTAAGAGTAGGCTGTGACTATTGCCACAACAGCCTTTCCTGAAGCCTGTCTGCTTAAGGGGTACACGGAACTGTACTCACAAGGACAGAATGCTCAGCAAATAACTGAGTCTCTCCTGTCCTCATCCTGGGTTTCTAACCTGCTCATGGTACTGTAGGAATGTGGTTGGTCCCCAGTGTAAGCATGCTTAGGTTTCTATTGTTATAAATCCTAGTAAGACTTCCATGAAAAACTATATATTCTAAAGCTGTTTAAGGAAAATAGCCTGGTTGGCAAGCTATGTAGACATATGTAAATGTCAGTATACATGTGCACTGAGTATTTGTCTGCTTCATCACATATCCATGTTTGTAAAAGGTATAATGAAATGGAGCTTGCGTAGGTTTTTAGGCTTTGATGTGAATTTGGGCTCCTTACCTGCCTATGTCTGCTTAGTGTTTGGTCTGTAACACCACATTACCTGTTATGGTTAATAACGCTTTACAAGGAAAATAATGGTCACTCTCTTTTCCAAAGCATTTACTAATCACCATCTGCTCTACTGAATGTCTACTGTAAGTCTCCTAATCAGTCTAAAAATATACACATTTGAAAGGTTGTTTTGAAAATGAAAAAGCAATTTTAAGACGGCTAGACACCATCTACAGAAATATAGGCGATGAAATCAGTCCTCCAGCAAGACCATGAGTCCTTTTTCCGTTCGGTACACACACGTTTCTTTTGTTGCCTCCTTCCCCTCTACGCTGTCCTTTCCTGCAGAGTTGTGAAAACAGGCCCCTGTTTTCATAGTTTCCCTTCCAACCTCACGGAGCCCCTGCACTAGTATTAATCACTCATGTTTTCTTTCTAACCACACAAAAGTGCTTGATGTATTAATGCTCAGGTGGGAAAATGTTAAAAGCAGAGGAGAAAACAGAGGTCAAGCAGATCCTGTATAAACTCCACTGCCTCTTCACCATTTGGCTACTTTAGAGTAAATCAAATCCATTTTACATAATGAAGCTTGTCTTTATTATCCCATTATCGCCATCGTGGAAGGGAAATAATGCGTTTGCTTTAGTTTTAGGTCATTTGTAATTATAAAAGGATATGCGGGGAAAAATGGTGTACGCCTTGCATGCTTTTAAAATCTGCTCCCTTTGTTGCTCTACACGTTTTTAAAACTATTTTTTTTTTAAAGAAAGTATGAGAGAACTGTGTTTTTATTGCCCTGATGCCTTTAATCGCGCATACTGTGAAACGAAGCTGGATACCTGATTGACGCCATTCCTACCTGTCTAGGAAGATAATGATCAAGCACAGGGGTCTGTTCTCCAGGTGAGACGTGCACCGAGCTCCCATTAATGTTAATGGGAATCCTGCAGCTAAGCACAGGGACTGGAGACAAGAGGCTGAAGGTGTGGTGCGTCCATTAATACGTTTTTTTTTTTTCTCTCCAGAGCAGCTGGTTGGAACAAAAATAGTTTGCACTCCTTTGGAATTAAATGATCAAACGCTATTTTTAAAGTGCGGTTTGTGAAAGATACACAGATAGAGTCAGAATAGGCTTCATAAAGTACTCTTAAGCATAATTTTATTGGATGTTCTTATGAAAGGCTTGCTTTATTTTAAAGAATGTATTAATAATTGATATTGAATGTGGCATTTTAGAAATCTATATTTTTAGATAATTTGTTAGTATGTAAAAAACACAGACTTTAAATTTAACAACAAAAACAAGGCTGGTGTTAGGAACTATAATAACAGAAATTGACTAAACAGACAAGAGGTAAAGAAGAAATACATAAAGAGAAGACAAAATTTCATATTTTGGCAGATATAGATTTGAAATAGCCAAGAGATAAAAAGCATGTATATAATCACACACACATATATACATACATATATATACATATATATGTAATTTTTGAAAATGATCCCCTTACAAAACATTAAGCATCTACTTTGTATTCTATTCTATTACACTCACTGAAGGCTAAGCATTATTTTATATACTTGGGTTTGCACTGGTAGATTTTGTTATGATTTTTATGAAGTTGTAGTCTAGAGGAATTGGTTACAAAGGAGAAAATAGGATTAGAAATATCTATGTCTATCACTGAATTTCTTCAGATAGAAATTGACACTCAGATAGAAACATTAATGTGTCTATTGCTATAAAGATAGCTAGTACCAGAGAAAGGACTCAAATACTGGACGCATATGTAGTGATGCAGTCTCTAAATACATTGAAGTCCTAGGATCTATGCTCCTAACACAATTTTGCATATATAATAAATAACCATTAATAACTTATTTTATTAGATAATTAGACCAGATGGAGTTCTGTCCACTGATAATGATGGATTTGAGGAGAATAGGGATATAGGATCATAAAGATGAAGTTAATTTGTACTATGATTTTGGTATGGGAACGTTGTTTAGGAGGAGATCACTGGTCAAGTATGTGCAAGCCAAGAATTTTATCCACAGCACCACAAACATACAACATTGTTCTTTCCAAAGCCATTCTTCCAGAAGACTCTGCGTGCCACAAATAAATCAGAATAGTACAAAGTAAGGGAAAAATTTCACAACTCTGCTAACTTTTCAATAACTGTATGATTCTCTCCTTAAGAAATATAAATCATTTTAAGAATTCATTAGATAATAATGTTTTATTACTTTAAAATTTCAAAATTGCACTTCACTTGCAGTTAAGATGGCACACCTTGCAACAGATCATAGACTTGTGCTGCTACCAAACATGATTCATAATGCTATCAACTATAGAACCTGAGGTGAGGATGCAGCTTTGTGGTAGGATGCTCAGTAGCGTTTATGAAGCCCAGAATCTGATTCTTAGCATCATAAATGAATGAAAAATCAACCCAACTTTAATGTGAGGGACTAGACTTTTAAAGAAGAGGTTGAATGCCAATGAGTTCTTGGGCAAGAGCTGCATCACCCGCAGCAACATGTCCGAGTGAGCTGATGAGGTACTAACACTTGACCAGACTACGGAAACACCAGCAAGGACTGGGAGTAAGAGGGAAAACAAACAATTTTAAAAGATCCATAGGCAGCCTAGATACCAGCATATTCAAACACAATCCATAAAAATATATGTAACTAACATTGAAAGGACTATTTCACGAGGTAGAGGGTTCATTAGGTAAATTAGAGTACAGTAATTATCAAATTATATTATAAAACTTTGAGGCAATGTAGTTAAAATTAGAACAAAATGCATGTTCAAAAATAAATAGAGGGCACATAAAAATGAAAGTCTGAAATTTGTGTGTTTAATTCTTGGGAGAAGAAGAAACAGGAAAGGGGGCTGTCATAACTCAAAAAAATAACAAATCTTAAAGCCACAGCAAGATATGTCATTGTAAACTTGCTAAAGACAAAGACAAGCCAGCATTAATACTGGTAAATATACCAAATTCTGTGTAGGGCACATCACTGAGTTTGTTCTCTTACTTTTCAAAAAAAATTGTGAAAGCAAAAAGACATCAGCACTAATTGTTCAAAAACATTTAACTAACAAATAAATATAACTTACAACCTCTATTTCCCATAACCAGAGAAAAAATTCCTGAAAGGAGTAAGGCTTATACAGACAATTTTCAAAATAGTAAAAGCTGAAAATGTCCTTTTAAAAGAATAGCAGCAATGGAAGGACTAAGAAGGGTCATGAAGAACCAAGGTCTGAGATGCACATGTGGAACACAGCAGGGCATAGAAAACAATGGCAATCAGCACATTGGGGCAAACCTGAAACAAAGGTGACTGGACAGAAAAAAAGAAATATTAATTGACAACATGACTAAACTGAAGGCCAAATACATTAGAAGTGAAGAAAAATTAAAAATAACTTGAATGGAAGTTCCAGAATTATGAAGGTCAATCCCACATTTTATTTTGCATTATGTTTTATCAAGAGATAAATATGAACACATGGAAATAGTCATAAATTGCCATTAAGTGATTGTTCTCTGGGGCTGGAAAGGGGGTTCAGTGGTTCAGAACCTATGCTGCTCTGCTTCTGGGAAGTAAGGTTCCCAACAGCCTGGGAAGGTGGATCACATCTGATTGTCATCCCATCTACAAAGCATCTGTTGTTGTTGCCTCCAGGGTACCACTCACATGCACATTCACATACCTATCTGCATATAAACACATAATAAAAACTAACAAATGAAATAGTGTCCAGAGACTCCTAAGCTAGACTCCTCAACTAGGACTAGCTGTCATGGTACAA
Source organism: Myodes glareolus (assembly GCF_982192425.1). Lineage (NCBI taxonomy): Eukaryota > Metazoa > Chordata > Mammalia > Rodentia > Cricetidae > Myodes > Myodes glareolus. The sequence goes on along the minus strand of NC_142041.1, from coordinate 53,755,177 downwards.
GAAGGTACCATGCAAACTTTCAAAGGAGGAAGGCAATGAACAGTCATACCCAACTATGACACCTATGACACCTGCCCAGCTATGCATCCCAACCGTCTGCATGGCATGAAAACCCAGAGTAGTGGCAATCATACCTGGATGGTAACCAACAGGTCTCCAATTGAATTTCCAGTCTCATCAACAAAAGGGAGACCATGGTTCGTACTAGAACAGTCAGCTCTGAAAAGGCATATACAGGCATCATTTTACAAACAAAGCAGATTATATTTAGTAATATATATGTATATGAATACACATATATGTATACAATAACAATTAGTTAAAAAAAGAGGGTGTGAGTTTGAAAGAAGGAATGAGGAGTTAACAGGAGAAAATAGAAGGTAGAAATGTTATAATTAAATTACAATCTCAAAAAGAAAGAATATTTAAAAACAGAAAGAAAAATAAATTATTAAAAGGTTGTTGCCCTGAACAGCCAATACAGAGAAATAAATGATAACAAAAATTTTAAAAGTTTTATGGCAACATATGCAAACATTTTCTGTAAACTTAGGCAATTGAAAATAAACTAAAATGCCAGTAATAACTATGTTAAACAAACATTTGTTAGAAATACATAAGTCCTATGATGTGGAATTAAAAAACATTTTCAGACACTAAGTTCATAAAGAACCTTGTGGAACATTATGTGTATGAACTGAAATGTCAATATTACGAATTTTATATTATTTCCCAAATTCACCATTTCAACATAGTCCTACTGCAAAAACTACATACCAGCAGGTTGTTGATGGTGGAAATAGGGAAGGCATTTAAAGGATCAATTGGCTTTTGACAGATTTACAGTAATTATTAGACAGAAAAGAAAAATCTTAATAAATGCTTTGGAATCCTTGGAAGCCCATACAAATAATAAACAAACAGTCAAATAAGCAAATAAATAATAAGAGGAAATACTCAACCTTGGTCGTAAGATTTCTAAAATTATTTTGGGTAGGACTCCAATGACTCCTTTGCACCACGCTATGTGGAGGAACTCAGCCAAACATGGTCCTGGGAAATTATTTTGATATGAAGTATAGAAGTAAACCTTATCTAGTATTAATCTTGAAGAAAGCACAGCAAAATATAATGTCAGATTATGCAAAGAATATATATATGTATAAAGTAATAGCTTTGAAATTTATCAAAATCAAAAGTCAGCATAAACATTACTGATAAATATATTACTAAGAAAGTTATCTTCAACATTGCCATCTGACAAAGAATTTACACTTCAGGGAAGAAAAGTAACATGGGAAGCGATGGAAAATTTAAAATGGGCAAATGATTGTGGAGGCAAGACCAAGAAAAGTCTACCAAAACTGTTGAACGTAGACAAAGATATGCAGAAGAGTCATTGGGAGATTCATGACACACACTCTGGAACGGATACGCTAAAACCACGGACATACCAAATATTATCAGGGACACGAGCAAACTAGCACTCAGACGATACTGGTTGGTTATAAAGAGGTTGTTTACAACTTTGGGCAGCAGTGTAATGGTAATTTCACTCCTAGGTATTACACGCAAGAAATTGCAACAAATGTCTACAAGAAATGTGAACAGCCATTTTCATTACAGTTTTGCCTGTGATATAAACAATGTGAAGCAAGGCAAGCAGAGAGCAGACAGGGAGTGTATAAGCAAAAGGGTCATTTACATGCAAATACAATCAGCCATAGAAGCGGCTACTGTCTAAGTACAGAGGAATTTCAAGTCATGCTGAAATAGTACAAATGAAGGAGTTTATTTTTGCTAAGATTCCACTCAGATAAAATTCTGAAAAGAACTCATTTGAGGTGGAAGTAAGCAGGAAAAAGGTTATTATTCACGATGTTATCAATTTAAATAAGCATCAGATGTGTGTCTGGAGATGTGTTAGGGTTATGTAGATACTTGTACTATAAAACTATTACATTTTCTATAAATTGTGCTCAAATGAATGAAAACAATTTAAATCCTGAAAAAATTTCACTGAATCACAGTAATTAAAAAAGGAAGTGTCACTTTTGTGATGACATTCAAACTCAGTTTTAAGGCTGGATAATGTTTTTGGATGAGGGGGTGGTTTGAAAATTTTGAATGAGCAGAGTAAAATCAAAGATAGTTCATTATTGATATTTTTCCTTTTATATGTGCAAGAAACTGGACAAGCACTGATTACAAAAGCAGAACTGAGGAGTATTCAAAAACATGAGGCTATCCACCAATAACATTTTACAACACCAGAAGTGCCAGAAGGAAATGTCCATTCATGGCTGAATTCTTTCTAACATTTTCTTATATAAACTTCTTTTATATCGATATAATCTAAGTGCATGCTTTGCTTAGCAAGCAATTTTTAAATCATGCCATAATGTTGCAAAAATTTAGTGTTTTGTAAGCCAAAAGTGTCACATACTTTTAATCTCTGTATCAGCAGGCAAATCTTTGTGAGTTTGAGGTCAGCCAAGGACAAGCAGTGAGACCCTGTGTCCAAAATTCTTCTTTTCTTTAGGTAGGGAAAAAGAAAAGGCCATAATTTGGAAGGAGGAAAAGGCCATAATTATATATTCAAAAATTATTTTAAAATGTTTAAAATGTATTTTTTAAAATAAGCACACCACTGTTATTTTAATGGTTATACAATGTTCTAATGAATAAATGATGTAGAAATATATGCTTGGTTTTTGCCTCCCAACATAGTCTTCATCTTTGTATCTCCCAGATAAACTATTATGTTAACAATGACCTACTTCATTTCTAGCAATTTAATTGTATTTGGGTCTGTTTTGTTTAATATGTGCATTGAATACAACTGAAAGTTTTTATTTCATAATTGCCCAAAACATTGTTTTCATTTCTAACTAGTACAATAGTATTCTATATGTTTACCACTTCATAAATAACACAGAATTGAATGTTGTGAGTTAAGTCAGAAAAGTAAGCTTAAATGAATTATATATTTAAAAAATGTGTAAGAGAAGGTACAATATTCACATTTGTAGACTCGTATATATTCACAGTACATATATGAGTAAACGTGTGCTATTTTTCTAGGCATACTTATGCAATGAATAACTATAAGCTCCACATTCAAGTATGGAATTGAATTGAATCTAATTCAAGTATGATTAGAGTTCTATTTAAGAAATCAGGTTTTGAAAGAGTAAAAGAACAGACTGTATCTGAAGATGAGTGAAAAATGAAAAGGTCTGAGGTCAAGTTTCAAAAGACTGATATTATTGAGAAAGACACAGAACACAGTGTTTCTGCAATATGACAATGTGAATGTATGCAGAGATATCCTAGGTTTCAAGGGAGGCAAGCATTGTCAGATTAATATTTGTGGAGTATTATTTTACTGGTTATGTGAAGTAGATTGGAGTTCAGATACTTGTCAAAAGACCCAATTAGGAAGACATGTAATGTTTGATATAGGATAGTATTTGACACGTGTGATGCTGAAAGACTAATAAGGAAGAAATGGAAACGAAGACCAAAGAATTTTTAATTGAGTGATTGAGATTAAACTCACAATATCCGTACACATGAGAGAAGGAAGAACATTTTACAAATAGTTTTAAGAGTGACTTTTATTCACAGAATCATCAGAACTCAAACTGTAGACTATGTATCTCAGAGGGAAAAGGTCTGAGAAAAGGGTAACAGGAGATGAAATTTGTGTGTGCTTCAGGAGAGAGGTGGTAGGATTGCAAATTCGAGGCCAGTCTGCATTACACGGCAAATCTAGATCAAGATGAGAAATTCAGTAAGGTCCTGCCTTAAAAACAAACAAATCCTCCAAAGAAAAAAACCAAGCAAACAACCAACAAATCTCAGATAAAAACAACAGAACAGCAAAACAGATAAACAAAAAGAAGAGAATTCCAAGGAATCCCTACTGAGAAAACAAGAAGGCAGGTAGAAACAGATTAAGATGTATCAATATACTTGGATAAGCTAGTTCTTATAGGGAAAGCATTTAAATAATAAAATATCCTTAAAGCTTAAATAACACCCTTATTATTTATTTTAAGCATGCGAATTTAAAGCATGTGAATTTCATTCACTTTTCAGACAATTTGAAGAAGGCCGATTTCCATCATGTGAGAAAGACGTGTGTCAAACTGGTCATGAAAACATCTTGAGAAACATACATTTGGGAGTACCAGCTGACATCCTATCACATCAGCCCTACCTCTCTCTTGGAACCTTACAGTAAATGGTTTACACACCATCCATGGAGTGAAGCAGCACCTAGGATAGTAAACACAGCGCAGACTTCACAGATCGAGCTGGACACATCAGCTCCCGAGGCCACAAAGATAAGCTGTGCATTAATCCAATGGTATGGGACTTGCGAGTCACTTATACTTATTTTTATTCAAACATCATAATGCAAAGCAAATTTCTAAATTGCCCTACACATTTTAAAATCAATCAGTCATAATGTTTTGAGTCATTACAGGCGAGAAGTCATGGCAACAGAGTGATAGTTTTTTACTGTCCAGATAAAGAAGAAAATTGCTAATTCACCTTTTTCTGTGTTTCAGTCAGCCGCTTGCCTGGGGTCTCAGTGCCTCCACTTCGTTTAACATAAAAAAAGTATAAAATTGACATATAAACATTCCATGGAAGACCCACTCATAATAACAATAATAATAATAATTTTTGCAAACTTAGCAAAAGGTTTGCAACTAAATATAAGACACCTAAATAGCAGTGTTCTTTTCTAAGTGTGGTAATTTATGTGTTATTACAGAAGGCTATTATTGACCTTAAAGGTTTTTTCTATGTGAAACTTTTTGTGGCACTCTTGAATAAGCCAGAATAAAATGTAATTATAAAATGCATTAAGTATTTAAGATCTTAATAAAGTATCTATAGAATTCTAAATCAGTGTTATGTATTTTTTCTCTAACTCACATATGACAGATTGCATGCGAATATGTTCAGGGAATCTTTTGAAGAGCTTATATTTGGAGATACTTATTTGAAGATACTTATCTACATGTTATTAAAATATAGAACTATCTTCCTTCACAAATGCTATTTCCATAGCTCTGGGGTCTGTTGACAGCAGTTAAGCCATTTACCCTAGATGTTTATTTGATTTCTTTTTATGGGTTATATTGTCTGCTCTAGAGCTTCATGTAAACAGAACCATATTATAAATCTATACATGATTCTGTGATTGACAGCTGCTATTCCATGTGCTTCAAAAACTAATTTATAATGTTGGGAATCATAGCTTGCTAATTTATATCATGGGTAACATTCCTTTCTAAATGAATACAGTAGACTCTGGATACTACTTAGATTCCTAGTGTGGCTACTACTAGCAAGGCTACTGTGAGTGCTATTGTTTTTCTTTCTATTGGATAAATGCAGAGGTATAATTTTGCTGATCTATAATGGGGGTGCCTGTTTAAAGTAAGCAATGAATAATTTCTTTTTGAAAGACACTATGACCCCAACAAGCACTATTCTTTTCAGAAAAGCATTCTAGTTTCTTCACGTATACTGTCCCCAAATCTAGGTGACTTCCTATTTTATAACTTTAGCCACCAGTCACCATAGTAGTAATATAGTAATCTCTCCCTATTGCCTCTTTCCTCTTATTATTATAGCTTATATTCTTTTATTTTCAGTTTTGTCTAAAGACTTTATTAATCATTGTGTTTCCTGTGAAGTATCAGTTTAATATTGTGCACTTTTATTGGATTTTATCTTTCTATTATTGAATTGTATTCTCTCTCTGCATATATGTGAATACACACATATCTATGCATAAGTATACATATATATGTACATGCACACAAAGAATATGCCATACTTCAGTCCCAATAGGGTCTCCAACAACGGCAGCAACAAAAGTGGTTACAGCCAGTTCCCAGGTGGAGTATAAGGTCTAGCCAGTGGAGTATTGAGAACTCATAACATCAAGAGAAATAGATAGCCTTGGTGAATTAAAAAACAACTATTATATGTATTCTCTTAATATGTGTATACTAGATTTTTAACTTTTAATTGGCACACAGCAACCCATATAACCGCAGAGGTTAGGTATAGAGTATGGGACCAGGGGAAGGGAACTATTTCCCAAAGAAGGGAAAATAGAGTATGTAGTTATGGAGAAATGAGGGATACTGAAGAGGAGAGATTAGAATGGAAGGGGTAAGAAAGAGGGTAAAGGAGAGTATATGGGGAAGGACAGTTAACATTAGGGTCATTTAAGAGGTCATATGACAAACTTCTACTACAAAAGTTTTTGACAATATATGCATATATAAAAGAATTGCATGGAGTCACCAAATAGCAGGGAAGACAATTCTGCAACTACAACACTGTAAAACTTCTGCCACCAAACAAAACCTCTAATGCTGGGAATAGGTTACAACTACTTGAGTTGTAGGCCAAAGGGTTCACTTGGACATCTTTAATCACCGCAGCTATTGACAAATTATTGTTTGCTCTCCACAAATTGATGGGGAGGCCTTCCTGCTGCAGACAATACTTACTTTATCTCATTGAACATAGAGAAGTATATCCGGTGCGTAACTAGAGTCTGACTTAACGCCTCCTAACTAGTTTTCATAGTTCTGGAAGGGACCAGAGGAGAAAGGCGTCCAACAGCCCAGTGATAAACCCTGCAAACTCAAACAGTGATGTGCCTACATGATACTCTGGTGCAATAGCGGCATAAAGATTGGAGGAGTAATCAACCCCTCTTTGATTGGATTTAAGTCCAATTCCACGACATGTCATCTATGCCTGACACTCTCCAAGTGGCAAAAACTCAGGCTAAATATGCCATAGGAGAAACTAAATACTATTGTTATATTAAAGGAATAAAATGTAGCAATGAAATGAATTCTAAAAACGTTTTGCTATGCCTATAGATCAGTACCTCACTCAACAATCATAAGAGAAGTTCCCTCTTGCAGTATATGGGAACTAACACTGAGACCCAAAAATCGGCCATGTGCAGAGCATGAAAAATTTTATATCACTCAGTCCTAATAACGGGATGTCCGTATCAATCCTCCCCTTCCAGGCCTCAGGGAGCTATGCAGAAAAGGAGATGGGAGGATTTTAAGTGTCACTGGGATGAATGACTCTAAAGAAACCATATTCTAGATACAACAGGACAGACACTCACAGACTGTGGTGACCATGCACTGGGGCAGCATGTGCACGACCTGCACAGGCTGAAGCCAGACAGGGACCCAGCACTGAGAGAGGAAGTGAACATGGGTTCCAATCTCTATCTAAGGAGGCATATCCAATTGACAACCAATCATAACAGAAAAATTAGTCTTCTACAATGGAGTCTCACTGGGTGTATTAACCACACTTAAAGGCAGACCTCATGCTCCCCAGTAGATGGGAAACACAAAATGACCTCAATGGTATTATTGCAGTCTAATTTTTTTTTAATTTCTTTCTTTGGGAATTCTTTTGTCTTAACGGTGTTTCTTTCTATACTATAATTTCTAATTTTGGGTTTTATGTTTTATTCACTATTTGTATGTTCCTCATGCTTTTTTCTTTTTTATTTGTATGTGTGTGTGTGTGTGTGTGTGTGTGTGTGCGTGCGTGTGTGTGTGTGTGTGTGTGTGTGTGTGTGCATGTGAGACAGAGAGAAAGAGAGAGAGAGAGAAGATGTGGAGTTGGGTGGTTGGAGAGTAGAAGGATCTAGGAGGAGTTGGAGGAAGAGAAGGCATGATCAGAATATATTATATGAATAATTTATTTTCAATATAAATATATATTTGTAAATAAGAAAGGTTATATTTATATATTTAGAAAAATTTGAACATATATTCAAGAAATAGAGAAAAAGAGATCGTGAATTTGAAAATGAGCAAGGGATACAAGGAAAGGATATGAAACAAGAAAGGAAGAAGGAAATGATTTAATTATAATTTCTAAAAAATAAAAATTATAATAAAAGAATTGTTAGACATATATAAAAATGTATTATGTATACTTGAAATTACACAGACACACATACACACACATACACACACACACACACACACACACAGAAAGAGTGAGAGTTCACCAATTACCAATTTTTCACTTTTCTCTATTTGCGGTTGCTGTTGTTATTTACCTCTCTCTCTCTCTCTCTCTCTCTCTCTCTCTCTCTCTCTCTTTCTTTCTCTCTCTCACTATGTGTGTGTGTACAGCATGTGTTTACAGATGTAAGCATGCAGTATGTGTTTACAGGTGTATGCATGTAGTGTGTGTTTACAGGTGTGTGCATTCAGTGTGTGTTTACAGGAGTGTGCATGCTGTGTGTGTCTCATTAAAGACCCTTGTCTATTCCTGAGTGCAAAGATAGTTTCCCTTTTTCCTTTGCAAAGATTTAATTATTCAGTTTAACTTAGTTCTGTGGCGCATTGTTTTCAATTTAAAGTTTTTAGTGCTTTCAGGATTTTATACACGAGGATGGTCTTTACATCGTTTTCACTCTTCAACTCCTCCCACTGCTTTTCAAATTCAAAACCCCTTCTTCATTAATTATTTAGGTATATGTATGATAAACCATAAGCACATATATATCTAATTGAGTTCATTCGCTATTGCTCATCTGTGCGTGTGTTTGTGACTGAGCACTTGGTATTAAAGTTTTGAATTCAACTGTGTATGTATATGATATAAAGTAAGGTTTGATTCCACCGGGCACTTTTCATACAACCTCTTCTATCTGTGTTTATTGTAAAGACCAACTCTTTTCCCATTCTATTGTTGCCTTGAAATGGTCGCTTAATATTTGTGACACACACACACACACAAATTAAGTTATTATTTATAAAAATTATTTGAGTGTTTCTAGGACATTTGTATTTCATATAAATTTTTGGAGGTAACTATAAATCTCTACAAGAACATGCTACAATATTATTAAGGATTATAACTCAATGGACATCTTTGGAAAGAGAAAATTTCTTTTTAATAACAACTGTTCCAATTCACCAAATATTCTAGTATCTCCATTATCTCAGCATTCTTTACAAATTAATTCTCTTTGTTCATGTAAACTTTTAACACTTTCTTTAATTTTACTAGGTAAAGTTCTTTCATTTTAAGGTCAAATTTTCAATTAAATATTTCACATCTTTATTTTTTCTATAGCTAGTTCGAATCTTCAAAATATTCCTATTGTCTACTGCCAATGGGTCTTAAAAATCTTGATCAAATTATGTTACTTCTCTGTTAAAAGCCTCTGCTAACTTTCCAGCTCATTTAATGGAATCTAAAGCCCTTCCATGCCCTAAAAGATTTAGCCCCCAAAGCCTCCTCATTCCATCCTACTAACCTCCTTGCCTTTCTCTCACCATGCCAGACAGGGTGGCCTCCTCGCTCCAGCAAGCCAGCAAGTCCTACACCGTACTGCTTTGCTTCTGTTTACTCCGAAATCATTTTCTCATTTCCTGTGATGCCCGCCCTCCACTCTGACAATTTTTATATGGAGCGCTCACTCCAAACCATGTTTCAGGTTCTGTTTCTTTCTTCTGCCCACATTGTCAGGATTCCATTCATAGTACTTAATTATATTTTATTCCCTTTTTTTGTTCTGTTTTATTTCCTCCAGGAGCCTTGGGACAAGTATTCAAAATGTGAATTCATGAAGTACAATTTCAGGTTCTGTTTATAACATTCAGGATTCCAGAGTCTCTCATGAATGGCTTCTGATTGGATTCTAGAATATTCCTTGAACAACAAGATTTTCGAAGCCCATGCTTTAAGTTTGTGAATACTGTTCTCTATTTCAAATTTGTAGTTTCACAGTGGTTTGCTTTCTCTACATATGTCTGTTTCTGATGACCTATGCATGTTTATAAAAATCCGTTGCAGACAAGACATCATACCATGTATAGTACAAACTATGAAAGATGCTGGTTAAGTCTTTTCCTCAAGTGGCCTACAGTCTGGGAAAACCGAGGGGCACAGATGTGGCAGGTTATCTAGTTATATTAGGCATCGGAGACTATTTCTGCCTGGGAAGACTGGAAAAGACTCCTTAGTAAAGACAGTTTGGAATCTCAAACATAGCATTGAGGGTGCTTGGTTTCTGAACTTCAAGCATAAAGTAGTTAGAACAAGCAATGTTTCATATGAGAAAACAAAGGGTTGTACACTGAAACCTCTAAAATAAGCCATATTAGTTTCAATGATGATAGAAATTTTGGTAGGATTTATTCTGTCTTTTACAATGATACAATTACTGAAATAAGATTTAAAGTATACGTAGTTTATCTTAGTTGTATTGAAATATAAATATGATTTTCAAAAGAATACTTGGTGATTATGTCTTTTACCAGTTTCCTTAAATTGCTTCATTTTATAAGTCTGATTCATGAATTTTCTAAATATTTACTTGAGCTTGTCTTAAAAAGTGGTTAACTGAACTCCCCATATTCCTGTGTAATTTGGAGTTAAATTATTTCACTGGGTTAGAAGTCTGTGATAATGATACTGGACTAATTAATTTGTTCACCATGTAAAGTAGGTGACTTCATTTGCTTTCTATCCCAAATTGCTCTCCAGTGACCATTTTGAGATTGCGTGACATTTTACACAAAGATATCCTATCAAGGAAGTGCCGCCTTGGTGGAGTCTCTAACCTCTACCCCAAACTGTAACTGTCGCCCTGCATGGTGAAACTGCTGTAGCTATGCAACAATTGCCTGCTGACTGCGGGCAGTTTGCAGGGCGCCTTTTTCTTTTTTCTTTTTCTTCGTCAAGACAATCTTTCTCTGTGTAACCTTGGCTGTCCTGGAAATAGTTTTTGTAGACCAGTCTATTCTTGAACTCAGGGAGTCTCAGGCCTCTGCCTCCCAAGGCAGTCTGTTTTCTATGGGACCTATCAGAGGCTCCCTATTACCAGATACCCTTGTTGAGTCCAAAGTCAGTGACGACAGACTGTCACATATGAAAAATTCTTGAAATAACTTTGTCGCTTGAGGAATTCCATGACCTATTTATCTGAGTTTCATAGCATATTTTTAACTTAGAACATTTTTATAACATGACATTTGATAAAATGTTTCTAATATTTTTCTCTTATACATTTATTTCCCCACTTAAGTTTTATTTCTGATTGTACTGAACTCCCCAAAGAGTATCCTTCTCGCCCTCAGCAAGTCATACACTTCTCATCCAGAACAGTACTTACATTTTTCTTTGTCATTTTTTGTTGAAATCTGCCTGGAAATACCTGAGACATTTGCAAATATTTCCAGGAAATGTGAATATTGTCTCCCTTTTAAAATGGAGAATGACAAGTAATACAAAGTTTCAAGCCTAATTTTTCCCCTTTTGGTAAGATATTTTCCAGTTCATTCTGTGCCAGTGTACAAAAAGAGTACTCGGTGTACATAGTTGAATTTTCCTGGTGTTTTGTTTCTGAGAACAAAGTCCTAAGCTGGTGGCACCTAGGCTGTGTTCCACTCAGACAACAATGCATTGTGAATATGCTCCTATAGGACTGCATTTGTCAGTCCTATAAGTTCTTGCTGTAATGGGAAAAGTAAAATGCTGCAGGTGCCCAAGTGGCTGCAGTGGGCAGTGGGCCATGAGACATCAGAACAGGTCCCCTAGGTGGCGGCAGGGCAGCAGTGGGTCTGAGAGCAGCCAGTCCCAGGCAGAGATGGTGCTATTCCCCAAATGGCTTGCAAAGGACCAAGAACGGCAGTGAGTCCCAACAGGGAGTCACGTGGTGGGTGAGAGACCTCGATGAGGCATCCAGTCCCACAAGAAGAGACAGACAGATGGGCATGCCATGAAGCCATGCTACAGGTCTCTGAAGGCGCTGGTCCCGGGCATGGAGCCACCTGTTGGGCAAGAGACAGAGACATTGATAGGCACACCATGCAGAGTGAGGTTGGATATTTATTTAGTGGGTTATGAATGGGAACCAGGAAAAGGGGAGAAGAGAAGAGACAGAGACAGAGACAGAGAAACAGAAAAGGCAAAGGGGAGAAGTGGGTGAAGGGAGAGATGGAAGCTGCCTCCTTGAGAAGGAGACAGAAAAGAAGGGATTCATTCTGGAAGCTAAAGATCAGCTTGCCTCCCCAGACTGGGAGGGAGTGGGAGTGACTTGTCTCTTAAAGGACAGAGCACACCATTACACCTGGTGGTAGTTAAGAATTGCTAGGTCAAGACAACTATTCATGACATAACCTCAAATCATATTACAGTTTAACTACAGAGACTTGAAACACTAAATGTTTGTGAATGTAAACCTCAAGAGTCCTTAAATATGAGTAGGGCCTCTAGGACTAGTTAAAGAACTAATTAAAGTCTTTCTAAGATTTTGTTTTAGCCTTAAAGAAAGTTTCCACAAAGGAAAGGAAAGAAAAACATTAAAATGTTTTAATTATTATTTTTAAAAATTTGAATTTAAGGATTGTATATTTAAATATATTGATCATAGCTTGCATTCCAAATAGTGAGCTTTTCCTTCTTCTATGTAATTAATTCTGCCAGCCAATTGAGTTTTGGTGGCACTATAGGTAGAATGATAGAATCAGAGGGCTCAAGGTAGAAGTTTCCAAATTTGAGAAATGATTGAGCTACATGTAAATGACTATATCTCAAATCCAAAACAAAATCCAAATGCAGACAAACAAACAAAACAAATCCAATAATAAACAAAAAAAATTGCCAAGCCAAAATGTAAGCTTGGAAAGAATATAAAGAAACTCTTCAAAAGTAAGAAATTAAAAAATTCCATAGAGACTATCAATAGATGTCAGTGAAATCTGTGATTTTTTTTTCAGGTGGGATCAAAATTAGATCTTGGTCTTTCTGGTATTTTATTTACAAGTTGAATTAAAGTAATAATATTGTACTGTTAGCAAAATCCATAAATGTTTTGGCTATCCTGGGTACAATCTTATACAATAAAAGAACTTCTGGAGGCATTACCATCCCTGACTTCCAACTCTATTATAGAGCTACAGTATTGAAAACAGCTTGGTATTGGCATAAGAACAGAGAAGTCGATCTATGGAATCGAATAGAAGACCCAGATATTAACCCACAAACTTATGAACACCTAATTTTCGACAAGGGAGCTAAAGGTATACAAAGGAAGAAGGAAAACATCTTTAACAAATGGTGCTGGCATAACTGGATGTCAACCTGTAAAAAAATGAAAGTAGATCCATATCTATCACCATGCACAAAAATCAAGTCCAAATGGATTAAAGACATCAACATTAATCCGTCCACTTTGAAACTGATAGAAGAGAAAGTGGGAAGTAGTCTACAAGATATAGGCACAGGAGGCCTCTTCCTAAGTAGGACCCCAGTAGCACAGACAATAAGAGAAACAATGAAAAAATGGGATCTACTGAAACTGAGAAGATTCTGTAAAGCAAAGGACACCGTCAGTAGGACAAAAAGGCTGCCTTCTGACTGGGAGAAGATCTTCACCAACCCCTCATCAGACAAAGGTCTGATCTCCAAAATATACAAAGAACTCAAGAAACTAGACACTAAAACTCTAATTAACCCAATTAAAAAATGGGGTACTGAACTGAACAGAGAATTCACAACAGATGAACTTCGAATGGCCAGAAGACACTTAAGGTCATGCTCAACCTCCTTAGCGATCAGGGAAATGCAAATCAAAACCACTTTGAGATACCATCTTACACCTGTCAGAATAGCTAAAGTCAAAAATACCAACGATAGCCTATGCTGGAGAGGATGTGGGGTGAGGGGAACACTCATCCATTGTTGGTGGGAATGCAAACTTGTGCAGCCACTGTGGAAATCAGTGTGGCAGTTTCTCAGGAAACTGGGAGTCAACCTCCCTCAGGACCCAGCAATTCCACTCTTGGGAATATACCCTAGAGATTCCCTAACATACTACAAAAGCATTTGTTCTATTATGTTCATAGCAGCACTATTTGTAATAGCCAGAACCTGGAAACAGCCTAGGTGCCCCTCAATAGAAGAATGGTTAAAAAAGGTGTGGAACATATACACATTAGAGTTTTACTCAGCGGTAAAAAAACAATGACATCTTGAATTTGGATGGAAATAGAAAACGCTTTACTGAGTGAGGTAAGCCAGACCCAGAAAGAGGAACACGGTATGTATTCACTCATAAGTGGATTCTAACCATAATTAAAGGTCTTTGAGCCTATTATTCGTGATCCTAGAGAAGCTAAATAAGAAGATGGACCTGATGAAGAATATTTAGCTATCCGCCAGGAGGTAGGAAATAGACAAGAGTCCCAGGTAACCTCCGGTGCATGGGGGGGGGGGGGGGTGGGAGGGTTGATGGAAGGGGAGAGGGTTAGAGAGAAGGGAGTAGAGGAGGAATGGGGAAAGCTCGGTGGCCTGGGATGGGGGGCAGAGGGAGGAAGGATGAATATGGGATCAGGGAAGAATATATTTCAACTAAGGGAGTCATTTTAGGGTTTACAGGAGACTTGATTATATATGGGATCCCAGGTCCAAGGAGAGATCCCCAGATTGTTCTCTGGACAGAGGAGAGGGTGCCTGAACCGGCCGTGGCCCATAACCATACTGATGTATATTTTGCTTATCACCATAGATCCTTCATCTGGCGAAGGACGGCGATGCAGTCGGAGACCCACATTGGAGCACCGGACTGAGCCCCCCAAGGTCCAAATGAGGAGCAGAAGGATGAAGAACATGAAAAAGGAAATCAGGACTGCGAGGGATGCTATAACCCACTGATACAAGGGAACGGATCTAATGAGAGTTTACCAAGGCCAGTTGGACTGGGACTGAACGAGGACGTGATCTAACCAGATTCTCGGAATTTGGCCGGATTCTCTGAATGTGGCTGGCCCGAAGTCTTTCTGAAAAGCCATTGACTATGATACTGGGACTTGTTTCCTCTGCATATACTGGATTTTGGGGATCCAGTCTGCTTGGATACTCACCTTCCTGGACCTGGAGGGAGCGGGGAGGAACTTGAACTTCCCACAGGGCAGGAAACCCTGACTGCCCTAAGGGACAAAGAGGGAGGAGGAGAGGGAGTGGGGGGAGTGGGAGGGTGTTGGGAGGAGGGGCGGAAATGGAAACTTTTATAATTTAATAAAATTTACTTAAAAAAATCCATAAATGTTCAAAATTTTCATTCCTTTTTATTCTTTTCCATACAAATGAGAGGACATGTGATGAGGATTTAAATCACGGAAGATGTATTTGTACCACTCACCCAGGGAATTGCTAGTCTCTTTCAGTAGGGTAAACCCAGAGTCAGCATTTGCTTTGTCTCATGTGCTTAAATTAAAGAGAAAGAAAATGCCCAGATCTGTGCTCTGATTTAGTCTCTCTTGTAAAGGCCGCTGGTATTTAAAGGTCTATGGAGACTAGGAAGGCAGACCTAATGAGTAAACTATCACAATATTGGCAGAGGGGTGAACTTGTCCATTGATGTACCACCTGACCTTGTCTGACTCGTGCCATTGACTATAACTCAGAACACTGCACAGTGGAGGCAGAGGAACACTATTCCCAGACACATTCTCTGAAGAAAAGATTTGTATCTTCAAAGAATGAACTAAAGACAAGTCTGTCCACCACCTTGAGGATATCCTGCGGTCAGGATATTAAATTTCTCACTTGTGTGTGAGACTGTGTGGTGTGTTGGAACCATGTGCTTTGTTTTTTATTTTGGTTTTTTGAGACAGAGTTTCTCTGTAGCTTTGAGGCTGTCCTGGAACTAGCCCTTGTAGACCAGGTGGGCCTCGAACTCACAGAGATCCACCTGCCTCTGCCCTCAGGGTGCTGGAATTAAAGATGTGTGCCTCCACCACCCAGTTTTACTATATTTAAATGCGCCATTTTCCAGTAAATTGGTAGGTTACTCTAAATAAAAAACTGTAATTTTTCTTTCCCTCAACAAAATACCAGCATTAAAATAAACAGGAATTTTCCATTGTTAAAAAAAAATCATCTCTTTTATATACCATCCCATAATGTCATACAATTGATAGAGCTTAACACTTCAAAACTCTGGCCATAGGTTTTCTTTTCTTTTTGCTCATAGAAAAGCAAAAATGAATGAATATTCACACTTAACTTTTAGCTTCAGGCTAAAATGTATTATGCACCTTATTTTGGTGTTTAAAAATAATCACCTTGTCAGAGTTCAATGGCAAAGCGAAGTCAACTCTGTCAATAGAGACAATTTGAGGGCAAAAAGCACATCCTTCACCCTCCTGAGGATCATTTCATTTGAATGCTACTGATTTTTCACCTGCTGCTTTTTTAGGAATGCTCCACGGAACGGTATAATGAAGTCTAAAATACCACACACTGACAACTCATCCCCGCAGACAGCACAGAGCTGACAACTACCGTGTACTCACACACTGTCCCTATTTGAACATTATATTTTATGTACATAAAGTGCATGTCTAGAACTTTCCTTTAAAAATGTACAAGTAAGAGGAAAAACCTGGATTCCCATATGTCTAGCGACGCATCGCATGAATATATTAACACCATCACAACACCAACTGCTTCCATTGTTTGGTTGTAAGAGGAAGCACATTCAGAGTATACATCACTTAAGTGGAATTTTTGCTTCTCTTGGAAGAAAGCAAAGGCATTTATTAAAAGTACTAAGGTTTAAAAAACAGTAAATCTTATCTCCAATGGAAAAGCTTGACAGCTGAAATGATTTGGAGAGGTGATAGGTTTGGAGAACAAAATTGACTTCTATTATTTTAAATCTCATTCTCCATGAACGACCAGACATGCTCAGTGCTAATATTTTAGAGGGTACATATCTTAAATGTCCTTGTCTGAACTCAGTTTAATAAATTAAGATTATTGCTCAACAAGGAAAGGGATATAAAGGAGCCATTATGGGGTTAGGGAGAAACCTGGTGCTAGGGAATTTCCTAGACATCTGCAAGGATGATCCTAGTTAAGACTCCAAGCAGTTGTGGAGAGGGTACCTGAACTGGCCTTCCTTAGTAATCAGATTGATGACCACACTAATTGCCATCATAGAACCTTCATCCAGTAACTGATGTAAGCAGATGTAGAGATTCACAGCTAAGCACTGGGCAGAGCTACTGGACTCCAGTTGAAGAGAGGGAGGAGGGATTATATAAGCAAAGGGATCAGGAACATGATGGGGAAAATCACAGAAGCAGCTGACCTGAGCTAATGGAAGCTCATTGACTCCAGTCTAAAGGCTGGAGAACCTGCATAGATCTGAACTAGACCCTATGAGTGTGGCTGATAGTTCTGTGGCTTGGGCAGTCTGTGGGGTCATTGACAATGGGACCAGGGTTTATTCCTAGTGTATAAACTGGCCTTTTGGAGCTCATTCCCTAGGGAAGGATACCTTGCTCAGCCTAGATACAGGAGGGAGGTGCTTGGTGCTGCTAGACTTTGTTTACTCCTTATGGGAGGTCTTACCCTTTCTGAGGAGTAGATTGGGGTTGGGTTGGGGGGAAGGTGGAGGGGAACAGGAGGGGAAGGAGGTTGAACTGTGATTGGTATGTAAAATGAAAAAAAAAAGAAACCTTGTTAAATAAGAAAATTGTATTGCTTAAACTGTGTGTAATTACAATAACCTTGTCCCTAGTGTTTTTCATGGTCTATACCCCATGGCTCAAGGTTCTGCTCGTGGTGTGAAAGGTGTCCAGGTCCCATGATCTACACCGACACTCCAGTAATCAGAAGTTTTTGAGATTAAAAATCTCAAGGAAAGCTCAAGTTGAGGTCAAGTGGAAGCCGTGGGAAATTTTAAATGTACTTCATTGAAGAAAACCTTTGGTTTGAAACTATTGTCTTAAATTTGGGGAGAAAAAAATTTCAAAAATAAATCAGATGATGATAGTAGGCCAAAAAAACCGGGACTGGTCAAATATTCAATCTTGGAAAAGAAATTGCATTGAGCTGCAGAAAATAAGCAAAAATAACATCAGCAAAATTCACAAAAGTCTCAGACAGCTTTCTGGACAAGGGCCTCCAGCTGTCTGTGTTCTGTGGGTTCCCTGTGATCTTTGCAGTTGTTGTAGAATTCTTTACCTGTGGGCCTGCTTTTCTCGGAGACCAGAACAAGCACGCAGCACACCAGGAACTGCAAGTACCAATCAATGATTTGATCTACAATTGTCAAATAAAAGCATGCAATTTTCTTAGACTCTAGTTATTCTTAAATTCCAGTTGCAAAGAAGTTTGTGAGAATGAGAATGATGTGGAGATGTATGATATAGTTCACATATCATAGGGCGACAAGAATGGTTAAAATGACCACACGACACATGCTCTGTGACAGAAGTAGCAAGGGACTAATGAGATTCTGCTTCTACTTCCTATCATGTCCCCTGTGTTTTCTAATCTAATTGCTTAACAAGAGAAGTCCTTTGTACTGTTTAAGAAACAAAGGAGATGGAATCAGAATTTTATGCTCCTTGAATTCCACTCATTACCTAAACAGATTCTTCATGTATGACTATGGCACTGACCCAAACTGAAAACTTCACAGAACAAGGTTCTTATACTTTCTCTACTTGTGAGCTGTTTTTATTCGAGAAAATTTTTCATGAGCAAGGTGTTCAAATATGTGAGATCTGCACGCAAATCAAACATTTAACGATAATAAGCCACAAAGAAAGTTGGTGAAAAGCAATTTATTAGTACACATATAATTTTACCACTTATTAAAGCTGGAAGCACATTTATATGCTAATAAGATGGAATGTGATTGTTTATTTTTAGAAAAAAATTCAAAATAAAAACCTTGACTGAATATTGGTACTGTAGGATCACAGTATGTCTTCAACATTTTACAGTCTTAATTGATATTTTGATTTTTACAATTGTCAATGCTGAGAATGCTACCTTGCATAAATATATAATATAAAATGTATGTTTAGGGCTATTTCAGAAATTGGAAACTATGCATAAATCCTACATCAAAACTGATTTAGAATTTATATGAAACCCAACACAAGCAGAAAATTTTAAAACCAAACATTCTAACACAATCAAATCCAGAGATACCAATATGATTGTAGTGAGGGGCTGCAGGCAGGCCTGCTTTTCACCTCACCCAGCTCCCGCACGGCTAGCTTAGTCCCAGAAATAACAACACACAAATTGTATTCATTTAAGCACTGCCTGGCCCATTATCTCTAGAGAGTTAGTTACTAACTCTCATATCTTGATATTAACCCATTTCTAATAATCTGTAGCACCACGAGTTGGTGGCTTACCGGAAAAGATTCAGCATGTCTGACCTGGTGGCTGGCTCCATGGCTTCTGCCTCATAGCCCTCTTCCCAGCATTCTGTTCTGTTTTCTCCGCCTACCTAATTTTCTGTCCTATCAATGGGCCAAGGCAGTCTCTTTATTGACCAATGAAAATAACACAATAGACAGATAACCCTCCTCCATCATTTCCCCTTTTTCTGTTTAAACAAAAAAGAAAGGCTTTCATTTTAACATAGTAAAATTACATATAACAAAACAGTTATCAAGCAAGAATTACAGTCACAATATTTATAACTATATCTTTATCATAATAGTGGAAAACTATAACTATGACTATCCATTCTTCAACTCCAAATACTCCAGAAGGATATATTACCTAAGTAAACAAGAAGTATGCAACTTCCAAAACTCTAGAAATGACAGAGACATCTCACTGCCTGGACAGTCACCCAAAGTTCCTCTGTATCGTTGGGGCACCCATCTTCGGCCTTCAGGCCCATAATATCCAGAGACATTTCCATGAAGCAGGAAATTTCAAAGGCAATTCAGTCACTATCTGCTGTGTCCTGCAGAATGTCTCGCAGACTCTTTCATGAATCAGGAACCCCGAAAGATCATCTCACCTTTAGGCAAGTTCAGCGGTCCTCTCTCTGTGGGTTCTCTGTGTCCAGTTTATATAACAGTCCAGGCAAGAGCAGTTTCTTGCCCAAATGGCTAACCAACTCCATAAGGAGCCTCTTCGATGCCCATCTTCCTCTTGAAGTAGATTGGTGCTGCCAGGAGCAGACATGTCTCATTGTCATGAAAAGTCCTAAGTTATTAAAACATTAAATGCCATGTTCTGTAGTCTTTGAAAGATATGAATGTCTATCTGAAATATATCTATGCACTTCTAGAAAATCAGACTAACATTACTACAAGCTTGACTATTATCAATGATTATCCATTAACAACCTATATTTTTAATTATACATTGCATTTTTAAATGAACTACACAATCAAAATCAGAAATATATACACATATAACAAAATTGACCTTAAAATCCATAACAAAGCAAATTATTCATATCTATATCATATCTCCCTTTAAATGTAAAAGAACATTTATAAACAATATTTGGGAATATGGACGTAGTTATTTCTCTCCAAACTTCTTCCTGCTGTATAGGGGCGCTGTTAATCAGGTCTTTCATGGTAAAACCTGTCTGCCAGGTTCATCTCAGTTGGCAGTTGAGTGAAGTAATTTCTTGAGGGTGTTCACAGCAACCTTTCAGGAGGACGTGGTCTATCATACCATATTGGGATAGAAGCAATCCACAGGGTCTCATCCTCTGTGAAAACAAAAGAAGAACCTCCTTTCCAGAGTATCACATCTTTAGATCCAAATTCAGAAGTCAAGGTATTTTCAACATATCTATCTTGGATTAGTTCAGCAGCATTTATAAACAAAAGTCTTTTAGCAGCTGTTGCTCCTTCCTCAGCATTCAAATAATTCAAAGAGAGCATAATAGCATACAGTATTAAGATTCTCTGTGTATTTTCCGTCTTTATGCAGCTTTATTTTTAACCTCTATTTCTTTTATTTTTACTTTTACTTTTTGACACAGGTTCTCTGTATATCTTTGTCCTGGAATAACTCTGTAGACCAGGCTGTCCTTGAACTCACAGAGATCTGTCTGTCTCTGCTCCCCAGTGCTGGGATTAAAGGCGTGTGCTACCACACCTTGAACTCAAGAGATCCTTCTTTCTCTGCCTCCCAGGCACTGGATTAAAGGTGTGTACTACTACCACACCTTGAGGTCACAGAGGTCAGTCTACCTCTGCCTCCCTTGTGTTGGGATTAAAGGTGTATACCACCACACCCAACTACTCTCTTTCTTCCTTTTTTACCCTAAGAACTTTAACCTTTAGCCTACATATATTTTTAACTCATAGTAAACCATTTAGAGGTTTTCCTTCCTCTTTGACTCTTTTTTTACTGTATATCTCTTTTTCTGACCACATGAGTCTAAAACCGTGGCTTTGATGGCTAGACCCAGTCCATTTCTTAGCTTTCCAGACTCATGGTAGAGGTACCAGCCAGAGCTGTGTTCACTGCCACAACTCTATGGCGTTTCAAGGTCCTTGTCAGCAAGCAAGCTGCAGCATTCTGCTCACAAACCACTCTCAGTCAGACTGCCAGCCTGAAAGAGTCAGAGTTTGCCCTGGCAGGACGGCCCAGAAAGCCGGCATTTTAAAGCAGCACAGCTTTTTTCCTGCTATGGCTGAAAAGCAAAAAGCGTGCGTTCAGCTTTTCATCAACGTTTAAGTGTTTCGTGGCAGGACCTCTTAAAAGAGCCACAAAGTTTTGCAGCTAAAGCTGAGTCAGGAAGCCTCTCTTAGATGAAAGCCTTGCTTGCCTCTAGCAAGCAGAGCAGACCCGAGAAATTGCTGCCACCAAGAAAACATGCTTAACTCCATTCTTTCCCAAACTTTCTCAGGCTTTCTGTGGATGCAGTTATCCACGTGGGCGCCATCTGTAGTGAGGAGTTGCGGGCAGGCCTGCTTTTCGCCTTACCCGGCTCCCGCACGGCTAGCTTAGTCCCAGAAATAACAACACACAAATTGTATTCATTTAAATACTGCCTGGCCCATTATCTCTAGAGAATTAGTTACTGGCTAACTCTCACATCTTGATTAACCCATTTCTAATAATCTGTAGCACCACGAGTTGGTGGCTTACCGGAAAAGATTCAGCATGTCTGACCTGGTGGCTGGCTCCATGGCTTCTGCCTCATAGCCCTCTTCCCAGCATTCTGTTCTGTTTTCTCCGCCTACCTAATTTTCTGTCCTATCAATGGGCCAAGGCAGTCTCTTTATTGACCAATGAAAATAACACAATAGACAGATAACCCTCCTTGTTGAGGGATGATGGTAGGAAAATAATAAGTTGTTTTTTGTAATTAAACCACCATATTTCTAAAAGAGCAAAAACCTTTGTGTGTACAACAAAGACATTGAATTTGTAGCATAAAATGGTTGTGTCTGAGCCAAAGTGTTACTGGGAGCATCTGTTGACCTTTTGTGCCTGAAGAAATGTGTGGTGCGGAGAGCTCATGTGTGGAGAGCCAACGTTACAAGTTATGTTGCATGATGCAGTTTGAGAGATCTCTGCCTGAAATACCTCAAATTTATTATGCAATTGATTTTTAATTAATTTTGGTGTTGTGTGTTTAGAAATCTTTCACTATAGCCAAACTTTTTCATTCCTATTCATGGAGTTATGCAGTCTCATATGGAGTCATGACTTGCAGTAGATGAGGCTTGACCTATGAGCAAAAGAGTATTTGTGACACAGAATTTGGTGATGAAGTAATTTTTACTAAGCTGAACTGAATTCACAGGCTTGAGAATCACCACTAACATGACACTACCAAAGGAGAGATTATAAGACATCAGCAGCAGCTTAGATGTTCAGAATTTTTTTTTCAATTTTTAAATAACTCTGACATTCATTAATAAATGACTGTCATCAAAAAGTAAAAGTTTAGTATGCACGTCATGCCACAAAGGCAAGAGAGTCTACTTTGGAGATTGTCACTGTACAATAAAAGTATGAAAATAGTTCAAGAATGTACTTTTCTATATGGTTTGGGGCAATTTTTTATTTTTTTATTTTTTTTTTAGAAAGTAATTTTATTAAATTATAAAAGTTTCCATTTCCGCCCCTCCTCCTAACACCCTCCCACTCCCCCCACTCCCTCTCCTCCTCCTTCTTCTTCCCTAAGGGCAGTCAGGGTTTCCTGCCCTGTGGGAAGTTCAAGTTCCTCCCCCCTCCCTCCAGGTCCAGGAAGGTGAGTATCCAAGCAGACTGGATCCCCAAAATCCAGTATATGCAGAGGAAACAAGTCCCAGTGTCATTGTCAATGGCTTTTCAGAAAGACTCCGGGCCAGCCACATTCAGAGAATCTGGTTGGATCACGTCCTCGTTCAGTCCCAGTCCAACTGGCCTTGGTAAACTCTCATTAGATCCGTCCCCTTGTATCAGTGGGTGAAAGCATCCTTCGCAGTCCTTATTTCCTTTTTCATTTTCTTCATCCTTCTGCTCCTCATTTGGACCTTGGGGGGCTCAGTCCGGTGCTCCAATGTGGGTCTCTGTTTGTATTGCCATCCATCGCCAGATGAAGGATCTATGGTGATAAGCAAAATATTCATCAGTATGGTTATGGGCCAAGGCTGGTTCAGGCACCCTCTCCTCTGTCCAGAGAGCAATCTGGGGATCTCTCCTTGGACCTGGGATCCCATATATAATCAAGTCTCCTGTAAACCCTAAAATGACTCCCTTAGTTGAAATATATTCTTCCCTGATCCCATATTCATCCTTCCTCCCTCCCCCCCATCCCGGTCCACCAAGCTTTCCCCATTCCTCCCCTACTCCGTTCTCTCTAACCCTCTCCCCTTCCAACAACCCTCCCACCCACCCATGCACGCGAGGTTACCTGGGACTCTTGTCTATTTCCTACCTCCTGGCGGATAGCTAGATAATCTTCATCAGGTTTATCTTCTTATTTAGCTTCTCTAGGATCACAAATAATAGGCTCAAAGACCTTTAATTATGGTTAGAATCCACTTATGAGTGAATGCATACCGTGTTCCTCTTTTGGGGTCTGGCTTACCTCACTCAGTAAAGCATTTTCTATTTCCATCCATTTCCATGCAAAATTCAAGATGTCATTGTCTTTAACCGCTGAGTAAAACTCTAATGTGTATATGTTCCACACCTTTTTTAACCATTCTTCTCTTGAGGGGCACCTAGGCTGCTTCCAGGTTCTGGCTATTACAAATAGTGCTGCTATGAACATAGTTGAACAAATGCTTTTGTAGTATGTTAGGGAATCTCTAGGGTATATTCCCAAGAGTGGAATTGCTGGTTCCTGAGGGAGGTTGACTCCCAGTTTCCTGAGAAACCGCCACACTGATTTCCACAGTGGCTGCACAAGTTTGCATTCCCACCAACAATGGATGAGTGTTCCCCTCATTCCACATCCTCTCCAGCATAGGCTATCATTGGTGTTTTTGAGTTTGGCTATTCTGACAGGTGTAAGATGAAATCTCAAAGTTGTTTTGATTTGCATTTCCCTGATTGCTAAGGAGGTTGAGCATGACCTTAAGTGCCTTTTGGCCATTCGAAGTTCATCTGTTGTGAATTCTCTGTTTAGATCAGTACCCCATTTTTTAATTGGGTTAATTAGTGTTTTAGTGTCTAGTTTCTTGAGTTCTTTGTATATTTTGGAGATCAGACCTTTGTCTGATCAGGGGTTTGTGAAGATCTTCTCCCAGTCGGAAGGTAGCCTTTTGGTCTTACTGACAGTGTCCTTTGCATTGAGAACCACCCAGATTAAGGAAGCACACCTCTAGGCATGTCTGTGAAAGGATTTCTACAGATGGTAAACTGAGAAGAGGAAATCTGATTTGATCATGAGCAATACCATCACATGTACTAAGGGCTGGTGGAAATGTAGAGAAAGAAGACATAGTTCCTCCACCATATAAACTATATAGTAGCAAGGAATTAAAAAAGAGTTTCTATAGTGGAGGACCTATGTCATGATGCTGTCTCAGCAGAGCTTAGTAATATCAGAATCAATGAATTATAGAATGAAATCTCTCAAATTATGAGGCCACCACCAAAATCATTCCTTTAAATACTTTTGTACTGTCAAGCCTTTGACCACACAGGGAAAATCCAAACAATACATCATTATTTATTTTTTATCAGATTATAGCTATATAATATAGTATGCTAGAAAATAATCTAAACTTTCCTTCTTGTATCTCATTATATAAATGCCTTTTACCCTGTCTCAGAGATAACCTCTCATACAAGAATATTTAAATGAATACCTATAAGCAGAGTTTTTCTTTCTTGACAGCACTTCCAAATATTCAGTGAATTACTAAATATTACTTATGAATTCTCAGCCAATAGCTCAGTCTTATTATTGCTAACTCTCACATTTACATGATCCCATATTCATTATCTTCACTTTGTCACCTAGCTTGGTGATTCTCAGCACAGTGTGTCCATCTTGCTTCTCCTTGTGTTTGTTAGTGACTCTGTGAAATCTGCCCTACCTTAGCCAATCATTCTTGGTTTGATTTTCCCACCTAACTTTATCCTGTTTAGTTATTGGCTAATTCGCTTGTTTCTTAAAACAATCATTGCAAGATATATTCACAGAGTGCACAGAAGGATTAGTCCACAGTATTTCTCCCTTTTTGTCTAATTAACAAAAGGGATGATGTAACAAAGGTACATCTTTACTTTAAAATAGTAAAATTATCTTCAACAAAATAGTTATCAATTAAAAATTACAGTTACAATATCCAGTCTATTTGTATTTTTCAAAATTAGAAAATATACTCTATTAGCTCTCTTATCTTGGTGTATCTAAAGCTTTTTTTTTACCTAATTTGTTTTCTATCAAAACAAGAAAAATCATTATTTTAACTATTTAGTCTTTAACTTCATCAAAGACCCCAGAAAGATGAAACATTACCTAATGACAGGTAGCCTGATTAATAAAAACATCTAGATAGCTATTGGGGTTCCACCTGAAGACCAGAAAAACAAAGCAACCATTCATTGGATTTTGCTTTACCTTGTCCTGAGATAGACAATTATGATTCTAGGAATGATGTTGGATTTCCCTCTGTATGCTATGAACATGTTTTATTCCCATTGGTTAATAAAGAAGCTACTTTGGTCTATGGCAGGGCAGAATATAGCTAGGAAAGAAAACTAAACTAAATGCAGCAAGAAAGAAGGCACAGTCAGGCAGACACCTTGTAGCCACACAAGAAGCAAGATGTGATGCAACAAACCATGAACCTTATGGTAAAATATAAAATAATAGAAATACGTTAATTTAAGATTTAAGAGCTAGCTAGGAATGCACCTGAGCTGTTTGGTCTAACAGTGTTGTAATTAATATAGTTTCTGGATGATTATTAGCTGGGAAATAATAGCATAGTCTTAGTTTACACCTTTTGACAGCATAAATCCCTTAAACCTAAGAAAGATTTAAAAAGAGAGGGGGCTTATAGACCTACAAAAACAGGAGTCAATTGGAGCATTTTGGTAGTACATTTTTTTTTTCCAGAGAGTCTGTTTGCAGTCCACAAAGAGATGTTTCTTTTTGAAATGACAGCTTGCTGATTAATAGTGGTGGCAGGAATGACTCTGATTCTTTTGGGAGGTCACAGCACTTAACTGGGTTTTGTGAGTAGACTGCTACAAGTTACTTAATGGTGACATTCACCTGCTGGGTCCCAAAAGCTGGGGCGGCGAGCATGGCTTTCAGAGGGGTAAACATAACTCTGGGATGTTGGATGGGGTGGAGCCAATAGAAAAAGACACAGAGTTAGTCCTAGCCATGGATGTTTAACATTTTAAAAAAAACTATCCTGGTCACAAAATGGTTAGAGATACACAATAAGACCAATTCAAACAAAAATAATATCTCCGAATGGGTCACTGTGTTAGATAAATGTACATGGACTTAGGAGAGAGAGAAGGAAGAATACAGATACTCATAGATTAAAGGAATAAAGATAATAAAATATAATAGAGTAAAAAATATGGCACATAAAGATGGAATATACATGGAGCTTCTAGATTATGTGTATGATTGTGTTTTCTTTGGACTTTTTGATACAAATTGAAGTCAGTTTTGCTATATGTGTATTTCTACTCTTGTTTAAGGTATGATATTTAAACAGCTCATTTAAAGATGTTATGCATAATTTAAAGTTACAAGTTAATAGTCATTTATAATAGTCAACCCTATAGTCATGTTAGTTTTCTAGATAGAAAGAGATACATTTCAGTTAGATAGATAATCTTCAAATACTTCAAAGACCTACAGAATATGGCATTTAAAAGACTTTAAGAACTTACAGTTTTCTTGACAGTGAGACATGTCTGCTTCTAGCAGCAGCAATTACTTTAGAGAGGTTTGTGGGTATTGAAAAATCTCGTTATGGAATTTGCCTTCAATATGACAGGCCTAGCCATTTAGCAAGGAATTGTTCTTGTCTGAACTGCTTGACAAAATGCTGTATAAACCACACATGCAGGACCCACAGAAAAAATAACTGCTGAACTGTCCAAAAGAAAGTGAGGCAGTCCTTCATGGTTCCTGCTTTATGTGCAGGACACAGAAGAAAGAGACTGACAAACTGCCAACTACAGACAAAATCGTCTTTCAAATTTCCTGCTTCATGGAAAAAAATTGGTCAGATATTAAGGGGCTGTAGGCAGAAGATGCATACCCCAACTTTACAGAAGAACTTTGGTTGACTTTCTAGGCAGTGTGATGTCTTTTTCATTTCTAAAATTTTGGAAGCTGCTTACAATCCACTTCCTATTTTTTTAGGTAATATATCCTTCTGAGGTCTTTGATGGAATCAAAGACAGATAGTTACAGTTACACTTTTCCTTAGTTTTGATAAAAGATAAATTAGATATAAAACTTTATACTTACAAAGATAAATAGAAGAAAGAATCTTTCCTTTAATTTTACCAGATACAAATAAACTAAATATTGTAGCTGTAAATGTTACTTAATACCTGTCTTGTTATATGTAATTTTACAATGTTGAAGTTTTAATTTAGACAGAAAAGGGGGAGGTGATGGGGGATTTTTCCTTTGTATGCTATGAATATGTTTTACTACCATTGGTTAATAAAAAAACAGCTTTGGCCTATGGCAGTGCAGCTAGCCAGAAAAATTAAACTGAATGCAGGGAGAAAGAAAGCAGAGACAAAGAGATGCCATGTAGTTGCCCAAGAAGTAAGATATGAAGGAACAAACCAGGAACTTTGTAGTATAATATAAAATAATAGAAATTGTTTAGTTCAAAATGTAAGAGTTAGCTAGGAATATGCCTGAGAAATGGCCAAGCAGTGTTGCAATTAATACAGTTTCTGAATCATGATTATTCAGGTCTGGATAGTTGAGAAATGAAAACACAGTCTCTATTTACTCACATAGGATGCCTGGACAGTCACTCAAAGTTCCTCTGTTATGCTGAGGCATACAACTCTGGCCTCTCAGCCTAACATGTCTCACATGGGTTTCTGTGAAACAGGGAATTCTGAAGGACTGTCCTATTTTGTCTTGGTAAAGTTCTGCAGTTACCTCTTTTGCATCCTGCTGGTTCTGTATGGACAGTATATTGTCAGTAACTGAAGTAAGGAAAGCTTTGCCCACAAGGGGAACTTTAGTCATAAATAAAAAAAACACCTTCTATATGGAGTCTTTTTGATGCCCATCATTTTTGTAAGAAAGAGATCTTTGAAATTAACTCTTTTGTTCAGCCTTTTTAATTTTTTACTGTGACCAATAACAACTTGTAAACAACCCTTTTAAATGATAGCAAACACCCATAACTAATATTTTGAGAATGAAGGCATGGAGCTGTAGATTACTTATTATTTTGGTTACCTACATCTTTGAGGTAATATTGAGAAAATTAGGATAATTGGTAATTATTGGATGAAGTATTCTATGAAGCCACATCATCTCAGTCAGCACCCTTGAAACTATTTTGGATACAGAATTTTGAGGAGACTGTAACACAAGAATTTTGAAATGCTAGACCACTTGGGCCATCTATTTTCATTGGTGTTTTGTCCTCTTGCTCTGAAAATATATAAGCCTTCAATGGTAGCATACATATCTGCATTAATACAAGTGTAGACTATGTATTGTAGTCAAGTCAGTTAAAGATGAATTTTTGGTTTTTTATTTGATCAGATAAAATATACATCATTATCTTTTAGTTCTTCTAAGTTTATTTCTTTATGTTTGTAGTTAGATTTATTATTGGGTCTTCCTTAATCAAACTTGATTTTCCTTAATCTGGAATGAATGCATAGCATCTCATTTTCTGTGGAAATAAAAGCACAACTCCCTAACCTTCTCCAAAGTAACACACCTTTTGACTTAAATTTTGAAGTCAAGATATTTTTAAAAATATAGGTTGGTTGAATCTAGCAGTGTTTTTATTCTTGTGTCTCATATATTTTTCTGCTGTGTAGTACTCCATTGTGTAAATGTACCACATTTTCCTTATCTGTTCTATGGTTGAGTAGCATTTAGGTTGTTTCCAGGTTCTGGGTATGACAAGCAATACTGCTATAAACATAGTTGAATACATGTCCTTGTGGCACGATTGAGCATCCTTTGAATATATGCCCAAAAATGGTATTACTGGGTCTTGAGGAAGGTTGTTTCGTAATTTTCTGAGAAATCGCCACACTGGCATCCAAAGCGGTTTTACCAGCTTACATTCCTAATAGCAAGGCAGAAGTGTTCCCTTTTCCTCCATAACCTCTCCAGCATAAGTTGTCATCAGTGTTTTTTGATCTTGGCCATTCTCTCAGTTATAAGATGGAATCTCAGATTTATTTTGATTTACATTTCTCTGATGACTAAGGATGCTGAATAACGACAACTTGAATTTTGAAGAAAAATGGATGGAGCTAAAAAACATTATTTTAAGTGAGGTAACCCAGACACAGAAAGACAATTATTACATGTACTTACTCATAGGTGGTTTTTAAACATAAAGAAAAAAAAAAACAGCCTACAAACCACAATCCCAGAGGACTTAGACAAAAATGAGGACCATAAGCAAGACTTACATAGATCTAAACTACATGGGAAATAGAAAAAAAAAACAAGATCTTCTGAGTAAATTGGTAGCATGGGGACTTTGGGGTTGAAGGGGGAAAGGAGAGGCAGGGAGGGGAACAGAGAAAAATGTATGTAGATCTCAATAAAAATTAAAGAAAGAATTATTAGAATCTTTTCAGAGGGAAACCAAAGGAAAAATGGTTCCCCTGTTCCTACTTTAAGTAACTTATAAATGGGGATAACTAATTTAGTATATGCTAATTATTTATAGAATAATTTATAAGAGAAGAGGTTTTGAATGAAAATATAAGTTTAGATGGAAATATACTGACTCAAGGAATAAACTATAGAAGGGACTCCTAAAAATCAGCACAGATATTCAAGGTTTGTCATGAAACACATAAATTTGATGTTGTGGGTAATATCCATATCCATAGGCATTAAAGAGAATGAAATAGATATTAAGAGAGGGAGAAATAGTGAGAAAGGATATTTAGAGAAGAGAAAGGAAAGGAGCTCATATGGATAAGGGAGGATCGGGTCCAAGGTGAGAATCCTGCTGGTATCAATTCTGTAATAAATGAGTAGAAGAAAATGAATTCCAAAGAGAAACTGGACAGAGTCACACTGTCCATATGTCCATATGCCGATAAAAAGTATGTGCTTCAAGAAGTCAAACTAAAAATTTGTCTTGCATCTCACTTGGTTTGACTATAACTATTGGATAATATTTTCTGGGTGGCTACTACACTCAGATATTTATTTTTTACTCTTCCGAAAGTTAGGAATATATTTTCAAGGCATAATATAAAAACAAGGCCAGTCTTTGGTGATGGCACATATCCTTGTTAATACTATTCTCCAAATTTTTGTAATTGATTTCAGTAAAAACTGTGTGATTACATGTGTGATTACATATTTATCAGTTTCCAGTGGGATTTCAAAAGAAACAAAACTCTCTTTCCAAGAATTAATAAAATATTTTAAAATAAATAGATAAAAACAATACTTTTGTGTGTCAAAGGTACCTTCCAGTACAAATAAAATTTCTAGTGTATGTGTGTATGTATGTAAGTATGTGTGTGTGTGTGTGTGTGTGTGTGTGTGTGTGTGTGTGTGTGTGTTTCAATCAAATAAGAGGTTTCATAGGGGCTGCCTGACATAAGGTGATAGATTTTTATCTCCAAATCTAATTACTACGTTTAATCTTTTTTAATTTTTTTATTGTTTTTATTAATTTATAAAAGTTTCCACTTCTGCCCCTCCTCCCAATACCCACCCATTCCCCCCACTCCCTCTCCTCCTCTATCTCCGGCATTAAGAGCAGTCAGTGTTTCCTGCCTGTGGGAAGATCAAGTTCCTCCCCGCTCCCTCCAGGTCTAGAAAGGTGAGCATCCAAACTGACTAGGATTCCAAAAATTCAGAACATGCAGAGGAAACAAGTCCCAGTGCCATTATCAATGGCTTCTCAGACAGTCCCCGTGCCAGCCACATTCAGAGAATCCGGCCACATTCAGAGAATCCAGTTTGATCACATACTCGTTCAGTCCCAGTCCAGCTGGCCTTGGTGAACTCTCATTAGATCAGTCCCCTTGTATCAGTGGGTGAATGCACTCCTCACATTCCCGCCTTTCTTGTTCATGTTCTCCATCCTTCTGCTCCTCATTTGGACCTTGGGGGATCAGTCCAGTGCTCCAATATGGGACTCTGTCTCAATCTCCATTCATCATCGGGTGAAGGTTCCCTCTGATCCTGCCTTCCTTGCTCACTGGTTCTCCCTCCTTCTGCTTCTCCTTTGGACCTAGGGAGTTAAGTCAAGTGTTCCAATGTGAGTCTCTGTCTCTATCTCCATCCATTGCCAGATGAAGGTTCTATGGTGATATGCAAAATATTCATCAGTATGGTTATGGGCCAAGGCCAGTTCAGGCACCCTCTCCTCTGCTGTCCAAGGAACAATCTGGGGATCTCTCCTTGGACCTGGGAACCCGTCTAGAATCAAGTCTCTTGTAAACCCTAAAATGGTTCCCTTAGTTGAGATATATACTTCCCTGTTCCCATATCCATCGTTCCTTCCTCCCCCCATCCCAATCCCCCAAGCTTTCCCCAATTCTTCCCTACTCCCTTCTCTCTAACCCTCTCCCCTTCCATCCACTCCCGCCCCCGTGTACCCAATGTTGCCTGGCACTCTTGTCTACTTCCAATATCCAGGAGGATGACTACATGATTTTTTTCAGGTTCATCTTCTTATTTAGCTTCTCTAGGATCACGAATAATAGGCGCAAAGACATTTAATTATGACTAGAATCCACTTATGAGTTAGTACATACCATATTTCTCTTTTTGAGTCTGGGTTACCTCACTCAGTAAAGCTTTTTCTATTTCCATCCATTTGCATGCAAAATTCAAGATGTCATTGTTTTTTACCACTGAGTAAAACTCTAATGTATATATGTTTCACACCTTCTTTAACCATTCTTCTATTGAGGGGCACATAGGTTGTTTCCAGGTTCTAGCTATTACAAATAGTGCTGCTATGAACATAGTTGAACAAATGCTTTTGTGGTATGTTAGGGCATCTCTTGGGTATATTCCCAAGAGTGGAATTGCTGGGTCCTGAGGGAGGTTGACTCCCAGATTCCTGAGAAACCTCCACACTGACTTCCACAGTGGCTGCACAAGTTTGCATTCCCACCAACAATGGATGAGTGTGCCCCTCACTCCACATCCTCTCCAGCATAGGCTATCATTGGTGTTTTTGAGTTTAGCTAATATGACCAGTGTAAAATGGTATCTCATAGTTGTTTTGATTTGCATTTCCCTGATCGCTAAGGATGTTGAGAATGACCTTAAGTGTCTTCTGGCCATTCGAAGTTCATCCTTTGTGAATTCTCTGTTCAGATCAGTACCCCATTTTTTAATTGGGTTAATTAGAGTTTTAGTGTCTAGTTTCTTGAGTTCTTTGTATATTTTGCAGATCAGACCTTTGTCTGATGAAGGGTTGGTGAAGATCTTCTTCCAGTCAGAAGGTAGCCTTTTTGTCTTACTGCTTTACAGAAGCTTCTCAGTTTTAGGAGGTCCCATTTATTCATCGATTCTCTTATTGTCTGTGCTACTGGGTTTCTACCTAGGAAGTGGTCTCCTGTGCATATGTCTTGTAGACTACTTCCCACTTTCTCTTCTATCAGGTCCAAAGTGGTCAGGTTAATGTTGAGGTCTTTAATCCATTTGGACTTGATCTTTGTGCATGGTGATAGATATGGCTCTAGTTTCATTCTTCTACAGGTTGACATCCAGTTATGCCAGCACCATTTGTTTAATATGCTTTCCTTCTTCCATTGCATACCTTTATCTGCCTTGTCAAAAATCAAGTGTTCATAGGTTTGTGGGTTAATATCTGGGTCTTCTATTTGATTCCATAGGTCGACTTCTCTGTTCTTATGCCAATACCAAGCTGTTTTCAATACTGTAGCTCTGTAATAGAGTTTGAAGTCAGGGATGGTTATACCTCCAGAAGTTCCTTTATTATATAATATTGTTTTGGCTATCCTGGGTTTTTTGTTTTTCCATATAAAGTTGATCATTGTTCTCTCAAGGTCTGTGAAGAATTTTGATGGGATTTTGATGGGGATTGCATTGAATCTATAGATTGCTTTTGATAGAATTGCCATTTAAACTATGTTGATCCTCCCAATCCAAGAGCAGGGGAGATATTTCCATTTTCTGGTATCCTCTTCAATTTCTTTCTTCAAAGACTTAAAGATCTTGTCAAATAGATCTTTCACTTCCTTGGTTAGAGTTACCCCAAGATATTTTATGCTATTTGTGGCTATTGCGAAAGGTGATGTTTCTCTGATTTCCCTCTCTGCTTCTTTATCCTTTGTGTATAGGAGGGCAACTGATTTCTTGGAGTTGTTCTTGTACTCTGCCACATTACTAACGGTATTTATCAGCTGTAGGAATTCTTTGGTAGAGTTTTTGGGGTCGCTTATGTACACTATCATATCATCTGCAAATAACGAGAGTTTAACTTCTTTCTTTCCAATTCAAATTCCCTTGATCCCCTTATGTTGTCTTATTGCTATTGCTAGAACTTCAAGCACAATATTAAGAGGTATGGGGAGAGTGGACAGCCTTGTCGTGTTCCTGATTTCAATGGAATGGCTTTGAGTTTTTCTCCATTCATTTTGATGTTAGCTGTCAGCTTGCTGTAAATAGCTTTTATTATATTTAGGTATGATCCTTGTATCCCCAACCTCTTCAACATCTTTATCATAAAGGGATGTTTAATTTTGTCAAATGCTTTTTCAGCATCC
This sequence comes from Myodes glareolus, assembly GCF_982192425.1. Taxonomy (NCBI): domain Eukaryota; kingdom Metazoa; phylum Chordata; class Mammalia; order Rodentia; family Cricetidae; genus Myodes; species Myodes glareolus. Next base: position 53,720,917 of record NC_142041.1, on the reverse strand, counting down.
AATGAAATGATCATATGTTTTTTTACTTTCAGTTTATTTATATGATGGATTACATTGATAGATTTGTGTATGTTGAACCAGCCCTGCATCTCTGGGATGAAGCCTACTTGATCATAATGGATAATTTTTCTAATGTGTTCTTGGATTCGGTTTGCCAGGATTTTGTTGAAAATTTTTGTGTCGATGTTCATGAGTGAGATTGCCTTGTAATTCTCTTTTTTGTTGTGTCTTTATGTGGTTTTGGTATCAGGGTAACTGTAGCTTCATAAAAAGAATTTGGCAATGACTCTTCTGTTTCTATAATGTGAAATACTTTAAGGAGTATAGGTATTAGCACTTCTTGGAAGTTCTGGTAGAATTCTACATTGAAACCATCTGTTCCTGTGCTGTTTTTGGTATTGAGGTTTTTGATAACAGCTTCTAATTCTTCGCAACCAACAGGTCTATTTAGATTGTTCACCTGGTCTTGATTTAACTTTTGTAAATGGTACTTATCTAAAACCCAGTCCATTTCCTGTACATTTTCCAACTTTGTGGCATATAAGCTTTCATAGTAAGATCTAATGATTCTCTGAATTTCCTCTGTGTCTGTTGTTATGTCCCCCTTTTCATTTCTGATCTTATTAATTTGAGTGTTCCCTCTCTGCCATTTGATTAGTTTGGCTAGGGATTTGTCAATCTTGTTGATTTTCTTCAAGAACCAACTTTTTCTTTCGTTGAACCTTGGATTGTTTTCTGTGTTGTTTTTTGTTGATTTCAGCCCTAAGTTCGATTATTTCCAGTCTTCTAATCCTCCTGGGAGAGTCTGCTTCTTTTTTTTTCTAGAGCTTTCAGGTGTGCTGTTAAGTCTCCAATATGTGCTTTCTCCGTTTTCTTTAATTGGGCACCTAGTGCTATGAACTTTCCTCTTAGCACTGCTTTCATTGTGTCCCATAGGTTTGATTATATTGTGTCTTTGTTTTCATTAAATTCAAGGAAGACTTTAATTTCTTTCTTTATTTCTTCCTTGACCCAGGGGTGTTTCAGTAGTTGACTGTTCAGTTTCCATGAGTTTGCAGGCTTTCTGGTGTTAGAATTATTATTCTAACTTTATTCCATAGTAATCTGACAAGACACAGGCAGTTACTAATATTTTTTTGTAGCTGTGGAAGTTTGCTTTGTTACCCAGTATGTGGTCAATTTTCGAGAAGGTTCCATGAGCTGCAGAGAAGAAGGTATATTCTTTCCTGTTTGGGTGGAATGTTCTATAGATATCTGTTAAGTCCATTTGATTCATTACCTGTATTAATTCTCTTATTTCTCTGTTGGGTTTCTGTCTGATTGACCTGTCCATTGGTGAGAGAGGTGTGTTGAAGTCTCCGATTATTAGTATGTGTGGTTTGATGACTGCCTTGAGTTCTAAGTTTTTCTTTTACGTAAGTGGGTGCTTTTATATTAGGGGCATAGATATTCAGGATTGAGATTTCCTCATGATGAATTGTTTCTGTTATGAGTATAAAATGTCCGTCTCTATCTCTTCTGATTGATTTTAGTTTGAATTCAATTTTGTTGGAAATTAGAATGGCCACACCTGCTTGTTTCTTAGTTCCATTTACTTGGAAAACCTTTTCCCAACCCTTTACTCTGAGTAGATGTCTGTCTTTGTGGTTGAGGTGTGTTTCTTGTAAACAGAAGAATGTTGGGTCCTGTTTTCATATCCAATCTCTTAGTTTGTGCCTTTTTATAGGTGAGTTGTGTTCGTTAATATTAAGTGATATTAATGACCAGTGGTTGTTGACTCTGGTTATTATTTTTTTATTTTTTTTTGTTTAGTAGAGTTTGTGTGTTTCCCTTCTTTGAGTTGTGTTTGTGAAGGGTCTCTAGATGTCTGGGTTATTGTAGGCAGTGTTGGGAATGTTGGATTCCTTGAGTTGTGATTTTCCTTCTAATATTCTCTGTAAGGCTGGATTAGTAGCTACGTATTGTTTAAATTTGTTTTTATCCTGGAATATTTTGTTTTCTCCGTTGATAGTGAACAATAGCTTGACTGGGTATAGTAGTCTGGGCTTGCATCCATGGTCTCTTAGTTTCTGCAGTACCTCTATCCAGGACCTTCTGGCTTTCATGATTTCCATAGAGAAGTCTGGTGTAAGTCTGATAGGTTTACCTTTATAAGTTACTTGACCTTTTTCCTCTGCAGCTCTTAATATCCTTTCTTTAATCTGAATGCTTTGTGTTTTGATTATTATACAGCAAGGGGATTTCTTTTCTGATCAAATCTATTTGGTGTTCTGTATGCTTCTTGAACCTTCATAGGAATATCGTTCTTTAGGTTGGGAAAGTTTTCTTCTATAATTTTGTTGAATATATTTTCTGGGCCTTTGATCTGCAGTTCTTCTCCTTCTTCAATTCCTATTATTCTTAGATTTGGTTTTTTTATTGTGTTCCAGATTTCTTGAATGTTTTGTGATGAGAATTTGTTGGATTTGCTGTTTTCTTTGATCAGAGCATTTATTTTCTCTATTGACTCTTCAGCATCTGAGATTCGTTCTTCCATCTCTTGTACTCTATTGGTTATGCTTTATTCTGTAGTCTCTGTTCGTTTACCTAGATTTTCCATATCCAGCCGGCCCTCAGTTTATGTTTTCTTCATTACCACCTTTTCAGTTTTCAATTCTTGAACTGTTTCCATTACCTGTTTGATTGTTTCTTCTTGGTTTCCCAGTGTATCATTCACGGATTTACTCATCTCTTCAAACTTTTTGTTATATTTCTCATCCATTTCTTTACTCATTTCTTCAAACTTTTTGTTGTACTTCTCATCCAATTCTTTAAGGGAGTTATTCATATCCTGTTTAAGGGACTCTATTGCTTTCATAATGGCATTTTTTCCCACTTCTCCTGTATTATGGTGTTCAAGTCCTTCTATTGTAGGGTCAATGGGATCTGGTGATTTCGTGTTGTTTTTCAGATTGTTGGAGGAGTTCTTGCCTTGTCCTCTGCCCATCTCTTCCTTCAGATGCTCTCTATTGGATCTTCTGATACAGGGTCAGGTTCTCTTGTTGGGCAGGAACTTCACTGACAGAAGGCCTACCTTTCCTCAGGCAGGCTATTGAAACACAGGCACTCCCTCTTGCAGGGTTGCACTCACAAAACCAGGCCCAGCGCTCAAGGCAGCTGAGCTGGGGAAATCCCCTCCTCTGATGAATGTCTGCTAGAAGATCAGTGCCCCTTGCTGGCCAGGAATGTCACTGAGCTGACACAGGGCCCACCTGTCCTCAGGCAGGCTATCAAAACACAGGAACTGCCTCCTTCTGGGTTGCACCCATTGCCCAAGCCCAGCAAGCAAGGCAGCTGAGCTGGGGAGATCTTATGGCCCCAGCGGGAAGGGAGGAAGAGAGGAAGGTGTACCTGGATGAAAGCTGGGATGGGAGGCAGGAGAGCTTCGCAGGGTGGCGTCACCACTGCAGGGTGATCAGGGAGTCAAGGGGGCCAGGGAAAGTCTGAATTCCTCCTTGCCAGGGCTTCTGCTGCGGGCTAGGAGCAAACTCACCCCTCCTCTGATGGATGTCTGCTAGAAGATCATTGCCCCTTGCTGGCCAGGAATGTCGCTGTGTTTAATCTTTTTAAATGGCCAAAACATCTTCCTTTGTGTTTGAGACGTGCTGTAAATAAAAACACAGGAGTTAGGACCTTCAGTTTTCTTGTATTTTATTTGTTAATTACAGCTACATGTTTCCCCTTTTCACTGTTGTCAGTTAATTAAAAACACTTACAGTATGTTCTGAGTAAGCATCAACAGACCATTGGCTTACAACTATCATTTACTGTTATCCAACAGTAAGCTGCCCTCTTCTACAGAGTTAGACTCTGTCTTACCCCTGCCCCGCCAGGAATACTCAGATATTAAATTGCAAGGGCTATAACTCATAACTCTGAGATCAACAACACTCCAATTTCTTGTGAGTAATTTTTATTAGTGTACTTAAGAATGAATCACATTCATGATAGAAGTGATGCTGGACTCAAGACCATTCCTGGGATTACTCTAACAAAATCATAATGAGAGAATGGAACGTATCATTGTGCTTTGTTAATGTTACATAAAATACCAGTTTATTTTAATGATTGGTTTTATTTTTACTAATAGGAAGATTATTATATATTGTAGGTTATGATATGGATAAAAATGCAATTAGACAACTTGTCATAGAGAATATGATTTTAAAAATGTACCAAAGTACGTTCGATTTTCTTTTTTTAATTTATAAAAGTTTATTAATTTATAAAAGTTTCCACTTCCGCCCCTCCTCCCAACACCCTCCCACTCCTCCCACTCCCTCTCCTCCTCCCTCTCCATCACTAAGAGCAGTCAGGGTTTCCTGCCCTGTGGGAAGTTCAAGTTCCTCCCCCCTCCCTTCAGGTCCAGAAAGGTGAGTATCCAAACAGACTGGATCCCAAAATTCCAGTATATGCAGAGGAAACAAGTCCCAGTGTCATTGTCAATGGGTTTTCAGAAAGACCCCATGCCAGCCACATTCAGAAAATCTGGTTGAATCACGTGCTCGTTCAGTCCCAGTCCAACTGGCCTTGGTGAACTCTCATTAGATCAGTCCCCTTGTATCAGTGGGTGAACGCACTCCTCACGGTCCTGCCTTTCTTGTTCATGTTCTCCCTCCTTCTGCTCCTCATTTAGACCTTGTGGACTCAGTCCAGTGCTCCAATGTGGTTCTCTGTCTCAATCTCCATCCATCAACGGGTGAAGGTTCCCTCTGATCTTGCCTTCTTTACTCACTGGTTCTCCCTCCTTCTGCTTCTCCTTTGGACCTAGGGAGTTAAGTCCAGTGTTCCAATGGGGGTCTCTGTCTCTATCTCCATCCATCACCAGATGAAGGTTCTATGGTGAAATGCAAAATATTCATCAGTATGGTTATGGGCCAAGGCCGGTTCAGGCACTCTCTCCTCTGTCCAGAGAACAATCTGGGGATCTCTCCTTGGACCTGGGATCCCCTTTATAATCAAGTCTCTTGTAAACCCTAAAATGACTCCTTTAGTTGAGATATATACTTCCCTGATCCCATATCCATCCTTCCTCCCTCCCCTCATCCCAGTCCCCCGAGCTTTCCCCATTCCTCCCCTACTGCCTTCTCTCTAACCCTCTCCCCTTCCAACAACCCCCCACCCCCACCCCACCATGCACCCGAGGTTGCCTGGCTCTCTTGTCTACTTCCAATCTCCAGGAGAATAACTACATGATTTTCTTCAGGTTCACCTTCTTATTTAGTTTCTCTAGGATGGTGAATAATATGCTCAAAGACCTTTAATTATGGCTAGAATCCACTTATGAGTGAATACATACCATATTCCTCTTTTTGGGTCTGGGTTACCTCACTTAGTAAAGTGTTTTCTATTTCCATCTATTTGCATGTAAAATTCAAGATGTCATTGTTTTTTACCACTGAGTAAAACTTTAATGTGTATATGTTCCACACCTTTTTTAACCATTCTTCTATTGAGGGACACCTAGGTTGTTTCCTGGTTCTGGCTATTACAAATATAGCATATACAACTATGCTATGAACATAGTTGAACAAATGCTTTTGTGGTATGATAGGGCATCTCTTGGGTATATTCCCAAGAGTAGAATTGCTGGGTCTTGAGGGAGGTTAACTCCCAGTTTCCTTAGAAACCGCCACACTGACTTCCACAGTGGCTGCACAAGTTTGCATTCCCACCAACAATGGATGAGAGTTCCCCTCTCTCCACATCCTCTCCAGCATAGGCTATCATTGGTGTTTTTGACTTTAGCTAATCTGACCAGTGTAAAATGGTATCTCATAGTTGTTTTGATTTGCATTTCCCTGTAAAAATGTAAAATATGTAAAAATAATATATTTATTCATACTAGAAGGTACCTTTACAATATAAAATATTGCTTTTATATATTTATTTAAAATATTTTATTAGTTCTGACACTTCTATATAATATTTGATTATATTCATCCCAACTCCTTCCCCTAATTCTAAGTTTTACCCCTATTTCCCTAGCTCTCAATCATATCCTTCATTTTTGTTTTTATTTAATAATGTGTTAATCCATATATCTTCTGTTTTTATTGTTCTGTATGTGGTAACCCATTGGAGTGTGTCTGCACCCTAAAAACAAACAAACAAAAACTGATTCTCTATACTTTGGGATATTTTATTTTTACATGAAAATTGAAATAGAACTATATCACTTTCCCCTCCCTTTCTTTTTTCCAGACCCTCTCAGTTACTCTTCTTTAAACTCCTACTTTGCTCCCCAACTCACAAGTTGGTAGCCTCTTTTTCTGACTATCATTGTTATAAATTCATACATATATGTGTATGCAAACACATACACACATTCAATACATACACACATATAGGTAGCCCGAGGAGTTCATTTAGTTCTTTAAGTATATTTGGTTTAAAAGCTGACCACTTTGCATTGGGCAACCAATAAAGAGGCTAATTTTCCTTCTCCAGCTATAATTAGTTGCCTCTAGTTCTTTGCTCATGGAATTCTATGAAAATATTCTATTTCACATTAGCAAGGGCATTGATTTGGCCATTGTTTTGTTATTGTTTATGCATCATTTCTAGGAAATAGCATTTCACAGCATCTGGAATACTCTCTGGTATTCTAGATTTTATATTCTTTCAATCCCTCCTTGAGGTATTTTAAAGATAATTTTCTTTTCATAATTTTGTAAACTGTATTAAGATTTTATTTGTAGAAATGACATTATCTGTTTATAATTTCAGCACACTATATATTTATAAATGCTTTGAGATAAATGGAGTCTATAAACATATACCTTTTATTTTTATATTTTATATTAGATTTTTGAGACATAGTCTTACTAGGTACCTAAGCTGGCTACAAATATAGTATGTTTCTGCCTTCACCTCCCTATTATTAGCAGCAAAATATGCTCATGGCTTGGAATTTCTGCTCAGGCAAACATACAGTATCATTTTTTCTACCAGTTTGGTTAAATCGAACCCAAATGTTTTCCTTTATTGTCATAACTAAAGAGAATTATTACATAATAGACTCATTTTCTTTAAAGAATTTTTTTTAAGAATGAAAACTTCCCAATTTGACAATTATCATTAAGGCACTCACTCCTGCATTTGTGCATCAATTATCTTAGATAGAAAACTCAGAGGTCAAAGGAATGGCAAACAATCATGAGAAAAAGTCCCCTGGAAAATTACAAATCTGCACAAATTCTAAGTTAACGATTTTTTCCAGAACTTTCTATTACAAGATTTTCTTAGCATGATGGCTTAACTACATGTTTAAAATCCAGTTGCAGGCAAATCTATTATAAGTAGGTGTTTTTAACCGCAGGCAATGCTCTTATTCTGCATGTGTAGCTGTGTACAGTGAAAATATATTAGCGTAAAAGAGATTTATCTTCTTTCCAAAGTATTTTCTTGAGAAATTTGTGAGGAACATAAAGAACAATGAGTAACATAATTCTAAAAAATGACTTTGAACATTACCTTCCTTGTTGTTTTATATACATAACCACCGTAGTAGAAGTAGAAGATTATAATTCATTCTTTCTTTTTTATATATATATTCTGACTAGGCAAGTTTTATGTGTATGTTCTTGAAAAATCCATGAAGTAAGTAATGCATTTTGCTGGACCATCCCTCTTCTATTGCGGTTTCATTTACTGGAAACATGTCCTTCATGGAATACAGTAACTGTTCACTTCATTTCTTTATCTGCAAAATGAACACAATGTGTGCTTTAGGTTGTGAGTGTATGGAATCCAAATGTAACAATTCCAGCTACACAACGTAAACTCTACACATGTTAAGGGCTCTCTCAGTTGCATGTTCGTGCTCAGAGGAGCTTCTCACACTGTTGCCTAATTGTTTCCATTGTAGTATCTGAATAAAGCACAGCCTCCTTTGACACACAGAAAACCATCACTCAGGGATTGTCTCTCACACTTATACTTAGTTCCCTTTTATTTTTATTATTTTCTTGAATTTTACTTTTTTTCCTGTCTTTTTTTCTTTTTTTCAAAAAGAAAACAATCTTTTTTTCATTTTGCATACCAATCCCAGTTCCCACTCCCTCCCCTCCTCCCATTCCTTCCATCTACACCCACATCCCACCCCACCCCATCCTCTCTTCAGAGAGGGTAAGGCACATTGCTTTGAGGAAGGTTGAAGGCCCTCCCTACCATAACTAGGCTAAGCAAAGTATTCACCCAAAGAGAATGGATTCCCCAAAAGCCAGTCCAAGCAGTCAGGATATATCCTGGTGTCACTGAAATTGGCCCTGCAGTGTGCCCCAGCCATGCAACTGTCACTCACATTCAGAGGGTCTGTTTTGTCTTATGGTGATTCTTTTCTTGTTCATCTGGAGTTGGTGAGCTCCCATTAGCTCAGGTAAACTGTTTCAGTGAGTGTTCCCATCATGGTCTTGACCTCTTTGTTCATATTCTCACTCCTTCTAATCTTCAACTTGACTTAGGGAGCTCAGCCCAGTGCTCTATGGCAGGTCTCTGCTTCTATTTTTATCAGTTGCTGGATGAAGGTTCTATGGTGATATTTAAGATATTCATCAATCTGACTAAAGTTTTTATTTTGAGAATTTTATACTTGTCTATACTGAAGTGTGATCATATCTAACTCCAGTTCTGGCCTCCAAATCTTCCCATGTGCCTCTCTCTCCTCACTTCAAAATTCACAGCTTCTTTTTCCTCCTCCACTTCCTCCTCCATCTCTGTTGATAACGCACTAAATACAGTCAGAGCTACCATAAGCATATGGGTATGAGACCTTTCACGAGAGAAAGGGAAACCTACCAGTAGCCATACCATTAATAAGTAATAATTCATCTCCACTAGAAACTCTTCACTGCCAATAGCTTGTTAGTATAGGGGAAGACTTCGAGATCATTTATCCCACATGTGCCAGATTTTTGGTTGGTTTGTTTTTGTGTAGGTCTTGTGCAGGTAAGCATAACTGTCATGTGTTTCTGAATACGATAGGTATTTGTGTCCAGAACACAACACTCCTTGGTGCTCTTTTCCATCTTCTTCCTCTTCTTCTGTCTCCTCTTTGGTGATAGTCTTTGAGCCTTTGTGATGACTAACATGCATGTCCCGTTTAGGGCTGAAGCACTCATTCTCTAATTATCAGTCCTTTGAAGAGTTAGGTATCTCTATATTAACTACTTTCTGCCCTCTGAGTAAGATTGAGGGCAGCCTGTGTCTATGGGTAGAAACAAATACATACCTTTGAAACTTTTCTTTTTTATTTATGTTTTATGTCTTTCACACCATGCATGCCATTTAGGAGGTAGTGTGACAGCATGACCACTTAGTAAAAAATCAATAGTTTGTTCCACCTTAGAAATAATGGCAATTATGACCAGGCAGGTGACTCAGAAGTGGGGATCTTGTCACTCTTTGTATGTATGACTGTGGAGAGCTGATCTCCTAGGCTGATAGCTGCCACTATATGTTGGGCAGTGTCTGAGAGGAGATGATGTTGCCTCTGACCTTTGACAAATTCAGCTAGGCGCAGTACATCTATTTGGTGGTTGGCAGGAAGGACTCTGAAAGCATAGAGCATGCTAAATTTTAAGAGATGGGCCTGGGTGATCTATGATATTTTGTTGTTTTGGAACAATTATCCCCATGTAACATGAGTAAGGCCTCAAGTAGCACATAAAAGGCACTATAATAGGTCAGGTGATCAACCTCAGGGAAAGTCACATGGTTTATAGGTTAGGGCCTTTGATGGGAATTTTATCATAGATTTCAAATAAAAAGGTTTCTAACTTTGTACTCTGTCCCCACACTGAACAATATGTTCCTCCAACTCCTTTGTTCTCTGGATTTTATGCCTGAAACTTTCCTCTCTTACAACAGAATTGGTTCTGCGTGAAGGTAGCTAACTCCGATAAAGATCATGGACCACCAAGTTCCCTGAGATTTGGGAAGGAAAGGAATTAATTGAGTGCTACTGGAATATACGCCGTTTTAAAATAGCAATAGTGAAATAGGGTGGAGGTGTCTGGATTACACATTAAATGTAGGTTGATATGATTTAAGCTTAGTTGGTATAGTACAGACAAAAATCAAAAGTATCTTATTTCAAGACTAATATAAGCAAATGGACACTTTCAGAGAATCAAAAATAGAAGAACATGAAGTTCACGAGTAGGGAGGTGGTGAGGATCTGAGAGGAGTTGTGTAGGGAAAATAACACTCTCAAATTTTTTTATGTAAAAACATTAGCAAAAACCATAGAAGCTCAAGTAAGCAAAAAGATCAAAAGGCAATATATTCTTCTTTGTCATAAAACGATGGTACCATCATTCTCAGTAATGAGTAGATACTTTACTGTGTCAACCCAATGCTCCACAAGGAATCTGACAGTTCATTTGCCCTAGGATACTGAATAACATCTACTGTCACTGCAAATAACACCGTTTCCTCAGTGAAGGTTGAGCTAAATTGCTTTAACAAGGCTAAATTAAAAATCAAACATGTTGATGTATTTAATGTGAGGCAGAGGACAGAAAAGATCATCAAAAATGAGTGGCAATATTGATTGTCATAAACAACCCTTCATGGAATAAAGGATTCAGTGCTGACCCTTGAAATACAATTGCCTTCTTTCTGATACATTTACTCAGGGTTCATGCAATTTAAGAGAACCATTACCTTCTTTCTGGCTATTTTTTAATGTTAATGCATTATCATAAACTTTCTTGTTGCAATATAAATATCTCTTAAATGCACAAGTCGAAGTTAAGAAATCTACTTTAAAGTTAGAATTTAGAAACATCTCTCATTCTTTCATACAAAATCAGTGGCACAGAGAAAGCATTCTTACTGGAGGGCTGGAGGGTAGAGACGACTCAGTGCCTAGGACCTGAGTTTGTTTTAGCACCCACGTCGAGTAGCTCCAATTTCCCGTAACTCCATTTCGAGGGGATCTGATATCTCTTTCCTCAGTGAGTACCTGCACACGTGTACACATACCCTCGCAAGACACATAATTAAAATGAAACAAATATCTAAAACAGTTATTGATATTCTACAGGCTAAAATCTTCCCATCTAAATATGTAGAACCAGATAATTTAGATGTTGTGAAATGAGAAAAAAAGTTATTAACTTGGTTCAGCTTTTGCTGTGTTCATTTTCTGAAGCAATTGAATCTGAAAGCGTTGCTACAATTTGGTCTCACGATTATATATTTTCTAACTCTGGGAAACAGTGCAGAATGGTCTTTCAATTTTATTGTATTATGAACTGAAAAAAATTGTGCTATCATCTTAAATTTATTAAAGCAAATTTTTCTAGGCACAGTCTTACAACTCAACACTGAGCAAATTTCAGATGTGGCAACCAAAGTCTGTGTGGTATATAACATTAGCTAGATAAGTCCTGACTTAAAATTGAGTCCATTTCTTAAACTAATGCACAGAACAGTGCATTGCAACACTTACTCCATTTTCACAGGTGGTTTCACCAGTACCCAGAGAACTTCAAAAATAAAAGATCCTAGAAGTCTGAAAACTTTCAAAAGCAGTGTCAGGCAACCTGGGGGTTCTCTTTTTCTAAGAGTTTAAATATTAAACATGCAACTTGCTGACTCTAAATCTATGATCAATATATTCATTTCAGGAGATCCTGACAAGATAGGAATAATTTTTTGGAAAATATCTAAACCTTTTTTTGTGAAATAAGTATTAGTATGGTAACAATTTTTCTTACTTATCAGAGTTGATATGGAAGGTCCTTCTGTCTATGTGTTGCTTTTACTGGTTAATTAATAAAGAAAATGGTATGGTCTGATAGGGTAGAACAAAGGTACATGAAGAAAACTAAATTGAATGCAGGGAGATAGAGGGGTGGAGTCAGAGAGAAGTCATGTAGGCCCACCAGAGACAGACCCTGGAACTTTAGCTGGTAAGCCACAGACACATGATGATACACAGATTAAGAGAAATGGATTAAATTAATAAGTAAGAGTTAGCCAATAAGAAGCTAGAGTTAATGGACCAAGCATTTAATTAATAGAGTTTCTGTGTGATTATTTTGGAGCTAAGAGGCCAGGAACTAATTAGCGGCCTCCTTATAACACAGAGTTGTAGTCACGAATAGGGTGTTATAGAAAGGCATGAAGGCTATTTTCAGTGTCTATTCAGAGTGTATCTCATACATAAATTATTACAAGAATTATAACACAGTGTTTAGCCTACACAGTAAACATATAGCTCTTCCCACCTATAGTTTTTTCCTTTTATAGCAAATCTAAACTGTTTAGTCTATTACTATTTTCTCGTTAACAAGAACATTTGATTCCATTGCTCTTGCTGTCAGGCTTATCTATAGAATAAAATCCCTTCATACAGAATTCTGAACTATTCAAATTAAGGCTTTAGGATTTTTTTTCTCAAAATTTCTTAAGACTTTATCTGTGCTGGGATCCCCATGTCAGCACGGTGGAGAACAGGACAGAAGCCTAACCCCTACATTCAAGAAGTTCACAGTGCACAGCAACTATGACAGACCCCATGTGCAGCTTCCCACACGCAGATATGCAGGTGCAGCTAGAGAATTAAGAAAGATTTCCTTTTAGAAGTGGAATAAAAGGAAGACAGTCTTATGGAAATGAAAAGATGACTTACTCATTGTTGTGGGAGGCTGCTTCTTGGTTCCCTGCTGCCCAGCTAGCTTAGACCCAAAATAATCACACACAAACTGTATTAATTAAGGCACTGCTTGGCCCATTAGCTCTAGCTTCTTATTAGCTAACTCTTACATATTAATTTAACCCATTACTATTAATCCGTGTATCTGTTCATTGCCACATGGCTGTGGCTTACCGGCTAAAGTTTCAGCATGTCTGACTCTGGAAGCAGCTCCATGGCTTCTCTCTGACTCTTCCCTCTTTCTCCCATTATAAAGCCTAGCTTCTCCTGCCTAGTTATGTTCTGCCCTTGCCATAGGCTCAAAGCAGTTCTTTATTCATTAACCAATAAAAGCAATACATAGAAGGACATCCCATACCAACTCAGTGTCTTATGGAATTAAGTAATACATTGTAACAACAGAGAGACAAGCATGTCCACATGGTCATAAGAAATGTTAGAAGTCTTGGAGAGAGAGAACTTGGTGTTGGTTACACAAAGATTTCTGCTCAAAGTACTAGACCTGTTATCAATGCACAGAAGGAAGCACTGAAAGTGGCCACTTTTGTTATTATTTCATTTTCTTCTAGACAGTACTGGGGATGGAATCCAGGAGCTTTTCTCTGTATGGATAGTCCTGGACAACTGAGAGAAACCTCCAATTCTTACTAAAAGGTTCCAAGAAGTTGTTTGGGAGATTGCCTGTGTAAAAACAGCACAATAGAAGACACAATGAGAAAACAACACAGAAGGAGGAGATGGTAGAGCAGAGGCCCAAGGGATCTGAAAACTTGGTGGAGTTCTAAAATTTAGTCCAAGTAGAACTACCATTTTGCAGAAGTGTTCCTGAGAGGATGAGAAAGAAGGAACAATAACTTGATCTCTGTTTCCAAATGGACAAATGAGTCAAAATTGAATGATACAAAGGAGTAAATGGTGGAGAAGAAGGAAAACCTGAATCCATGCAGGTCATATAAAACAAAGGCTGATTTAGATCATATTTCATGTAATACCTCACTGGAGACCTGAGCTTGAATCTCTACCCACAGAGATTTGTATTCATAATCATGAGCCCTGTGAATAAGTGTGAACTCCTCTCAGTTAGTGATATGATGCTATCTCAGTTTTTATAAGTACTTTGAAGCTTGCATATGAAGTGGCGGAAGAACACAATTCTCAAACTATGTTTCATTACTAAATGACTCATTACTGTGAGTGTCTATAGTCAGAAAGGAATGCAGAACTTAGTTATAAGACTGGAAATCATTGGCATAAAACAACGTTTAAACTTTTGCTAGCTGTATAAGAGGACTTGAGTTTCTCATAGCTTGGCTGTTCTCCAGCACTTAGAAGGCTCAGACAGAAGGATTCCATTAAAACACAACTTCAATACCAGCCTGGGCAGAATAGAATGTCATTGTTTAAAAAACAGTGTGCCTCATTTGTTTTAAAAGCTTATCTTCAAGACATTTTTATTTTTGGATTCAGATTTACAGACAAATTTAATACATATCTTTATTCCTAATTTTCTTTTCTTTTCTTAAAAAGCTCAATATATTTGTTCATATTTCCTTTCAGACAGATATTTCCCTATAAACATATTACTGCTACTGCATGATACATCAGCTAATTTATAGCTTTTAGGTGAAAATATATTCTTATAGGGCCAGAAAGATGGAATTGGATAAAGCGCTAGTTGTGCAAGTATGATATCTGAGTCTAGTACACATATAAAACTATCAGAGGACCTGTTTGCACATTCAGTGCCAGAGAAAGCAGCTGGCCAAACCACAGCCACTTCTTGAAAAAAAAAACCTGACCCCCTCAAAAATATCAGGTGAACATATAGAGAGCTTTAAAAGAAGATGCTCAAAGCCAACCTTTGTCTTTTAAACACCCATGCAGAGGTTAGCCTGTAAACATGCACACGGGTGTCTAATCATCCACTGGGGCTTGGTCAGCATCCCAGTTGACATTTTCTAAAGTAAGATCACCTTCCAATCAATTACCAATAACTTCTCAGCTAAGGGAAGAGTTAGTGAGACTAAGGATACTTGGAATTTTCAAATATAGAACTTTTAACTGTCTTGGTCTTGTGCCTGTCTCATAGAAAGGAGATCATCTGTGGAGTTCATATGTAAATCAGACATGTTATGTCTAGAGCACTGCAGTACACATCACTCTTCACCCTCCTCCAATGCTTTCTTTCTTTTAATACCCCTCCTCTGTGGTGTCTCCTGGGAGGGTAGGTGAATTTAGCCAGCCTATCTCTGGCTGAGAACTCACACTTGCTATGCTCAGTAATTTGATCAGTTATGAATATGTATAGACTGGTACCCACTACAATGAGAAATTTCACCAACAAAGGTTGCAATCAGTACAATCTATGGGTATAAGCATAAATATTTAGAAGGCAATTTGACAATATGAACCTTTAGGAAAAAAATCAGTAGGTTCACCCTGCAGGTCTATGACTTCCTCACTCATGAATTTTGAATATGTTTACAATATCAAAAAAAATCTTCCTTGGAACAGGCCTCAGATCCAATCAAGAGAGTAGTTTACACTAGTAGGTGCATCTTACCTGGTATGTTAGTATGGTAACAAGCAGAGTCCAGCAATGGGCAAGACCAATTATTCCTTCCCCCAACTGTTTGTACCCTACATTCTAGCGCTATGAAAACTAGATATAAGTAAAAAAGTTTTATGATCATCTTAAGATTGATTTCTCTATATTCTGCAGCAAAAAGTATGTGGATTCCTCAGCAATGAGTTTTTGCCATTTTTTTTTTTTACAGATAGCCAAGAGCATTATCAATATAATGTTTTGGGTGGATCTGGGACCCCTTTAGTCAGTATCTCATAGGGAGGCAATCCATGCCTGGCACCAAGGTTTTAATTTAATAAATGATGTCTTTTTGGAGGTGCCTTGTTTACCCGTACAGTATACCTCTCTTGTACTCCTAATATATATACATATATATATATAATATATATATATATATGTATATATATTAGTTTGGAAAGTAATGATGATTCACAAGGCTTCTTCATTCATCCTTAGTCTTGACCAAATGAGCCCTACCCTTCCCTTTCCCCATTTCCATCTCATAGTCTTCTTAATCTCTCCTTTATCCCCAGTACTCCCATACTCTAATCTTTCACTCACATATGCTTTACTTTTCACTGTTTGGTCCTTGGGTTTCAAGACTATAGGTTGTCATGAGCCTCCTCCTGAGTGGTTTCTAACCTTCCACATTTGTTTGCCATCAACTGTAATAAGACCCTTTGATCTCTAGATATATTCAGAGAAGCAACTCTGGTTGATTTTTTTTGTACTGTCCTTTTACTCTAGATGCCATTCATTTATTTCCTGATCTTTGTATTTCCTGCCACTTACTGTTTGAATTCAGCTGATTTCTGTTTTCTGAAAGCCTTAGGATGTATCATTAGGTTATTTATTTTATACCTTTCAGATATTTTTAAATCTATGAGCACTAATAACTGCAGTGGTCATATAATGCCATGGTTGCATCTCCAAGATTCTGATAGTATGCATTTTCATCTTTCTCTTGTGACATTTTTTTCATATTTGATTGCTTTTAAATCTTTTAATTTTATTTATTTATTTATTTTTGTCTTTTGAGACAAGGTATCTCTTCCTGTCCTAGAACTGACTCTGTGGACCAGGTTGACCTCAGACTCACAGAGGTCCGCCTGCCTCTGCCTCCCTGAGTGCTGGAATTAAAGATCTGGCTTAATTGCTTTTATTGACTCTTCCTATCTACATTGATTTTCATTGTGTTACTTTGAAAATTTTTATAAAATATACTCGTAAACAAATAAAAACATCACACCCCAGGTTAACCAGATGCAAAATTGATACTACCTAACAAACTTATATATGGCTAAAATAATTGACATGGAAGCTATAAGACTTAATATTAAAATTTACACTTTATGTATCGAATATATTTTATTCACTAACCTCCCTCTCAAACAAAAGAAAATTCACAGTGGAATTAGAACTAAGAAAAAATTAGCTTTGTTTCCATTTTCATTATTTGCATTCAATAACTGTATTCAGTTCTTCCTCATTCCCTTTTGATTTTATTGTTCTGCCTTCTTTTTGTTATCCTGCATTCACATGTTTATTTTCTTAATGTATAAACATGGGATTGGATAGAGTCTCTATATTAGAAAGAACATGCCATTTATTTTCCTGAGAGTATGTGCTCTCACCTAATATGCTTTCTAAGGCCATTTTTCTTGAAAAATATTTCATTTCATTTTTCTTTAGTACTGAATAGTATTTCTTCACACATATCAAATTATCACCACTGATTTTCTGGTGTATGAACCACTAGACTGATTCTAATTATTTGCTATAGTGAATAAAGCATTATGGAGATGCTATAATTTTTGTGATAATATGTAAGTTCCCTGAGGGAAATTTCTGTGGTTTAGGGTAATTCTATATTTAGTTTTTGAGAAATCTCTAAACTGATTCAAACATGGCTGCATTAATCTGTATTCCCACCAACAGTGAATAAATGCTCCTCTCTCCTTATGTCTTCTACAATATTTTTTCAGGTTTCTTGATGATAGCCATTCTTGGGTAAAGTGGTTTTTCAAAACAGTTTAAATTTGCATTTCTCTGCAGGGCAGGGATATTGAATACTTTTAACAATAATTATTGACTTTTGTATTTCTTGCTTTGAAACTGTCTACACAGTCCATTTGCTCATTTGTTGAATGGTTGTTTTATTCCTGTGTTACTTAGTTTCTGAAATTCAGTGTAAATTCTGGATATAAGCCCCTGTCTAAAATGTGACTGATAGAGATTTTCACCCATCTTGTGGGCTGTTTTCCCTGCTGAGTGTGTCTTTTGCTGTACAGAAACTTTGTTTTTATGTAATCCCATCTGTTGATAGTGATCTTTAGTTTGCATTCTGTAGGTATTCTATTTAAAAAGCTCTTGGCTATTCTAATATCATGAAGGATATCTTGTGACATTATCTATCTGCTGTGAGTGGTATAACAATGAGATAAATATACAAAGGTCTTGTAATAGGATATACATCTCGTTGCTTATATAGTCTGGAATAGTAAATTTATCAGTAGTATAGCCGTAGTTATAGTTCTAGTTTTTGAAGAAAATTCTAGTCTGATTTCTAAAATGTCTTCATTCGTCTACACTGCTACAAACACTGCATAAGAACTAACCCTTTCTCTAATCCACCCCAGCAGTTGTCATTTGTATTCCCGAGGATGACCATTCTGACTGGGGCAAGGTAGATTCTTAAAGTAGCTTCAATCTACATTTCACTGAGAGCTAAAGATATCAAACACTTTTTAAAAGCATTTACTAGCCATTTGAACTTTGTTTGAGACATTTGTGTTTAAGTCTGTGATCTATTTTTAGATATTTTATTTAATATTTTTACATGTGAATTTTGTACTTGGATCAAATCTGTCCCGTACTCTCCTCTCTTCATTTTATCCTCATCCCTGCACTATTTCCCTCCTATTTTCATGTGCTTTCTCTCTCTCTCTCTCTCTCTCTCTCTCTCTCTCTCTCTCTCTCTCTCTCTTTTTACAGTGCTTTCTGAGAACATTTAGCATTGTCTGCACATGCACAGCGGTGGAACCATTTTCTGGAACATAGCAGCCATTATTTTATTGAACAGTTACATCATTAGTTCTTTGCTGATTCTAAATCTCAATGTTCTGCCAGATAAAAGGCTGGCGAAGGTTTTGCCCATTCTGTGTGCTTCCTCTCCGCTGGCTTGACATTTTCCTTAGCTGCACCAAGGTGTTTAGTTTTACAAGATTATTTTTGTACATTCTTGTTCTTATTTCGTGTGGTACTGGAGCATGATTCAGAAGTCTTTACCTGTAAAGTTTTGAAGTGTCCACCCTACGTTTTTCTATGGTGGTTTTGGTGTAATGCCCAGGTATTATGCTGAAATTTTTTTTATCCATTTGTAATTGTTTAGAAGAGCATGAGAGACAAGAATTTAGTTTAATTTTTCTGAAGGTTGTAATTCAGGTTTGCCAGCATGATTTTTTTTTTTTTTTTGCATTGTGTAGTTTTGTTGAAGTTCAGATATCTGTATTTGTCATGTGGAATTATGTCTGTGTCCTGATCCTGTTCCCCAATTTGTTGGTTTTTTTTTAACTATCATGCTGGGTTTTTTTTTGTTTCATATCTCAGTAGTATATTAAATCAGCAAAGGTAATATCTCCTGCAGTATTCTCATCTGAGAAAAAGTTTGAAAGCATAGTAAATTGAAAATAATACTGTATCTTTAATTCATTATAGTTCTTAGTTTTTGAACTAATATGAGGAATTTACTTCTGAGATATATATGTATTTAATGACCAGTATGTCTGAGTTGATTTTGTTAGTTTATAATTTATATATTTATTCATTATTTTCAACTCTTGATGTTTACCACAGGTAAATAGTACTATTTTATTTAATTTCACAAGTATTCCAAACATTTTGTTCTGAGTTTTCCCCCATATCATCTACAAGAGGAAATATTATTAACTATGTGCAAGAGGAAATATTATTAACTATCAAGCCAAGATTATTTGGGAAAATATGTGTTAACCTCTAGGTAAAAATTCAAACGTGGCTTATATTCAAAAGAATAGTACATCATTTAGAGCAAATTCTTGGCTAAGTCTGATTATTTGCATGTGTGACTTTTTATATCAACTCCCATTTACGTCTGTTTCTCCCACCTTTCCTCCTTCCCCATCTCTGCCTCACCCTCCTTCCTCTTTTTCTCTTCCTCCCTCTCTCCTCCCTGCCCTTCCCTTTATATAAGAATGAATCACTTTGTAACTCATTCTGGTTTAGAAACTCACTGTATAGCCCCGGCCAGCCTGGAAGTGAAATTCACAGCAATTTTCTGCCTTGGTGACCCTTGTCATCACTTGTTCCATTCGTTTTATGAGCTGTCTAGAACTCACTTGTTTCTCCTTACCAAGAAAAAGCTTTATTTATTCTTCATCATTTTAAAATATTATTTGGTCAATTACTTGTTGGTGAATATTATTTTAAGGTGTGCTACTTTTGCTTATGTTACATTTGTTTAACTCTGTGAAACTGTGTTGCTGTGCCTGTCTAAAACACCTAATGGTCTAATAAAGAGCTGCATGGCCAATAATGAGGCAGGAGAGAAGCCAACCAGCCAATCACGGAATAAGAGTGAAAGTAAGATTTACAGAAGGAAGAGAAAGAAATACATAGTTAAAATAAATTGTCACAGGTCACCGTGCACAATGAATACACCATAAACCATAGGAAAATTTTTTATGATCTGACAATGCCCACCTGGAGGCCACTCTTGCTCCTTCTGCCTGCCCAGCGTTCATCAACTTTATGTCACAATCTATGCACAAGCTATCTTTTCTACCCCATGAATGTTCTATCAGAGAATGAAAAACAAATGGATTACTTTGCAATGTCATAGGTAATTCTGTCAGTAGTAATCTAACTGCATATCCTGTACTTTAAAAAGACATGTCTATTCAAATGAGGGAAGATATGCTTACATTTGTCAAGATTGGGCTTAAAAATTATTATTGCTTAAATGTATAAACATATTTTTAAGTGTCTAAAATCTTGGAGGAAAAATATTTAACAAGTAATTAAACTTTTAGGTGCTACCATGGTTGTAGATATATGCCATATTTTAAATTGCTTACATAATTTGTGAATTAGTAGAGACACATAATATAGCAATTTCTGTGGTGTGTATGTTTGTTTGTTTAGAAACTTAAGTTTTCACCTATTTAGCACTGCTATCCTTCTAGATATCATTCTTTGCGACTATTTTATTCAATTCCTTTAATTTTAAGCTTACTATTTTCTTATATTTCAAAAATTTCAAAAGAATGTATTTTAAGTGTTCTAGCTACAAATTTATATAAGACAATGCATTTATTACTAACTTATTTTAATTACTATATAGTATAAATGTATTAAAATATTTCAATGTACCAAGAAATATATACAGTTGTATAAAATAAAAGGTAAAATAAACTAAAAAAACAAAAGAATAATACAATGAATATTTTCCTAAAAGTAAATGAAACTCTAGTAAATTTCTTAAAATTCTGAGAAAAAATAAAGATATAAATAGCAGCATAAAATAATATGCAACAAATACCTGTTTGACATTAAAATAACCACACTGATTCCTACATTGTTAGCCTTCCTTTAGCTATAAGTCAAAATTTTGATCAAGCAGTAACTCAGTGACAAATGATAGATTCAGTAGGTTTTAATTTTCTGCATGGTTTTTAGAAAGCTGTGGACTTGTATGACCATCCCCATCAGGAAGATTTTGGCATCATACAACTTTGCCCTTATTTGCTTGATTAGTTTGTAACAAAGAGTACAATTCCCTAAGCTCACAACTAGCCATAATCCACAGACAGACGTTATTGCAAAATCAAGGAGCAACAGATTGAATTACTCTATCTAAGCCTTTAATTTAAATAACTTACATGTGATACATTATTTTTCTTAGATAAAATGAAATACTAATCTCATATAAAACATGAGACTAGGCCTAGAAATTTGGAATTTAATTATCTACTCTATTTTTATAGTATTCTTCACATGATGAATATTTTACCAAAATTTATTTTTAATTCTTTTTAGGCCTGTGACATTTTTCTGTATTATATGGTACTACTTAAAATGTGTTATTATTCATTTATAAATTTCAAAAATATATTTCACAAAGAATAAACTCAAATGTAAACCATGAAATTTTGGTAAAAATAATGTGTCAATACTGTGCCATCAGTTATAATAAGCACATCAAGCAATTCACAAGGCTAATCTCAGGGGACAATTGTGCAAGAGGAGAAGGGTGTCACACATGTCTCTCTATACTTTATGTCTATTATTTTTGTAAACACAGGACTGGGAATTAATATATGCACATTTGTTAAAAACAAAGAAATCAAGATATACATGTATAAAAGTTTGAGCTCACAGGAAGGAAACATCACCTGAAATCATGTGATCACTAGTGACAAGAAGGTTTCATGGTCACTGTATGTTCTCTCTTCTTCCTTTTCTCTCTTTCTCACTACTTTCCCAGCCTTTCCTCCTTCTCTTCTTCCTTGTGATTTATAACTCAAATTAGGAATAAAGTAGGAGTAATTGTTGATGTGTCTTTGTTGGAAGGTGAGCCCATGAAATGGGGCCAAAATCCATGAGCACTACTCACTACCAAGTGGTTAGTGAGCCTAGGGAAATTAAATTACCTTCTTTCCCAATGTCTACATATTCTGAATCTTAAAACAGTTATTTTATGTGAATGAATATGATGTATGTAAGCCATCAGGTTAAGGAGGACCAAACTTATAAACTATTTTTAATCTATTCCCATTTGATGAATATGAGTTTGTGTGGTATGAAGAGAGGTCACTTGTTGGTTCCTGACTGTTTAGCCCCAAAATAATCACACAGAAACATTATTATTATTATTATTGATTTTTTAAAATTTTTTATTAAAATTTTCCACCTCCTCCCCTCCTCCCATTTCCCTCCCCCTCCACGCTTCTCCTCCCTCTTCAGTCCTAAGAGCAGTCAGAGTGCCCTGACCTGTG
Organism: Myodes glareolus; assembly: GCF_982192425.1. Taxonomy (NCBI): domain Eukaryota; kingdom Metazoa; phylum Chordata; class Mammalia; order Rodentia; family Cricetidae; genus Myodes; species Myodes glareolus. The sequence continues at coordinate 53,698,590 of NC_142041.1, read as the reverse complement.
GGAAGTCCAAGGCCCTCCCCGCTCCATCCAGGTCTAAGAAGGTATGGATCCAAACAGACTAGGCTCCCAAAAAGCCAGTACATGCAGTAGAATCAAAACCCAGTGCCATTATCATTGGCTTCTCAATCATCCCCATTGTCAGCAGCATTCAGAGAGTCCAGTGTGATCACATGCTCAGAACCTTCATCTGGCAATGGATGGAGATAGAGACAGAGACTCACACTGGAGCACTGGACTGAGCTCCTAAGGTCCAGATGGTAACAGAAGGAGGGAGAACATGAACAAGGAAGTCAGGACCACGAGGGCTGTGTCCACCCATTGAGACGGTGTGACTGATCTATTGGGTGCTCACCAAGGCCAGCTAGACTGAGACTGAACGAGCATGTGAAACTATATTATTTAAAACACTGCTTGACCAATTGTTTAAATGTTTTGCTAGCGAGCTCTTACATCTAGAATTAACCCATCTCCATTATGAGGCTTGTGGCCTATTGGGAAGGTTCTGCTGTCTATATTCAGCAGAACTACATGACTTTTCTTCCCGCCTTTTTTCTCCCAGCATGCCTAAGTTCTGCCCTATTAACAGGTCAATCCAGTTTCTTTATTCATTAATGGCAATCACAGCATACAGAGAGAAATCCTACATCACAGAAAAGGGGAGGTGATGTGGGATTTCCATCTGTATGCTGTGATTACCATTGATAAATAAAGGAACTGCCTTGGGCCTATAGCAGAGTTATATGGGAACAGAGCTGGAGGTGGGGAGGAAACTAAGCTGAATGCTGGGAGAAAGAAGGGAGGAATCAGAGAGAAGTTATGGAGCCTCTGCTGGATACTGACACACGGAAACTTTGCTGGTAGGCCACAACCTCGTGGTGATGCACAGATTAAGGGAGATGGGTTAAATTATGATATAAGAGTTAGCCAGAAATATGCTTAAGCTATTGGCCAAACTGTATTGCAATTAATATGGTTTCTGTGTGATGATTTTTGGGTCTAGGCTTTCAGGCGGCCGGGAAACAAATGATGTCCTTCCTACTACAAGTTTGTCTTTGTTTTTTCCATAGCAGAATATGGGGCAACTAATTGGGGGAATATGTTATAGTAAATGTACTCTCTGTGAGTTGATACTAATATTTTCTGATTATCTCTTTAGGGTAGGTTCCCATATATAGAACTGCTGTGTTTATAATTACTGTCAGAGGAGATTAGCTTCCCATATTGCTCTCCATATCCTTGACCTGATCTTTCTTCTACTGTCACCTCTTGCCAATAGCTGTGACATTAATTCCACCCTCCTATCATACTGAGATGCTCCTTAGCTCTTGCAAGATGCCTTGTGTCATCTTATCTTCTCAGGGTGATTGCGCACACTGCTTCCTGACCAAAGCACTGTCTATACTGTATTCCCTCACCATTTATTTTATTGTCTATATCCAGCACTGAAGTGTAAGTTCCATAAAACATTGTGGGTATTTGCCTACAAGAGTGATTGGTCTTTTACTAAGTGCCAAAATGTTTCTGGTATTGCACATGCTTTTTTATTTTTTTCTCCCAAAACAAATATATCCAATTTAATTACACATATCAATGTTATCTATGTAGGCTCCACTTTTTGCATACTTGTAATTGATGCCATCCACAGGCATGTACATCCTAGTAATTTGTGCATCTTAACAAAATGCCTAGTCAGAATATAGGACACCCTAGTGATGTATGTGATGTGACAGCACTTCATGGGGGTGTTTGTTTTCAGGAAGACCTGTCTACATTGAAAATGAGGAGATGCAAGGAGAAGGATTGTTCAGCTCAAGGATGGAGATGAAGGTATATATGACAGGAACAAAGCTATGCTAGCAGCTCCCTGATTTGCTTGTAACACAATTGTAAGTATCAGAAACAATATATGTGCGATAGAGGTTAAATTCTATGCATAAAAGGATCTACTTCTCTGCCTATTCCAGCATCTAGATCCTTTATTCCACAGGCTGCTTGTAGGTACACAGGTCCCCATTTTTCCCGAGGCGCTATGCAGGGCTGTTCTGCTTCCTGGTTCCACTGCATCAGCTTGAGGGTGTGGCATAGAACTGCCCTCTCCTGTTATGTTAATTTCACCTACGGCCCAAGGGTGTAGCTCAGAGAGAACTCTTCTATCATGGTAATTCCACCTGCAAGCAAGGTTCTCGCCCGCAGGCAAGGTTCCTGGGTCAGCTTTTCTCTGAGCCCGAGCACGCCCACCTGGCTTCCTCTTTTCTCTGTTCAGCTGCTGTCCGACCTTGGGTGCGACCCCCTGACTTTTCTCTTTCCTTGATCCTGATGGGGGGCTGATGTCTTTTTGCCCCACAATGTATATACCCGACTTATGCTTAATAAAGCTGCCATTTGCCACTTGCTCCTTGGCAGATGAGCCGGTCTCTTTATGTGTGTGTCATCTGTTCAAACCCCTAGGACATTGCGTCCGTTCTCATGGGCTCGAGTCAGGAAAAGCGCACGCCTGTTTTGAGGTTCGGATGTCCACAAAAAAGTGCGGAAGCTTACAGCTGCTCACATTCTTCTGATTGTGGTCTTACAGTATCAAGACTCTACTTTCTTTTTCATTTTCAATCTCTGGCTTTTCTTTTCTCCCCTTTTCACATGAAACTTTCCTGGGCTAGTATTGGGCCTAGTAGATAATCCAGGATAATCTCTCTATCTCAAGAATAGCATTTAACCACATCTGCTGCCTCTACTAGCATATAAAGTAACATATTTAATAATCTTAGGAATTAGGACATGGGCATCTTTGCTAGATTATTCTGCCTAGCATGAAGGATAATATGGGCCAGTTAAATGTGAGCTTTAAAGGAACAACTGAGGAGATTTGGGACATTGAAGAAAAGATTGATTAATGAAGCAGCATTTTAATAAAATTAGTATTACACTTGGCAACTCATCTCAACCAAAAACAATTTCTGTAGTTGTAATCTATGTAGTGTGATAGGCTTATGAACTAGGAGAGTGCAGTGAAATATAAGTCACCACTTGATACCTCTACACTTTGACATAGGCAGATTGGAAATGTAACCTAATACACAATTAATATTGGTAGAAAAAATATGCTTTCTATTCCATTATATTTAATATATACAATTAAATACGCTAAAATAATTTAATCAATCTGCATAAGATCAAGACTTACATAAGATCAAGACCTACATAAGAACAAGACCTACACAAAATTCTAGAATAGTTAGTGGAGTGGCTCACAAGGTCACACCTTCAGCTCCAGATTCATTGTATCTGATAGTTGCTGCAGCAGGAACATCCAATTTTTTTTCTTTTTTCATGCAAGCCCATATAACTTGGCTATATCCAGTTTGTGGTTCTATGTTAATCAATACACATATTGGCATCACTATGTAAACTCTGGGATTATAAAAGAATATATGATGTTTGTGTAGAAAAGTTAGAGTTATAGGAGAAATTTGAGGAGGAGTAAAAGGTAGATTTAAACAAAACACATTATATTCATGTATGACATTCTCAAACAATAAACTTTTATTTAAATATCTGCTAGACTATTCTTTTCATGAGAGTGTATTTTAACCAGCAAAGTATGAGGGTTCCCATGTCTCCAAATATTTCACTTTAGCTCTGACTTCCTTTAGATACTCTGGCATGTATGAAGGGGTATTTTTGTGTGAGTTGCTTAGAGGAGTGATCTCACTGTGTATTTCAGTGGGCTTTAACTCACAGTCCTTCTACTTTATTGCTACAAGTGCTATGTTATTGTGTTTTTTGTTCATTTCTCTAAGGACTAATGATATTGAAATTTCAATATGCTTATTCCATGTTTATTTATATTCTTCGGAAAAATATCAATTCGTATATTTAAATATTGGCTTAACTTTGCAATAATCTAGCAAAATTGTAACAGTAGATTCTTTTTTAAGTTCCATGACTTCACTAGTCCTGGGATGTTGGAATGCTACTAGTAGTAAGTATGGCTATAGCCCAGCTCCTGCATCTAGGATTTAGGGATGATGATAGAAAAACTGGGATGGGAGGATTGTGAGAACTGAAATACTAGACAGTCTACTGTGAGACAGTTTGTCCAGAAACCTGTAGCAATCAAAAACAAGAACAATGGCAAGGTCAATAGACATACTAACATAAAAGGAGAAAGATTCCACAGGGTCCATCCTCTGTAAAGGCAACTAATGATGGCTAAGAAGGTATTAACCTCTCTCAGGCATGAGTCCCTTCTGTGGTTACCCAATATAAAGTAGACATCCTTGAAACCATGTACTCTACAACAAAAATGGCCTCAGTCAGTTGTATTTATGTATTTGTCTATATTTATACACATCTTCATATCTATATGTGTATTTGTAACAATAATAATTAAAGTAAAATAGACTATCATCAGTTTGAGAGTGGAAGTGACAAGGACAAAACTGGACAGAGGAGATGGGAGATACTGGAGGGAGGAAAGGGAATAAAGAAAGTAGAGCCATTATATATTAATAAAATGCAGGAAAAGATAATAAAAGTTATGTATATGTTTACAATATCAATCTATACTAATATATGCAATCAGTTATTTTTCCATATTCTATGAAATATGTTTACACTTTATTGAAAATATATTTAAAAGACAACTATATGATTTTATGAATTCCAACTAATCCTTTTTTCTTGATTGTCATGTCTAACTCAAGTATGCATATTACCTCTATATTTTCTTTAAAGAATGGCAAAATGAAATTTGATACATGTAGACTAACAATCCATTTTGAATTAAAATTCTGTGTGATGTGAACATGTGGTCCACTTTCTTTTATCAGACATGGATATATAACCATCCCTGTGTAATTTGCCAAAGAAACACTATTTGACAACTGATACATCTTAGTGTGTTTATCCCAAGTTAATTAATTCCTAGTATAAGAGTTTATTCATTTTGGTGTATTATTTATTTTTTCTTTTATTGAAAATATGTTTTTCCATAATATATTCTGATTATGGTTTTCCTTTCCTCTACTCCTCCCAGTTTCTCCCCATTTCTCCTCACATCCAGCTCTACCCCTTTTCTGTTTCACATTAGAAAACAAACAGACTTCTAAGGGAAGATAATAAAATAAAATGTAATATAAGGTAAAACAACAGCAAACATCAGAGTACTACAAAATGAAACAGAAGAAAAAGAGCCCAAGAAAATGCACAAGAAACAGATATAGACACAAAGACCCACTTGTTCACACAGTAAGGAATCTTATTAAAAATACAACACTGGAAGCCTAATATATACTCAAAATATCTGTAGGGTCAAAAAATAGAAACAAAAAGAAATAAAAATAAGAAAGAAAAATGATAATATTTAAACAAGAAAAAGCCCTGACATGACATTATGAAACAAGGAACCTCCCAAGATGTTGCTGACTTTGTTTTCTGTTGGCAATTGACTGTTGAGCATGTGGCTTATATGTAAGAGCAGTTTGTTTTCTCAGACAGACTCTCTTGTGTAGATGGAGGCTGCTTGTTTGTTTGCCAGCCATCCAAACAAGAATAATACCACAGAAACTATATTAATTGTAACACTGTTTGGCCTATTAGCTCAGGATTCTTATTAACTAACTCTTACATCTTAAATTAACCCATTTTGCTAATCTGCATATTGCCACCAGGCTTGTGGTTTATTGAAAAGGTTCTGGTAGGCGGCTGGCATCTTTTTCCTTTGGCAGCTACATGGTGTCTCCTTGACTCTGCCTACTCTCTCCACCTCTTCCAGCCTGACTATATTCGGCCATACTACAGGCTAAATCAGCTTCTTTATTAATCAATGGTAATAAAAATAATTCATAGCATACAGAAGAGAATCCCCCATCTCTCTTGGGGAAAAGTACAGTTTTGTTTGCAAGTGGTTATCAATTGGAGAAAACTTTTTGGTTAGGGTGGGAGTATGTATCCAATAGAAAAGGAATTCTCCTTGGCTCATAGTAATCAAACACTAAATGTACAAAATAAAAGAAGAATATTAAAAGCTTCTGAGGAAAAATACCAAATAGCAAACAGACAGACTTATTAGAATAACATCTGACGTTTCAAAGGGGGCCTCTAAAAGCAAGAAGGGCCTGTAGAAAATTTCTGCCGACTATAGGACTGCATTTCTTAAATTACATTTTCTTTTTTAAATATGTGTATGAGTGCTTGTGTGCACATGTATGGAAGTCATAACGTTACCAGCTAAGACATCTCATTTGCCCCATTATGACATTTTCTTTTTTAAATTGATTTTATTGAGCTATATATTTTTCTCTGCTCCCCTTCTTTCCTCTCTTCCCCTCCCCTCCCCCCTCCTCTCCCCTCCCCCTCACCCCTCCCATCCCCTCCCTTCCCCTCCCCTCCCCTCCCCTCCCCCCTCCCCTCCCCTCCCCTCCCCCCTCCCCTCCCCTCCGCTCCCCTCCTCCCCTCCTCTCCCCTCCCCTCCCCTCCCCTCCACTCCCCTCCTCTCCTCTCCTCTCCTCTCCCCTTTAACCCTCTCCTATTCTTCTCATCTTATATCTGTCCTTATTCAAGCTGCACAATCATAACAACCTTAGCACTGTTTTGTGTTAAAAGTGAGAAGCGTAAGTTTTCACCTTTGCTGTTCTATATCAATATGCTTTTATTTATTTTCTATAACTTGAATTTGCTTATGAGTTATGAGCTCAGTCAATTCCAGAAAAAACTGCTGAAATTTTCTGATGCTTCTATTGAATCCAGGTAAACCTGCAGAATATAGTCATCTTACAGTGCGTATTCCTATGATTTAAGAATATCTTTGATTTTATTTAGTATCTCTTTAATTTTTCAAAACAATGTTTGTAGGTTTGCTCTTATTTTCTAAATTTATTTTTAAGTATTGCTTTATTCTTGAGTTATAATGTAATCGTATTATTTATTTTATGATTAGATTGTTTATTCTCGTGAATGGAAAGGTAATAGGTTTATGTCAAACTCTGAAAACATGTTTCTTTAATTTAATTTTTCCAATAATCTTAATGAGTTTCTTAACATTCTTTACATACAAGTTAATGTCATTTATAAAAGGATATATTTTCCTTTTTAATTAGAATTTATTTTATGCAATTAAACCATGGATAAAAGTTGCAGTGCAATGCTCAATAAAGGCAATAAGTGGGAACACACCCTCTTACTTCTGATCTTAGCAGAAAATATTCACCTTTGTTTCCTGAAGATTGTGACTAGTTTCTCATAGATATGTTTTATTAAGTTGAAAATGTACTCGCCTGTTCTGAGAGTACTCACTATTTTCATATGAATAGGTAATGGACTTGGATGAATGTTTTGTTAAAGCAGATGGAATGGTTATCAGGTTTTAGTATTTTCTTCTAAAGGTATTGTTTATTAACTGTTTTTTATATATGAAATCAACTTGCATTCTAAAGAAAAATATTGACTGGTCTGGCCACATATTCTTTCTATATTACTGGTATCTGTTTATGCACAAGATCAATATTCATTATTTTCAATTTCTATGTTTGTGAACTCATCTACCCACTAAAGTGTATGAACTGAAAAATAAATATTTGAACCCCCTTTATTGTCATTATGGGCACGAATAAAAAGTGTGAACATCTGAATCGCACAATTATTATGTAATTATGTAATAAAGAGCTGAAGTTTGATAAGAAAGTGATATTCCTCCTCCTTGTTCTAGTATTCACATGGTAAACAAATATTTTTCAGTGTCAAGTGTCTTCATATTTTATTGGAATGATTTTTGCTATTGAAAATGGTCCCTGGGCTTGGGCAGAAAGTCCAGATCATGCTGGTGCAACGTGCTCACATAGAAAATGCATGTGTTGTGTGAATTATCTTTAGACATGAATTATGGAGTTGTTGGCCATGAATTAATGCTAATGAATCAACAGTGAGTGATCTTTAAGCAGAGAAACATAAAACAAGGCTAGGTATTGATCAACTGATAAAAATGTTGTGACCATGGGAATATAACCCTGCATTTCTCCAAGGAGCAATGATTCTGTACTCACTGAATCAGCATTCTCAGCCACTTTGTAGTGTATATTAATGTCTTATTAAAGTCAGTGGTGGTTTAGAAGATAGAAGTACATGTACTTAGAAGAATAGTTGGTAGATTTCAATGCCTATGGTGCTTAGAAACAGAGTAATACTGATTTTATAATCATTTGGATTTGTTCAGTACTTGTTTCTGTGATGAAGTGTTTGTAAAATTGAATTTTAATATAATTTTCACGTTTGGTAGAATTCACATAAAAATGGGGCATTAAAATTCTTTTAGAGAAAGGAATTTTTTATTACTAGTTCTCTGAAAGTTTTATACAATGTGATTTGATCATGTTCACCCACTCCTGCTCTTCTGTTCCCTCTTCTCTACTCACTGAGCTTTGCTTCCCATGTCTCCTAAACATTTCAAGATCAAATTATGATCCTTAAAATATTTTTGGATGCATTGGATTAATTTATAAGATCATCACTTGGCCCTACATTCACTCTTATAGCAAACTTACCCCTGCTTTCCCAGCATCTAAAAATTATCAATCTCTCCACAATTATGAGTAGGGTTGTGTGCCCAATTTCTCTCTCCATTCTGGGACTATACTGACTTGGACTTTCATAGGTTTTATGAATTCCACAACAACTGCTGTGAGATGATATATGTAATTGCCCTGAGGAGTTCAGTATGATTCTTTGTAGTCATCCATTGCCTCTGGTTCATATGCTTTTCTCCTCTTTTACAATGATCCCTGACTCTTGGGGGTGGGGAGTATGAATATATATATATATGCATACCTACATATATATTTATATATACATATATATGAGACATACTTTCATACATTAGATATTCATATATACATGATACTTTTTACATGTTTGAGTATGTGTATGTATAAAACACACAACAGATACTATATACATATAACCTCTTTAGGGCTGAGGAGTCTTTAGTCTCTTATAGTTTATATACTTGGTACCTTAGAATCTATGTTTTAGCTCTCTCTGTGAATATACTGAAAAATAAACTTTTCAAATGAGTATTGAGAGTATTTATCTATGTATATAATGATAAGCAATTATTTGTTGATTTAACATTATGCTCACTTAGCAATGCAGCAGTAATATGGTCTCCCCTAATGGCTATGACCTATTTAGCCATAAGTTCTTAGCCAGAAAATGATACCAAATAGGGATTTTATATTGCTGAATGGTAATTAAATTCAATAACAAAGTGCTTTTTTTTTACTACTTTGTGTTTTGTAACATTATTATTACTTAGGCATGTCTAACAAGGAAAGTTAGTGTTTGTAAGTCAAAGAATTCACAGTAGTATAATTAATAATTACTGTTCTTCTCCTGTATATTACATGGCACTTATAAGCACTGGTTGGAATAAAGTTTACAGGTCTATACCAGCATGAGTATGTCATGTTCTATGAGTAAAGAATGTGGTGTCCTTAATACTAGGGGACAGAAATAAATTCTTAATTTTACACAAAGTAACACCATTGGTGGCTTGACAAAGACTTGTAAAAGGCCTTGCTTACAAAGCCAGTGTCTGAACTTGGTTTGTTAAAGGATTCTTATCACTCAAGACTTGGTGAGTATCTCTGAGCTTTCACTGTTACTATGAGCAATTCAGTGTATTCTAAACTCTCATTTTCCTTCAGATTCCTTGTCACCAATACTTTCACCATACATGCATAAATTGTGGTGTGGTATGACTTAATTGATCTCAAAGATCTAATTTCATTTTGATTCATTGTTTAAGCCACTGCTTATTTAAGAGGATATTATTTAATTTGTATCTTTCAGATTTTCCTAAATCTATTTCTACTATGGTATCTGATTCCTTTGTGACCAGAGGACATATCTTATAAGAGCTCAGTTATTAAAATTTTTGAAGGTCTTTATTTTTTTGAATCTCATATATAGTTTATTTTGGAAAAATTTTTACTTGCTCTAGATACACTTGTGTGTATTGATATCACTGAGCAAGTTGTATATTTTCTATTGATTTACTTAGTCTTAAAGTCTTTTATTCATTTGTTAATCTGCTTAGGTGGTGTTTTCATGTCTCAAATTAGGATTCAGATATTCGCAACTCTTATGAATTAATTAATAATTTATCCCTTTGGCTTTTTAGTTTTTGTTTGTGTATTTTTAGGCTCTATTTTATGAGTGTATATACTTATAATTGGCTTGGCACTGAATGAAATATCCTACCCACTCTTAGAGACAATTGTACTTTAAAGATTATTTAGCCATTTCAGCTTTCTTACTGGTGTTGTCCTCATTTGACTCATCTGTACATGGACTCATCTATATACCACATGAATTTCAATAATTTCTTTTTCTGTTAAATAGATTCACTTGTTTTTGAAGATAGGAGTTTCCTGTATAGCCTTGGCTGTCCTGGAATTTACTCTGTAGACCAGGCTGGCCTCGAACTCAGAGATCCATCTGCCTCTGCCTCCCAACTAAGTACCTGGCTAACCCACTCACCTTTAACACTATTAACAGATTTGTTTTTCAACTATGAGTTTTCTTACATATTTTCTATGTTTTTTCACTTTCATTCTTCTACTGCTTCTTTTGTGCTTTCTCTTACTTTAGTGAATATTTGCTAATGAAACTTTTTCATTGTCATTTGGATTAGTTCTTATCCGTTCTTCTTCAAATTAATTGATTCTTCTCCCAATTTAGATATACTGGAGAGTGTTTGAGGAACCATTTTTCATTTGTTGCAGTCATAATTGGTGGTGATTATCAACTACAGAGTCCAGAAAGACATGGGAGACAGGGGAAATTATCTTGATTACCTTAATTGAGGTGTTAGGTCCAGCCAACATTTGGTAGGTAATATTCCCTAGCTGAGATCCTGGATTGTATAAATAGAGAAAGAGATATTGTCATTCTTTGTTTCCTTTGGAAGCAACATGACTGCTGCTTCAAGTTCCTTCCACCTTTGCTTCTGCCAACACAACAAATTATACCATTGACCTCTAAGCTGAAAGAAGTCATTTCTCCTTAAAATTGGTTTTGTCGTTCTGTTTTTCTTAATACCTGAAAAAGAAACACACATCACTGGTTAAGTCCATTAGGTCCTTTGAAGATTCATTTCTTTTGCTTGACATCATATATTTGATGAGACATTGTCAACATACATTCTTGCTGTTCTTTTAGGATAATTTTAACTCATTAAATGTATTTATAATTTATTAGCATTTGACGGCATGAAGCTTACCTTTCCATAATTTCATTGTCTGACACTTAAAATGTTTAGAAAACTGATTGTATGACTTTGGATTGAAAGAAAAATTTTCTTGACTTTAGTTTGCTTAGCTGTAAAATTATGGCCATAATACTTACCATCTGGCACCTGCAAATTTATATATCTAATTACCTATTTAACAGTCATTTGTCTGTTTCCATCTCAAAATGCTAAAGCTCTAAACTTAACCTCTGATACATAGCTACTTCTGCTCACTTACCATAAACTACAGTGCTTAATGAGGACTATTTCTTTCTAGTACTTGGGCCAAGAACTTTGGTTCAGTTTCAATTCCTTCTTTGCCATGTTGGTACACCAAAAAAGTACTTTATAATTTGGTGTAGGACAATTCTGTATTCTGTCAATTATGTTTTAAATAAACGCCAGTTGGCCATTATCCAGGCAAGATGCATAGGTGGGACAACCAGACAGGAAGTAGAGGTGGGGAAAGGAGAACAGGAGAATACTGGGAAACCGGAAGCTCCCTCAACAGTCCTGCCCAGAGCACAGAAGAAGCAGGATGTGGACTGCCCTGCTGAAAAAGGTGCTGAGCCATGTGGCTAACATAGATAAGGATAATGAGTTAATATACATTAAAAGAGCTAATACACATTATAAGAGCTAATACAAAGCCTGAGCTAATGGGCCATTCAGTTTATAACTTACGGAGACCTCTGTGTGATTTTCTTTGAGACTTGACAGCTGTGGGAACTGGGCAGGACAGAAAGCCCAATAAGAAGCTCCTCCTGTTGCAATAATTTATCTTCTAAGCACATCTGGAACCCTCACTCATACTTCTTCAATTTTCCTGTTACAAACCCTCTTCTCTCTCCTCCATGTGTGTATGTGTGTGTGTATATGTGTATATTTTTTTCATATTTCTCATGTTTTTGTCTTTCTCTCAGATTATTAATGTACATCATTAACATTCTTAGCTTTTTGCTTATTTTAGTTTAAAGCAGGAAAGCTATTTAAATGCTATTTCCACCCTTTCAAGGCTAACTGTTCTAACAGTTGGTCCTAAACTATTGGTACTATCTAATTTGGGATATATATATATATATATATATATATATATATATATATATATATATACAATTTTTTGCCAGGAAGCCTGGCTGGTGAAGTTCAGTCACTGTGCTTGGACCTTTGTTGTTATAGCCCAACCCACTTCCTAATAGATATCTCAATTTTCTAGACAACCTTGGTAAGTTACAAGTTCCTACTGCTGTGGGGGACACAATGCTATCCTTGCCTTTTTTGGGCTGAATTTCTAGAAACTAAGAGTCGGAGCAAAAACTTCCTGAATTATACTGTTTCTTTCAGAATATTGTCACAGCCAGGTGTCAAGTAAGACACACTTTTCATGCTTCCCACACCCTTTCCATCTTTTATGTTTTCCTTTCATTTATTCATGTATCCAATATTTTTTGCTTTTTATTAGGTTAATGTGTATGCCCTTTAGGAACAATGTATAGTTTATGAAGACAGTTGTTTCTTGTTTTTATTGTTGTTACTTTATCCTAAGTTCCATTAAAAAATGTCTGGTAGGAGCTTGAACACTACTTGTATTGAATAAGTAATTGGGCAACCTAAAATTATCATGGGGGAATGGGACAGGTTAAAAAGTATAAGATATAGTGTTAGGAGATAAGTTTTGAGATGATAGTATAATGAAAAAAGATCCTCTAAATGTGTTCATTCTATATGAGGATCAATGTAGCAGAAAGTCAGAAAACAGCATGAAAGAGAATTACTAAGTTAGAAGGTAGAGAGAAGAAACCCCCCAATGACTGAGTGATCCAGTGAAGCTTCAGCAGCCTGTCACAGGATCTGAATGCAAGGAGATTGGCTGTGCTAAGTCAGAGGAGGATTTTATGGTCATCAGAATGAAGAATGACAATGCCGTTAGACCAATCATTTTTCTGAACAGTGTAAAGACACTAATAAAGAATAATACATCAGCTTTGAGTGGTGGGAGGGGCCCGGGATAGCATTGAGCACTGACTTTGGATGGAGTCCACCTAATGGGATAGCATAGTAGAACGATGTCAAATGATGTGAAGAAGACACAATGGAGGGGTCTCAAAAAGGAAGAGTCTTTGGGGATTTGGGAATTCTAAATGTAATTAAAGGAAACTAAATGAAAGTAAAAGCACAGTAAGAATGAAAAGATGACATAGCACAGGAATTAGACTTCTTTGGAAGAAGAAATCTTATCCCAAACAAAGAGCAAGTTTCAGACTGAATAGTTCTCCTGTGTTTACAAAAAAAAAAAATGTTTTTCGATAAAGAGGATGCTATGACCTACGGACCTGGGATCTTAGGGAATGCCTCCCATATTTTCTATGTAGAAAACACAGGAAAGGTTTGAAGTGTCTAACACTGAGCTGCCATTATGAATTGCTTTCAACCATTATGGAGATGCCTCACAAATTTCATAACTCTGACAACCCAGTAACTGACTCTGGCATGATTCATAATGGTAGAGAGTTAGTGGCCAGTGACCATCTTCTGTGTGGACCTAGAGAGATCTTAGATGACAAGTTCATGTTAGTAGAGGTGGCTTCAGTGGAGCCCTTGTTTCCCTCCAGGTCAGCTCCACCTCTGACTATGCCTCCAGGCAGCATTATGTCTGAATACAACCTTCAAGAAAAGGAATTGCTTAAAAACCCCTGCTTCTAACACTTTTTCTTTCCCAGATTTTTCTTTTCATTTCTTAAGGCTTCAGGGTCTTACAGTAGGTATCTTTCTCACGGTCTTACATTCCAAGTGCTTGTCAGGCGGGCATTTTTCACATCACCTACATAGCATACATTATCAACACCTTTAACAGTGTAGATAAATTTCCAAGTTTTGAAAAATAAGAACCGAAAATGATGACAGTGTTTTTGAATGCCCCGATTTACTTCAAAACCTGTATTAGTTCATCAAGAGTTCTTTTCATATAAAATTAAATGGCATTCCTGTATGGGTAGGAAAAAGGTTTCTAATGGAGGAGCACAATAGTAATAGTGTGTGTTTAAAAGTGACAGATGTTGATTTAGTCAGCGATTATTTTTACTATTGTTGCATTACATAGGACAGCTGGACTTTCTCCTGTACTGTGGTCGTGGTGTGGATATTTGAGATTTGTAAGGGCAAGAAAGCTTAACAGTTATAAAAAAAATTTAAAAAGAGTTTGTAACAATTTAGGAGTATAAAGCTTTATGGTCTATTTAAAGTTAAGATAGCAAAAAAGTGCTTCCAATCAGCCACTGTTGTGATAACAGCCGATTTCATTGCAAACATTAAGGAGAAGCATACTTCTGGTGAGAAATTTCCCATGACAGCACTGTGGGCATGGGGATTGACGGAATGATTTTTAAATTAAGTAACAAACTAATTCTGAGTTTTCTAAGTGGCGTATGAAGTTAGTGTATTGTCATTTAAATTTTTCTTGAGTTAAAATAGGCTACAGAGTTTTAGTCTAGACAATATAGGCTACCTCTCATTTGTTAATAGTTCAATGTTTGCCACATTAATTTCTTTTTAAAAGCAACCCAAAGTTTGTCATTTCAAAATTGAAAATCATTAAAAAATAATATTACTTAAAGCAAAGGAATAAAATCTCAGATTATAAAAGATCCATCCAGCTGCCCATCTGCATCATCTGTACACAACTGTTCAAACAGACAAAGAGGATTCTGGGGAAACCTCAGAATTCCAGAAGCTCTGGAAGTTGGACATTTGCAAGTGACTGAAAAGACTGATAACTTGGCAGTGATGTGTTTGCATCCCTTAGAGATTGAACACCTATCTTCTTTAAAAAAAAAAACAAAAAAACAGAGCCCTCATTGCTGTATGATTGGTTACTTTAAAATTTTTCGTTTAGAAGACTTATGCAGCAATGCAGGACAGACACCCAGTGTCATGCACAGTATGGTATTTCAAAGGTAGCTGCAACACAGGCAGCATGTGGGTTCTTTTGAAGAAAAGAATAATATGGCTACCAGAAGGTTGCTGAAAATGTTGAGTGTGAATTTCATTATCGGCTCGCATGACTGAGTCTAAAATGACCTAAGGGAAAATTCCTTCTGTGGTAACATATTTCTGCTTCAAACATCTTGAGTAAACAAGCTCACCTTGTTGGTGCATCTCCTGTGTGTGATCTTATAAACAGTGGAGAGCTACTGTCACATTTCAGAGGCAACGTGTTCAGGGCATAGTTCTAACATCTTGAGACACTATGAGTGCCTCACTTTTCAATATGCATATGAATTGAATATATGTAAAAAATCTGTATAACCACGACACCATCACAATAAGTAGTAACTCTGTGTAAGAATTGTCACATGTCATGTTTTACACTTTTTACATGTTAAAAGTCTATTTGTGTTAAATGTTTGCATAACATACTTAAACAAGCATATGTTGTCCCTCAATTTCTTAAATAAAATTACCTAAGTTAATAGTGCATTAATTTAATAAATGTACACATTTTTTGTTCATTTATACACTGTTAGTGTGGACTACAAATTATTTCATTTTATATAGAAAAAATAAATAATAGGGCCTTAATCTAATAGTTGAGAAATAGTGTGTACATGCATGCTTATACCATACATACATGCACAAGTGCATACATACATACTTATATATGTATATATATAGCTATACACACATGCATATATAATTAGAAAAATCTGTTACAAATACTTTTCATGTTCCATTTCTCTTTTCTCCTGATAAATTATCTAATTTCAAGTTGTCAGTCCTAAACATATATAAATATGAACATTAAAGGACTCATATATTTAAATATATGTATATATATATATATATAACACATTTATAACAATAATGAAGAAGAAGAGGTCTTGAATTTAAGAGGGTTTGGAGGAAGACTCGAGAAGTTGGAGTGAGGAGAGGAAGTTGATGCCATAAAACAATCCGACACCAGTTCAGAATTAGGATAATAAAAGGGTTATTTATGAGAAACCGCCACACTGATTTCCATAGTGGCTGCACAAGTTTGCATTCCCACCAACAATGGATGAGTGTTCCCCTCACCCCACATCCTCTCCAGTATAGGCTATCATTGGTGCTTTTGAGTTTGGCTATTCTGACAGGTGTAAGATGATATCTCAAAGTTGTTTTGATTTGCATTTCCCTGATCGCTAAGGAGGTTGAGCATGACCTTAAGTGCTTTTTAGCCATTCGAAGTTCATCTGTTGTGAATTCTCTGTTCAGTTCAGTACCCCATTTTTTAATTGGGTTAATTAGAGTTTTAGTGTCTAGTTTCTTGAGTTCTTTGTATATTTTGGAGATCAGACCTTTGTCTGTTGAAGGGTTTGTGAAGATCTTCTCCCAGTCAGAAGGTAGCCTTTTTGTCTTACTGACAGTGTCCTTTGCTTTACAGAAGCTTCTCAGTTTCAGTAGGTCCCATTTATTTATTGTTTCTCAGACGGAGACCCATATTGGAACACCGGACTGAGCACTCCACGGTCCAAATGAGGAGCAGAAGGATGAAGAAAATAAAAAAAGTAATCAGGACTGCGAGGGATGCGACCACCGACTGATACAAGGGGACTGATATAATGAGAGTTCACCAAGGCCTGTTGGACTGGGACTGAAAGAGGACGTGATCCAACCAGATTCTCTGAATGTGGCTGGCCCGGAGCCTTTCTGAAAAGCCATTGACAATGACACTGGGACTTGCTTCCTCTGCATATACTGGATTTTGGCGATCCAGTCTGTTTGGACTCTCACCTTCCCTGGACCTGGAGGGAGGGGGGAGGAACTTGAACTTCCCACAGGGCAGGAAACCCTGACTGCTCTAGGGGATGGAGAGGGAGAAGGAGAGGGAATGAGGGGAGTGGGAGGGTGTTGGGAGGAGGGGCTGAAATGGAAGCTTTTATAATTTAATAATAAAAAAGGGTTATTTATGTAAGGGGGAAACTTACAGATCACCATCCTAAACAATAGTACTCTGAGCACAAACAGCCAAAATGGGAGCCTGAAGCAAGAGAGCCGACACACACTTCCCATTGCTTTTTAAACTATAAGAGAACATGTCCAAGTGGGCTGATATCTTCAAGGCTATTAACTGAAGGAGCAGAATGTGCTCCCATAGAAGGAAGTGATGGAAATGAAATAGTACTGGACTCGAATGAAATTCTCAAGAAACCATTAAGTTGCAAAAGTTCCTGCTCTAGATGTTCACACATTCTTAAAACAATATGACAGTGCCCCTATGTTTATATTTGAAGGATTCAGTCTATTCATCCAAATATCGGCAATCCTTCCATTATAATTGCTTATTAAAATACATTGTTATACTCTGAAGAAACTGTAGTCCTTGGGGATTCTTAAATATTTTAAACAAGCAATAATTTATTCAATAAGTGATGCAATAATGAATTCAATGCTGGAGCAACTTGTTTTATTTTCCCTATATATTACTTTTGTTGTAGAGTCATCTTTTAAAAAGTAAAAATGCTGCTTTAATAATATGTTTTATGACATTCAGTATAATGTGTCAGAAATTTCTGCCCAGTATCACTATTGATACTGCAGTAGTTATGACATGATGCATGAAACCACAGAATCAGACTCTGAGCTTACAAATCTCGGTCCAAGCTGTGAGGGTTTGAGGAGACTCTTTTATTTGAATATATGGCCTATTAAGAGTGGCAATATTTGGAGGTGTGACCTTGTTAGAGTAGGCATGGCTTTGTTGGAGGAAGTATGTGTGTGAAACAGTTAACTTCTTTTTGCCTGTGGATCAAAACTTTGAGCTCTCAGCTCATTCTCTAGTACTGTGTCAGACTGAACACCATCATGATCTCCACGGTGGCAAAAATGAACCAAACTGAAGGCGCGAGGTCGATCGGTAGTTAAAAATTAACAAGACTAGCTTAATATAAAAGATACAGCTTTAATAAACAGAAGGAAGGGAAACTTACACCAGAGTCCCAACCGTCCATCTGAGAACGCAGGGGCAAAGAGAGAGGAAGTGGCAAGGGCACTTCGATCTTTTATTTGTTTTGTGTGGCCCCAGGGGGACACACCCTAAGCAGAATTTGATTGGCTTATGTTCCCCATCACCAAACCTCTGAAACTGTAAGCCACTCCAATTAATTGTTTTTCTTTATAAAAGTATATATGGTCATGGTGTCTTTTTATAGCAATAAAAACCCTATCTAGGTCACAAGGATACTATGACACTTAAGTCTGTTGAAAGTCACTGTTTACCCTAGTTACAAAAATGTCAGTTATCAGTGTTAGCTTAGAACTACAATACTTCATTGGAAGAAGGGAATCAAATGAAAATAAACTATCTCACTCCAGAGAATGAAGCATCACAGGGACAGAAAGGTCACCCAAAACTACTGTTTCTGTCAGAGAATTCCTACATAATTTATTAAGAGCCCTGTGAGTTATATTTCAGGTTGGCTACTTATCTGCCTGGGTTTTCAGTCAGGGAGGTACTGGGATGAGAACTGGAATGTTAGGAAATCTGCATCAGCATCTAGTCTCTGAAAACACAGAGGCTGTTAGAGAATATTAAAGCACTTCTTCCCACTTTAAAATCTGATTCTTGCAACTGTCATGCCCATAAGATTTACAATTACTGTTCTAGATTTGCAATGGTTGCTTTGAAATATTGATTTTTATTGAAGATTCTGACTCTTCATGAGTTCCCCCTTGGTTCAGTATTAGCAGAATCATCCAGATAATTACAAGTGAGGTTGTTCTTTGTCTCATGCCTAGAGAGTCCATAACCACCACTTATGTCCCTGCCTCTGCTCATTCTGTCCATATCTCTGGTATAAATCAAAGCTTATTTCTAAGAAATGTAGGACTGAAGAGATTCTGTTAAACAGGGGGGAAAAAGGCCAGGGAAGAAAATATTTCGTCTGTTGTTCTAAACAGTAAAGGTAGACCACCTTACTTAAAGTCTTAGGTCCTTCTCAGCCCATATTAGGAACCTGCAATAAATCCAAAAAAAAAAAAAAAAGAAAAAAGAAAAAACCCAAACTTCATCCTTAGAAGCATACTAGTGAGACTGTGGCTTGGCAAAGCATCTGATAAATCAATAGAATGTGCTTTGTTGGGTATCTGTCATAATGCCCCATTCTCAAATTCTCTTTATAGTGAAAGAGAAAAGTAAGGGAAAGGAAGATGTACAACCCAGCCTCCACTGGTTGATTAATCTAGTGTTTTTCTGTGTCACCACAGAGAAAGAAATATTTGACTGGTTTGAAATAATGTTTCACTGTTGAGTTTCAACTACTGGAAAGTGGATGCAAACACTTGACTAAGAATAAGGTACCTACAACCTGAAATATTTATTGTCCTACTCAAGAAGTATTAGGCTACACATTCTGAAACTGTTCCTGGTACATAAATATCTGGAAAAGTTCTCATCTCCCCACCCCCATTCCCTCCCTTCTCCCCCACCCCCAGTTTTTCCAGGAGATTGTGTTTATTTCCTCTTCCTAGGGGAATCCATGCCTGTCCCTCTTCGGGTTCTCTTTGTTTCCTAGCTTCTCTGCGTTTGTGGATTGTAGCTGTGGAATGTAGCTGTGGATCGTAGCTGTGGACTGTAGCTTGTGTGTCCTTTGCTTTATATCTAATATCCACTTATGAATGAGTTTCATCATGTGTTTGTCTTTCTCTGTCTGGGTTACCTCACTCAGGAATTTTTTTTACTAGTTCCATCCATTTACATGCAAATTTCATGTTGTCATTGGTTTGTTTGTTTGTTTGTTTGTTTGTTTCACAGCCAAGTAATATATCATTGCTTAAATGTATCACATTTTCTTATCTCTTCTTTGGTTGAGGTGCATCTAGGTTGTTTCCAGGTTCTCGCTATTATGAATAATGCGGCAATGAACACAGTTGAGCAAGTGTCCTTGTGGCATATGTCCAAGAGTGATATTGCTGAGTCTTTTATTTCCGTTGTTTAGCTTTTCTTATATATATATTTTTTCTTTAATTAATTAATTAATTAAAAATTTCCACCTGCTCCCCACCTCCCTTTTTCCTCCCTCTCCCCACCTCCCCCTGCCTTTCTAGTCCTAAGAACAGTCAGGGTTCTCTGCCCTGTGGGAAGGCCAAGGTCCTCCCCCTCTCCATCCAGGTCTATAAAAGTGAGCATCCAAACAAACCAGGTTCCCGCAAAATCAGTCCATGCAGTAGAATCAAAACTCAATGCCATTGTCCTTGGCTTCTCAGTCAGCCTTCATTGCCAGCCACATTCCATGTGTCCAGTTTGACCACATGCTCTATCACTCCCAGTCCAGCAGGTCTTGGTGAGCTCCCATTAGATCAGTCCCAACATCTCAGTGGGTGGATGCACCCCTCGTGGTTCTGACTTCCTTGCTCATTTTCTCCCTCCTTCTGCTCCTCATTTGGACCTTGGGAGCTGAGTCCAGTGCTCCAATGTGGGTCTCTGTCTCTATCTCCATCCATAGCCAGATGAAGGTTCTATCGTGATATTCAAGATATTTATCAGTGTGGCTATGGGACAAGGCCAGTTCAAGCACCCTCTCTTCTGCTGCCCAAGGAACAATCTGGGGACCTCTCCTTGGACCTGGGAACTCCTCTAGAGTCAAGTCTCTTGCAAACCCTAAAATGTCTCCCTTAATAAAGATATTTACTTCCCTACTCCCATATCCACCCTTCCTCCATTCCACTCATCCCATTCCCCCAAGATCTCCCGAATCCTCCCCTTCTCCCTTCTCTCTACCCATCTCCCCTTACATCCACCCCCCACACCCTTGTGCACCCAAGGTTTTCCTGGCAATCTTGTCTACTTCCAGTATCCAGAAGGATAACTTTATGATTTTCTTTGGGTTGACCTTCTTATTCAGCATCTCTAGGACCACGAATTCTAGGCTCAATGCCCTTTAAATATGGCTAGAATCCACTTATGAGTGAATACATATCATATTCCTTTTTTGGGGGTCTAGGTTACCTCACTCAGTAAAACATTTTCTATTTCCATCCATTTGCATGCAAAATTCAAGATGTCATTGTTTTTACCTCTGAGTAAAACTCCAATGTGTATATGTTCCACACCTTCTTTAACCATTCTTCTATTGAGGGGTCTTGAGGTAGATTGATTCCCAAATTTCTAAGAATTTGTCATACTAATTTCCAAAGTGGTTGTATAAGTTTGCACTCCCACCAACAGTGGAGGAGTGTTCTCCTTAATTTACATCCTCTCCAACATAACATGAAGGAACAAGAAGGTCAAGTTGGGGGAGGAAATGAGAGGGAGAACAATGAAAGAGACTGCTTGATTGATGAGCCATTATGAGATTAGGAAGAAACCTGATGCTAGGGAAATCCGAGGAATCCACAAGGATGACCCCAGCAAAGACTCCCAGCAATAGTGGAGAGGGTTCCTGAACTGGCCTTCTCCTGTAACCAGGTTGGTGACTACCCTAAATGTCGTCATAGAACCTTCATCCAGTAAATGATGGAAGCAGATGCAGAGATTCACAGTCAAATACTAGACCAAGCTCCAGGAGCCCAGTGTAAGAGAGGAAGGAGGGATTATATGAACAAAAGGGTCAAGATCATGATGGGAAACCCCCAGAAATATCTGCCATGAGCTTGTGGGAACTCATAGACTCCTGACTGACAGCTGGGAGCCTGCGTGGGACCAAACAAGGCTCTCTGGATGTAGGTGACAGTTGTGTGGCTTGGTCTGTTTGTAGGACCCCTGTCAGATACATAAACCGGCGTTTTGAAGCCCATTCCATATGTGGGATAACTTGATCAACTTTGATACACTAGGGAGGGACTTGGTCCTGTCTCAACTTGATATACCCAGCTTAGTTGACACCCCATGGGAATTCTTATCTGCTGGGGACCCTTATTTGTTGGGGAACCTTACTTCCTGGCACTATGATTATGAGGACTTATGAAGATAGGTTAAAATTTCACTACCTAAAATTTTATATATATATATATATATATATATATATATATATATATATATTTGTACTGCCCAGTAAAATAATAATCACGACTCACTTAAAAATCAGAGCTGCGTTTGGAGTTGGACAATCGCTGTCCTTTTCTAAATCCATGCATGCTGTTAAAAGAAAAGTTCAGAGTTTCTGTCTTATGTCTGGAGCCTTCTGGTATGGCAGCACTGTTTTATTCCTCAGAGAATGTTGAGCACCGAAGACACTCCACTTGAAGCTTGTTTTCTTCTTGACAAATCTGGCCTTTGGGCAAGGAAGTTCCCAGGCCTTGACCACTGACAAAATGCATGGTATCCAGACTAGATAAGCATGGTATAAGAAAAAAGACTGCCAAACCTTGAAAAGACAGGGTAAGGTTGTTTTGAAAATTTTTCTGCCTCTGAAAATGGTCTGTCAGTTACTACAGGCTTTAGCTAAAGTTAGTTGCTCCAATGCTGCAAATGAGACTTTGGGTGATTGCCCAGGTAGCCAATTATCTCTGTTATTTATTGCACATTTTGCAAGCTGCTTGATTGCACTTCCTGCCTACTCAAGTAATATTATCTCCCTTCTCAGATCTCGGATGGGGTTAAAGTCATAGTTACTTTCCTCTCATTTCTAATATAAAACTTAGACTTTTCAGGAAAGAATAATTATTGAGACATTTAGCACATGTTTCTTGCTTGATATTGTTTATGCTAGTTGTAATTCTAATTTTTATACTTGAACCTCCTTCAGCCAATGGCCTTCGAAAGACTGGACTAGGCTGGGCATAGCTTGGGTACCAAAAAGGTGCACATTCTCATACTTGTTCTCTCTCTCTCACTCCCTCTCCCTCTCTCTCTCTCTCTCTCTCTCTCTCTCTCTCTCTCTCTCTCTCTCGCTTCTCTCTCACCTGAGTGCTAGATTCGGTTTCTGTTCCCTGTTCCTGAAGAGGACTGTGATCTGTGAGTCCCCCCACCTAAATAAAGAACCCCTTTATTATAGTCCATTCTGAACTAGTGTAAGACTATTTTATTCACATTCTCCTATACTTACCCTCTCTGAGGAGTGGATGGGGGGGGTGGAAACTGGTTTGTATGTAAAATGAATAAAAAATAAAGTTACTCAGTTGGCAAAAAAATCTGGAAAAAGTGGTAGAAACAATTAAAGAGGTGAAAGAAAAATTAATCTCTATTAATATAGAGATGAATAGCAATATAATCCCAAAGGGATTTTAAGAGCACATATAAACAAATATTGGGGAATCAGTTTGTCCTTTGCCACACAGGACAGAAAGAAGGAGAAAGATAGGATAAAGTGGGGAAATGGCACATCTCCGTTTTCCTTCTTAGGTCAGAGTAATGTTTGTCACATCAAATACATTTTAAAAAGATGGAAAATGAGATAGTCACATGAATTCATACACAGCTATGAATTCAATACAGCTATGCTGTATTAAATTTGGCTTGAATGATAAGTTGTTTGACTGTCTTTTATGCCACGAAATATAATAACTTTAGATGTATTTTTTTGTATAATATTTTTCTAATAGGTCTTTATTGTCATTTATTGATTTGTTCTTAAATATGTGAATATAAACTTTTTAAAATTTTTGATTTATGAATAATGATCAAATAACATTTTGTCATTTATTATTTTATTTTTTGAGATAGTTTATAAAATTTCATATAAGTAAACTTATATGTGTTTTCTTTACAGATTCAAATTTCATAACATAGAAAGGCCACCCAAGACTCAAATTAAAATTATTTTAAGCATTGCTTTCTGTTGGTAATTTTGTGGGTTTTATTTATGCAGAAGGGTTATGCTACTATTGTTATTAGGATTATGTTATTTTCCCTGAATGGCTGGACAATTGTTCCAATATCATGACAATCATTGCTTTTCCTATTCATTTGAATATTTTCTCATGTTATTAAATTTAATTTTGAATAGACTATCATTTCTATCCATTTGGTTTGCAGTGTTTTCCATAATATTTTACTTCAAAAATTATTACATGGGTTTTAAATAAAATTCACTAGGAATTTGGGAATTAGGGTATTCTCCAGTGAAAGTATGAAAGGGAATATTGGTTCTGTACTTATGAAACTTGATCAATATTCTAGAAAGTTAAGTGGAAACCGCAGGAGATGTGAAAGATGAATGGTAATAAAATATCTG
Organism: Myodes glareolus; assembly: GCF_982192425.1. Taxonomy (NCBI): domain Eukaryota; kingdom Metazoa; phylum Chordata; class Mammalia; order Rodentia; family Cricetidae; genus Myodes; species Myodes glareolus. The sequence goes on along the minus strand of NC_142041.1, from coordinate 53,674,161 downwards.
GACATTCATAAAAGTTCCTAGAGAGAGCAGAGCAAAAAAAAAAAAAGTATGATCAGGTTCTTCTAGTACTGGAATTTATAGGTGGTAGTTCAGCATGGAAAATGGATATTGACTCGGGGGCATCAATGAAAGGAATGATGCCCTATGAAACTGAGCTTAGTTGTCGAAGAACCTAGGACCAGAACAGTGACGAACTGAGAAAAGAAGTGAGCATAGTAAAACCTTTTAAATTCTGATTTTTGTTAAAACTCATTGATTTTAACTGAGAGTATAATCCCTGAGTAGGTAGAGTGTGGTCAAGGCTTAAGAACAAGGTCAGGTGTTTGTACGAGGGGTAGGATATGTATATTGTCCCTTTCTTAGCAATGTCTATTTTTATCTGAGCAAATTAACAGAATGAAAAGAAACAGTCAAATCAAATAGAGAAATAAAAAGTTGATGGATGAAGAAAGTAAAAAATTATTGTGCTCTAATGAGACAAGAAGGAGTTTAGACAAAGAAAATAAACTGCAATTTTAAATAATAAAATTTTATTAGAATTCAGGCTGTAAGGGACCGTACTTAGAAAAATTATCAAGTGTTCAGGGTGAAAAAGAGTGCATGTGGTCTCAAATCTGGTGTACAACCACTATGTGACAGGAGGGAATTGAGAAAGTGGGGATAAATATTTGAAAGGAGTTCTCCAAGTTCAATTAAATGCTTAGGCAAGTCCCCAAATTAAATGAGATGCCAAGAAATAGTTGGCAAACAAAGTGTAATAATTAAGTGCCACAGGCCGAGGAAGGAGGCTGAGACTCACCACATTGTACCATCCCATCATGGCCCTGTTTTTCATTCTGTAATGGGAAAATCAGTGAATGAAACAGAGAGATCATGGTCCAAAATGGCACAAAAGATAACTGAAACCAGATGCTTGGGATAAACAGAACCATGGCCAGAACTGTGATTCAAGGGCAGCTCTACGCTGGCAAAGGGCAATTTACACTCTTGGATAAATGTTGTGCCAGGCTCCTGGGGTCCACTATGAATGAACCAAGATGTGGTCTTCATAGAAAGAGAAGCAGAATGGAAGTTAATCCTCTGAGAACCCTCTAAATAAAGATACACACAGATTTTTAGCTTGGGTGATCTCTCAAGTGTCAAGACTCCAGCACAATGCAACAGTAAACCTGAGTCAAGCCAGTGTACCAGGCAGACAGGCACAGCTACTCAAATTAGCACAGCAGTCCGGAATCTTAAAGTACCTAAGGCGTTCTCCCAGGCACTATTAAAAATCCAGCATTTGTAAACTGTGCATACAAAATCTTCATCTTCCGGCCTTCTTATTTTGATGTGGTTATTCTAAAATTGTTTAAAATAACAGAGATAAACTTATCTACAAATAATTGGTTTGGGTGTTCATGTTATTGCAGTTGAATAGTGAAGTGAGTATTCTAGTTGAAATACTGAAACACTACAATTGGCAGAGAAAAGTACTTGGAGGTCCTGATTTTAACTCTTCAGCAGGCTTGTTTAGCAATGACATTCAAGTGGACAGCATTAGCTTTGCTGTACATGAAAAATAATGCGAAGATGAAATTGTGTTTCTGGGAAAAAAATCTGTTGTTTTCAAGGACATGTTATAAGGATCCAAGAATATTTAGTGAAAGAAAGAGGAGTTGTGGGGTCTCGTTCAATGTATAGACAAATATAGTTTACTTATTATTAAAAACATGTAGAGTGTCTAAAGAGGCTCCTGGTTATAGAACAGGATGTCTCCTTCCATTTGCACAGCATTCTTTTCATTAAGGTTATTTAGGGGGATCTGCATCTGATTGTGGGAAACTCCCAATGTATTTATCTACAGAGCAGCCCTGCCAGTCTGGGAGTTGAACTGAAGGCCCTGAACTGATTTATAGCTCTTTACACTAATCCACACTTTCTCTATTAGCCTAAGATTTCTACTACTAAAGTCTAGTGGCCGCTGGATTATAATCCACCAATAAAGTGTCTGGGCTATTCCAATATTATGAGAATCATGATAGGAGATTGCTTGATCAATGATACTTCCTTCAGCTAAACCACAAAAGGCTTCAGAATATAGCTACAAGTATTTTGATTGGATAATATAAAAACAAAAAGAATAGAAGAATTTGCATTTTAAATAAGCAAAAGTCAAGAAAACATATAGTGAAGTTTATGTAAAAATTAGTTTAAATAGCATTATGGAATGCACTGTTTTCTCTAACAAAAATGTCTTCTGTGCAATGGGGATAAATTATATTTATTTTGTTTCTGGGGAGTGAGGATAGATACGCTTTAATAGGATTGGAAAAACTTGGAAAAGATACAAAGTATCACCAAAAAAGAAATAACTTTGGCGGGAAATGTAAGCAACTTCAATTATGAGTTACCTGTGAACTCATAAGATATTTACATATATTCTCAACTGAAATCACATCATAAAAATATTAATATAGTTTTGTGTTTGTTTCAAGAGAAACAAATCAAGAATTTTTAATTTCACAAATAGAGATTAAAAATTGATATTTAATATATCATGTGTTTACACTTTTCTAATTTTAACATATAAATATTTACCAACAATAGTAAGAGCTTTACCATAAACTTAACAATAAAAATTAAATTACTAAAGAATGTGGAACTATTCCCTTACTCTAGTAAACAATGTTTGTGTTGCTTAGACATTCAAGCTGTTATTAAGCAATTTATTATTACCTATTTTCTATAGATAACAATTGCTAAGTTTTTTAATAATATAAGCTTATTTTAGAGAATAGCAATTATAGTGAATTATATTTCATTGCTTCTATGTTTTTGTTTGTATTTGAAAGTCATTCAGTAGTTTTTCAATTATTTTTTTTTCTAAGACAAGTTTTCTCTGTGTAACAGCCCTGTCTATCCGAGAACTCACTTTATAGACCAGGCAGGCCTCGAACTCATAGAGATGCATCTGCTTCTGCCTCCCAAGTGCTGGAATTAAATTCCTGAGCCACCACCACCTGGATAGTTTTTCAACTTTTTAATATATTTTAAAGTGTATAGAGATCATCTGAGTTATCTCTTGAGACCTCTACTTTTCCATCATGGTGTTTTACAACTGTTCCCTCATTCTGTCCTTTCCTAATGGCCTGATGATAGCCCTTCTTGACTTGTCAGCTGGCCTGTTTCAAGTTTACTAGGCGGCTTACCTGTCCATAAAAGCTAGCACATGCTGTTTTCTTTCTGTCTCCCCTGCGCTGTTGCTATAAGAACATGGTGCTATTGAGAATGGTACCCAATATTATTTATTGCTTAAAATACTTTAATAATGCCAGTGACTATGGAATAGAGCCAGATACCTTTACTGGTTTAAAAAAGAAAAATCTTTGGTTAAATAATATTTAATGGAGTTTGAGAAAAAATGATTCATGTATTGGGAAATACTAAGGACAAGAGAGGTCCAGAGAGTTCTTGGACTTGCATGGTTTTATGTCAGTGCCACAAAGCTAGCTTATTAGTTGGATACCATGCTCTCCAGTATCCTTCCCGTCCAGCCAAGGTTTTAGACTGAGATAAAAGAATATAAGAATGATAAAGTGTGGCAGTAGTTACTCGGGTATTCAGGATAACCATCACACAAGCGCTTTTAAGACTTCAGAGTCAGCTTATTCTTCCTCTGACATTGTGAAACTTTCTGTCTATAGCTGTGGGTTTCTGTTTCTGCATACGTGAAGTACTGTTCAGCTCACAGCCAACAAATCTTTCTTTGGGGGAATAAAGAACTGTTTTGGCAAAGATATGAATGCTATTTCACAGGAGACTATTAACCAGTCTATACTAAGTATGGGTTGTTCTCTGGAGGTCAATTTGCAACTGCATAGGGGGACAATTCTAGCAGAAAGTAGATGGCTTTGGATTTGAGAAAAGGTTTATTTTTCATAAAAAAGAGATATTTAAAAATGACACTAATATCTCATCTTTGTTATGTGCACAATATTGTTCCTTCTGGCCTACCAGTGAACATCTTTGGCTACAGGTAACAGACTGGTCAATATGACAAAGTAGAAACATGGAAAAATTTTTGAGTTTTGTTATGGATAGGGTGTGAAATGATGTGGAGGGCCGGACCACATTCTCCATTGCTTCAAGGAACAAAGGTAGAGTTTGACCTCTGTGACCCCAAGGTGTGGCGGTACACGCCTTTAGTCCTGATGCCTGGGCGGCAGAGGCAGATTGACCTCTGTGACCTCAAGGCGTGGTAGTACACGCCTTTGGTCCCAATGCCTGGGAAGCAGAGACAGGCAGATCTCTGTGAGTTCAAGGTATTGTAGCACACGCCTTTAATCCCAGCGCATGTGCTTGGTAACTCTCTACCACTGCGTCCCTGCCTACTTCCGAGGCATCATCTGGAATAATGGGCAGCGGACCAATCCAAGAGTGACACGTCAGAAGCGAGGACTGTTTCCTTTATAAGGGCTGGGTTCCCCTCATTCTGGGTCTCCGCCATGTGGCTTATGCTCTAGCTCCCAAGAGACATAAAGCTTTTCTGCAGAAGGATCCTATGTGTACTGCGTGGTTCTTGCTGGCGAGACGGTAGCGCGGGACAAAATGAGTCAAAAATTATTTCACCTTCAGATTTTTGTAAGAAAGTGATCTTTGTTTCTGATTATATTATTGAAGGTGCTCATCTGCCCCAGGAATGAGCCCCTTAAATATTATCTGATACTAAGGATCAGCCCTAAAGGCGTACACATATAAGCAACACAGAATGACTCTGCATACTTATTTTTATTCTTTTATATCTGCACACATATATCATACATATATACACGTGTATATATGCATATATACATATATTGATATATGAGACACACATACATATACACACATAAACACAAACATATATATATATACATACACACTTATATATACATATATGTACATATACACAGAGACCAGAAATTTGGAGTGTACAAGAGTGGGTGGAGTGTAGAGAAAAGATCAAATGGTATAACTATAATTTTTATTAAATGATGCCTACATGCATTTTTCTTTAGTGGACATTCTTCTTGGGGATCACAGGTAGAAGTGTTTTTGTAGCTTTTGTTAGATATATTTTATCAGTTTTAACAAATTCTTGGTTATTAAATTTTCAAATGTTCCTTCTATCCACTTTCTTTCTTCCTCTGTGGTTCCAGTTCTTTGCTGTCACAGCGTTTGCTATTGTTCTGCCCGTCATGAGTGCTCTTGTTTGTGTCAGTGTTTCAGTTCTTAAATCTGCTGTTGACTCCTCTATAAATTCCCTGGTTTCAGTATGCTGATAACTCACCACATGAACCTTTTTGTCTGTGATATTATGACTTTCTATTTTTCCATTCATCTTCCTTGGAAATTTTCATGATTAATAATGACTACATTTTTGGCTCCTCGCATCTCCCTTTGTCATCTCAATTAGTGTATTCAAAATAAGCAAAGTTCCTACTTGAACATTTTGGTACCTATTAACTTCTCCATCTACTTCCATTGATGTCCAGTTACATTTCTTGACTTTTCTATATATGTCATCACTTTTTATTTGATGTAAAACATGTGTTTTCAAGAATAGTACAGTTCAAAGCAAATGACAGTAAAACCCAGAAGGTTGATTTGTTCATCTTCCTTCTGATCACTTAGGGATGGACTGAGATGCTCAAGTATAGATACATTATTTAGCGTAAGTTCATTCCACCTATCTTGTGAAATGATTTTAGGTCAGAAACAGGATAGTACCTACCTCTGGATAGCCTTGAGATCTTAATGTCTAGAGTAACTCTGTTGCCTCTTAGTCCTTGGACAGTTTATCACCAGTTTGGGAACAATAGAAAGTCTCACAATGTTTAAACCAAGCTACTTAGTGGTTGAGTGGCTAATTGATCTTTTCTATTTCAATCTGGTCCCACAAAGCTTTTGTGTTTCAGGAGGTTTCCCTTCCTCAGATGCTACCTGCTCAGTTGTAGAGTATTGATAGGCTATATTTTCTGAAAGGCTGGAGTTCCATGACACGATTCTCACAGCTATGTGTTCTTGATCTAAGGCTTAACTGGTTCTTCATGGCTGTGCATCAAGAAATGTCCTATCTGAAGTATCCTACACTAATCTACCCCAATCTAGCCAGCTACTGCTTCATGTATGTGTGGGATGCAAACACTTACCCTGACCTGTCTATTATGTCCTCAAGAACACTATGTTTTCTCTGACAGTACTTCATGAAAACTTTTTGAAAAATGTTATCATGTATGTGCACATTCTTTATTGAGCTATTGGCCACTGCATTCCCAGCCTCTAAACCTGCTTAAGGTGGCCCTCGTATTTTCTAGATGATTAGGTGTTCTTTTCTTACCCATGCCTGCTTTTTATTTTCTTTCCCAAATAAAAGTACCTCTGAATCTAATTTTATCTTGAAAAATTTCACTGCTTTCTGGATTTTATTGAAGTTCTTTGAGTTCTAGATTCTGTAGATTCTTAAGCAATGCCAATAACATCTGCTTCATTTTCAATGTTGGGATGGAGGTTCTATGATTCTGAATATCTTTATTCCAAATGAAAAAGAGAATCTTTTAATTAAATTTGGTTTTCTGATACTTTTAGCTGAATAAATTGTCTGTTCTGGAAATTGTTCATTGAAGATGAGAAAAGCATTAATTATTCTAATTGTTTTTTACTGATTATAAAATTAATTCTATTGTTATTAAAAATACATTTAATTTTTTTTTGAGACAGAGCCTCCTAACATGTAACCTTGATTGACCTGGTACTTATCATGTAGGTCTGTCTGGCCTTGAACTGACATAGACCTACCAGCCCGTCTCCTAAATGCTGTGGCCCAAAGCAAGCACTATTATATTTGGCACCTATAATTAGGTTAGCTTTTACGTTTCAAAAACTTTATTTCTTCTTTAATAATTCCATTCATGAATACAGTGTATTCAGAGCCCACTAATAATTGGCTCTGTTCTCCAACTATTCTCAGCCACTCTATTCTTCTCCCAATGCCATCATGTCTTGCCCTCTCTCTGTTTCCCTCTCTTTTCCTTTTATGATGTAGCAAGTCAAGTTTGTTAAGAGTGGAAGGTGTCATTTATTGGAGTACTAACAACCAACAGTGGATCATATAACTAAATAAAACCAACTTCCATTTCTACAGTGGCCATCAATTGCCAATAGTTCCTCAGCTCGGATGGAACTTCACTACCCCCTTTGCTGGAGTACTGACTTGCTTGACTGAACTTGATGTTACCATCAATACCCTGTTACTGAGAACACAATGCATTGACTATAGACCATGGAAAAATCAAGTTGGTATTGACCTGGGACATTCTTCCATGCTTGCTAGCTTTCACAGTACAGGAGGGTGCTTGGTAGGCTGATTGTGAGAAAAGCCATCATCATTCTTGTCCAACCGTGAACTCTGTGAGTCACAGTAATTATAGGAATGACCAGATATACTCATTGGTACATAGGTGGGCAGTCAATAGATTCAAGGCCTACCCCACAATACTGTTAATTCCAGATAATGTAAGCCTGGCTAAGAGCCCATGCTTTAGGGAATCATAAGCCTCATTACTTTGTTTTGCTAAATGAACACATATAAAACTTATGAATACTTATCCTTATACCAATAGTGTGGTACAATTCTCACCCCTCATCAGAAAATAATTTTTATTAAGCAGATAATAGATAATATAGAAACTCACTACTTCACAAAGTGCTTTGTATAAGTGAATATGGAATTCTCAGCACAAAATGGGAGATCTCTATCTCATTTTCCCCATCACAAGGCTCAGGAAACACCATGGAGGAAGAGAAGAAAAATTACATAAAAGCCAGAACTTGGGGAAGAGTGATATGAAATATCTTTCAATCATGACATTACAGAATCAGTACACTTATAAACTCATAGAAAATATTTTAAAACATAGAAAGCATGGAGAACAATCTAAATTGTACTAAATTTTCATAAGTAAACACTCAAAAGTAATTTTCCCACAGATCTTTAAACATGTCTCCGTAATAAATGTTTACTTGCTTATATTTTAACACAGACATGCAATTTGATAGAATCCTGTTTATGTATGATATTTATATTATATATTAAATCTTATAAAACACGATATCTAATATTACAGACTATTATATCTTATAATTTTCAATTACTTAATTTGCCCCATACCACTGGGCATTCTCAAAGTTCATCACTGTTGCAATCTTTAGATTGATAGCCTTATATTCCTTAAAGATTGAAATAGGCTGTGTATTGAATGTGTGATTGATAGTGTTTAAACAACTGATTTAGGACCTAAAGTAAGTTCTCAGGTTCTAAACAGTCAGAGATTCAGGAAGAGTTAATATTAGCGAAGACAAGAGTTTGTCAAATGAGTTAAATGTCACAGTTAAACAATTCAAATAAAAAGAATCTTAATTGTAATCTCCTTTCACCCATTCATTAGCATCATGGGTCTTCCTCATTCTACGTTTTAAAATTTCTCACATATCAGTAAAGTCTCTGCCACCATTTTTGAAATTATGTTTGCTATGTCTCTTTCCTTTGCATTCACCATTCATTCATATCCCATCAATAAATACAGTTGTTCAAAATATATTCTGACTTGCACATAAATTTTCACAATTGCCAGCCTTCATGAAGATATTATCACTTTGTTTTTCATAGATACTGCTAACTTCCCACCTACTAGTTCTCCTTTTCTTATCAACTTTGCTTGAATGTAAACTTCTCTTCCTCTGATAATCAGAGAACTCAGTGGAAGTAGCGTGGCAGTTCTGCTAAGCTTTCCCATCATACCTCAGTGCAGTAGAACCCTCTGCCTGCCTGACAAGGTTCTCTGTAACTAGTTCCTACTTGTTTGTTTCTGCATCATTTTATTCTGTTTGCCACATCCACCTCTGATTCCTAATCTACACAGAATGACTCTTGAATTTCCTTCGCATAGGCTGATATCGTCCTTATGTTAGTCTTTGGCTGCAATGTTCTTTTGTACAGGGCTGAGGTTTCTGAGCACACGTCTAGTTCTCAGCCTCCATTGACAACTGTGCCATTAGAGGCCACATCATCATCCCTGGTCTCAGTGTCTATCCTCTATCCCTGCTTTATAGTCTTCATGACACTCTATCCAACAAAATATTAAGCCACATGTGCACATTGTGTTCAATTGCTCATCATGTCCAATGCAACATGTTCCACAGAGGCACTAGAAATGTAGTTAGTAACTAGGCTTTCCCTATAGTCTTTATACTGCCCTTATGGAAGATCTTACAAACTTTCACAGGTATGACTTCTAAAGAGCCGTTACATCATAATTTGCACACTCAGACTCACATGCATGGTTTGAACATATTACAGAACAATGCTCAGGCTGTTGACATAAATTCTGTTTTCATTTTCTTCTTTTCTGTTCTAATTTATTATTTATAAAGTTGATTTTCCCACCAAATAATGGATTTTAACTATCACCCAGGGCTTTGTTAGCTGCACTCTGTCAAAGGAGTTATAACCAGAAATAGGCATTTATATGTACATCTGTGTAGAAATAAGAGTGTATTTACATATCAAAAAGTACTGACTATATTACTAAACCTGTTTTTATGTAATATTAACAATTAAAGTATAATATAAATTTAGCAAAGTATTTTATAAAATTTAGGGCTTGCATCTATTTAGTGATGATGTCTCTTTAAGTCATTATGTAGCTCAAAAAGCCGCCCTGAACTTACCAGGTAGCCCAGGACAGTGTTAAACCCACAGAAATCCTCACTCAGTCACCCTAGGGTTGGGATTATTTAGCATGTATTAACCAATAATGGGTAGGACTTTGCCTTTCTTTTCAATTAAAAATTTAAATTAAAATATTGCCTAGTATTTGAGGGGTAATTTAATTTTCAAAAACTAGACCAACCAAAAAAATAGCTAATAATAAAATAAAAATAATGGAATCAAATATCTGTAGACAAAAACCAAGCTATTTTTAAAACAAAAAAAGTGCTTGCTTTTGTCAATAAAACATATGTAACAAAAACTCAAAAACAAACTTTAGCTCTGAAACTTTCCTCTGAATTATGATTGAGGGTGTGTTATCCAGGAATTCTGGCCTGTAACATGCAAGAGGGATTCCCTTTCCCTGTGAACAAGTCCTTGGATTTGAGGACTTGCGGAATGATGGAGTCATGTGGAGGGCTCTGTTGTATAGTGTTGCTGATGAAGGGTAACGGAAATGTTAGAACAAGGTCAGGAGATTATTTCTATTCCTTTCTTCTAAGCTTGTAAATTTCAGCGTGATTTGTTGTGTTCAGTCATCGTGTTGCGTTTCTCAGGCAGAACACTGGGGAACAGCAAAGAGAATTTTATTTATATAAATTAATGTGCTAATTAGCTGCCGTCTTGCAGCACTTGGAAAACTGCCATTTCATTTTATTATACATTAAGGATTGGGTGTCCCAACCCTAGCCTGCCTTTGGAAATTAAGAAATAATCCCACTAAAATATCTCTACTACCCCAAAGGGAAATGTTAAATACACAGGGTCCATGTTCCGTTCTGAGAGTTCCTGAGTAGCCTAGATTTTATTGTTTGTGCTTTTGGTCTAAAAATCTTTTTAAGAAAAAAAAATAGAATTCTGTACATTTCTGTGCCAATTAATAATTTTGTTTATTATAAAATACTTTATATAAATCTATATGTTGCAATGTGCCTATAAAACGTATTATGTACCAAACAGGCTATAAAATGCAAACATATTAGTAGATTGTACAAAGTAGCTTAGATTTGAAGATGACAAAGCACGGCCTACCAGCCGGAGGTCTTCAAGTGGTTGACTGACACTTCATTTGAAGTTTCCTTCATTATGATTGTTGTAGAATTCATGAGCTATTTGCCTCCGTGAAAACAAACGAAAAATAACCAGATTCTTGGAAACTACCTTAGGTTTTAGAAATTTAGAATATACATGTTCTCAACATCCTTTCCACACACCAATGGCAAATGTCAACTAGCAGACGTGACAGAACTAAGATCACACTGAGAGCACTTTTCACACTGACACACTTTCAGCCCATACTTCTTTCTATGACTTAGGACGATTTGCTTTTTTCTGTATGTGTTTGATTACTTTTTTCTGTATGTGTTTGGTTACTTTTGATTACTTTTGGGCACATGTTTTTTCTATTTCTTTTCCTTTATCCTATAGTACTGGTGATCATGCCATGACCTCCCACACACTAGGCAAGCATTCTGCTTACACACAAGCACTGTGTTTTGTTTGTTTTCACTGATGCTAATTCTTAAAAATATGTGATTGTTTTATACATGAATATAATGTAATTTGCATAATTTCCACCAGCCCTTTCTTCCCTGTAACTCCTTTCATATCTTCTGCTTACTCCATCTCAAATCCATGATCTCTTCTATATTTTTTGTTTCATACAGCGCGCACACACACACACACACACACACACACACACACACACTCAGTTACGCACCCCAGATCTACTGAGTCCAATTAGTACTGCGTTTATTTGCGTGTGCTTGTCGCTGAGTTCTTAAGACTGGAGCTTTGTCCCTGAAAAGAAGAAAGAGAAACCTGCTCTCTTTCTATTGGCAGACCTTATATCTCTGTAACTCTTTGTATAATGGTAATGGTGGGATTTTGAAAGATTTTCCCCATCTGTATAGGCGTGTTGACTAGTCTGCTTGCAGATCTCATCCAGAAAGCCATACTGTTGAAAGTTCATGGGTGAAACAGTGGTTCTGTGTCTTGAAGACGCTACCATGCAGAAATGTCTCTGGAGATGTTACTTGAGTAACATTCTTTCAGAATTGGGATTATATTACTAATATTATTTTTGGGGCTGGGCAGAAATATTCATATAAATACTCATCTTTGGACTCATATACAAATAAGTTTTACACCTCATCAAAGATACTCAGTTTTGTAGCAGATGGAAGCCATTGGAGAGATTCTTAGTCAATCAAAACAAATAATTGCGTCAGCACTGTCTTGTTAACAGAAGAGAGCTGACATGTGATTAGAAAGCATCATAGGCCCTGTGGGGAGCACTACACCCTAGTTTTCTGTGTGCAGGTGTGTTTGGACCTGCTGAGAAAGATGGTCTGTATCTACCTCATCTCAGAGTAGCTGAAGATGTCCCATTGCAATATGTCTTTCATCTTTCTAGCTTTCCAAAGACGATCTGTAAGTCTGGTAGATTTTGGCATTCCTTCTTTCCTTATAGAAAGAACAACAACAACCAAATCTTCCAAATCTTTCATTCCCAGAGAATGAAAACAGGAGGGAACAGTAGCATAGTCACGCATATCCTTGGGAACAGAAGAGCAGGAGAGATGCTGCAATATGCAAATGGAGAAAGAGTACATAGCCCGAGATTTTGAATCCCCTCTCACCCACTACCAAAGGAAAAGGGTCCTGAAAAGACAAAGAAGTACCAAACAATGCAAAGAACACTTTGCCAGCCTTTGTCCTGTGGCTTTGATGCTGCCTTGGTTTTACTCCTGAAGACGGACTGCCACTCAGGTGCTACTTTATCTCATTGGTACATTTTCTTTGATCTTTTAAAGGCTGGCTTCAAAAACACCTCAAATTCCTTTTAGTTCCATGATTCTGAAACATCTCTTCCTTTTTCATAGAAACTATAAAATTATAAAATTCATCTCTACTAATTTATATATCATCTGTTACTGCTTCATTTTATTTATCAAAAAAGGAATAATTAAAAGGGTTACTTACAAATACCAAACTGAGTGAGGCTCTAAAGAACCATTAAATATAATAAAGTGGTGGGGTAAACACCTAGTTTAATTGTTATAATTTTTGTGTTAAACTGTTATAGCATGAGATTAGCAGTGTTCAGTTGATAATACTATGTGCCAGGCACAGCATAATTTCCTGGGAATATCGTCCAAGGGGAAAAATCATAAAGAAGACTCTACAAAAATAATAAGTCATAGGCTAGCAGTGTTTCAAAGCTGTGGCATACATTATTCTTCTGAAAATATTGTCTCTAGAAGCCCACTGAATGAGAACTGTTTGAAGACATCAATATTACTAGACAATGGCATTTGCATCTTGAATTATTCTATTAGATTCTAACCTTGGCACAGTATAGCCCATTTGCTTAAATATTTATAATTGCCTGGTAACATGGGGAATAAACAATTTATTCCCATTATCTGTATGCATGTTTTGATACAGAAAAACAAACTGTGAATGACTGGACAATAATAAGATCATGGAATGTTCCCAGCTTGTCATATATAGAGTTATAGAGATTTTCATCAAGTCTCGGCTATCCAGAAATTCCCTTTGAAAAGTGGATGAGAAGGCGTGATTTCTCAAACATTTCAGAATCGCTTGATTCTATTGTTCTGTGATGGATCTGCAGGGTGATGTAGTCTAAAGCCTCCAGGCAATGCACGAATTGAGTACTTGCTACTCGAGTAGCATGTTGTTTCTGAAGTGTCTAATTTGTGAATGATTTAGTAAATACAGTCTTCATAAATGTGGCGATGCTTTCTCTTTGTTTCATGTAACAGAATTTTGAAGGAGCACCCTCCTTCCTGCTGTAATTTACTTTAAAAAATGCCGAATTTAAATTTTTAATTTGAAAATAGGATAAGAAACAAGAACAACAACAACAAAAAAAGGTTTTCCATAGGTAAGGCTGGTCACTGAGGTTGAAGAAAAAGAAAAAATTCAACTAAAAAAAAAACAAATCAAAATTATGGCATAGCCAACATTTACAATAATTTTTTATCCCCAGAAAGTAAAACAGAAAAAATTGCATTTTTTTTTTACAAGAGCTTGCTAAGAAAAAAAAAATGGCTTTCCTTGATTAAAAGATCATGTTTTCAGGGCACACACTTATTGTCATGGATATTTCTGCAAACCTGAGTAAAACATCAAAAGGCAAAGGCCTCATTACAAGTCAGAACTGTGTTAATTTAATGAACTAATATGAAAAAGATTCACGTGGGTTATCACTCCCCACCTTTTAGCTGGAAACATTCATTAAGGAAAAAAAATCTATGTTAATGTGAGCAATGAAAACAGAATTCCAAATGAGGCAAATTGCAATGAGCACTCTTAGATGCTCAGTGCTTTCCTTAAGGGCGTGACCTCTCAGGCCAGCCCTGAGGCAGCCTTCCACCTGTGTGGGTATCCCTTTTGTCCCTCAACCACCTTGTTGCTGTATGTACAGGGTCTTGATGCACGCTGGCCATTACTATTGTCATCCTATCTCAGACACGGATTGTTGCAGAAAAGTTCAAACCAGTTCTAGTTTGGTACCATCCACTTTTGATCTAGTTTTAATATTGAATTTTTTAAAAAATTCTTTGATGGAAGAAGAGGTATCTTTGAGTCACTGAAAAAATGAAATTAAAAGCTGCATAAATTTCAGACTTCTTCAGATAATAATCAGAATTGAATTAGTTAAGCACAAGTAAACCTAAAAGAAAATAATTTATTCGGAGTGTCCTGAGATGTGCTAGTCTGCCCCATTATGCTTACTCTTTTTCTCTTCAGTCTTTGTTTTCTTACATAAGAACACTGGAATAATTTCTGAATCGCGGAGGAGTTCCTTCTTACTCTAAAAGAAAAACATATTGATTTATCACATTTTATAACCCTGACTGGAAATGTTTAAAGACAGCCAGAAGCAAGGAAAACCCTGCCTGCGACTTGCTGAACCCTAATCTAGTAGAAGTATCTGTGAGACTTTAGGTGTTTAGCTAGTAAGAAGATCAAACGTCACCTAATCTGGTATGAATTTTCACAGCAATTTTATGGCGGTTATTCCTAAGTGGAATTTGAAAACTCTTTTATTTAAGCTATTAAGAAAGCGAGAGGAATTTCAACATTTCATGAGTAGACTTTTCCAAATAGCCACCCCTCCACATCAAAAATAGTTTCAGGTAAAAGGGGAAAAACGTTTTGACAATTGTTTTGTCAGACACTATCCATGACCATTTACCCTCAGCTCTTTGGTCAGATGGCTTGGTTATCCATGACCATGATTAAGTGCATTAGTAAATAAAATGCTGGTTTCATATATCACTTTGGTTTCTTTTTATATCATTTAATTATGTGTATATGTGTGTGTGTGTTTGTGTGAATGCGCATGAGCATGAAAGCATGCAAGGGTCTGTATGGAGGTCAGAGGAATCTTAGAGGAGTTAGTTTTCTTCTTCCACTCTTGGGACTAGAAGTTGATCTTAGACCATCAAGATGGACAGTAAACAACCTTACTGAGTCATCTCACTGACTCTTCATATATTATTTTGTGGACATATTATATATCAAAGTAAAGTATGATATATTATATTTTGGCAAACAGTAATTATTACTTACTGGCAATGTAAAAAAGTATGATATTACTTACTGGCAAAATTAATATTTTAAACTTTAGTTTATTTCTTTTCACAAAGTATTGAAACATATTCATTCTTTCATATTCTTAACACTAAGATTAAACTAGTCTCACAGTAAAATATGGTGCTTCAACATCCAATTTTATAAACTAATAAGTATGAATACACAAAGAATTATGTCTTGGAATTATTTTGCTTCACAATTTAAGTTAGTCATAGTATATTTTCAATCCAGATAAAAACTGTGCATGTGTGTATCTGTCACATGTGTGTTGTGTATATACCAGTGTGTGCAGTTATGTGTCTCTAAATGCACAAGGAACCCAGAAGAGGTTGTCAGATGTGTTGCTCTGCCACTCAATTTTTTAGTACCTTGAGATAGGGTCCTTCTCTGAACCTTTAGGCAGGCTGGTAACCAACATGCCCCAAAGACTGTCCTGTCTCCATGATGGAAGGCAGTGGGATTACAGGTGTATGAATAGCCACAACACACCTGGCTTTGTACACCAGTGCTACGGATGCAATGTGCAACCATTTTTCCTCATGAAATCATCCTCCTAGCATTATCATTTTTACTAATGTATATTTACTGTGCAAAATAGTGAACTGTGTTATAATATTTCATATGAGTTTGGTAGCATTAGAGATTGTCTATAGGAGGATCATGTTCAAATTGGCTTATGATCATTATATTTGAATATTAATAACAAAATCTTCAATAAGGGCATATATGAAAATAAACTTTAAGAAATCCTTATCACACACACTAGAAATCAAATGCTCATTTTGCGTAGTCATCATAAGCTAATAAGTGAGCACTGGGCAAAAAGCTACTTGAAAAGTCTTAAGGATTGTTTCCACAAATTGGAGAAATTTTTCAGCTGCAGATTACAGTTAAAGACTGAAATTCTTATATTGAGGATTGTTTTTGTTTTAGAAATAAGGAGGATGTATTCAGAGTCAAGTCTAATACATAAATTGGGTAATCCAAACTGGGTATGCCATTTGGAAATGTCTAAAGCTGTAGTGCTAAGGTAATAAAAGTGACATTCTTGTGTGATTAATAGGGGGAACAGCCACAGAAAGTGCTGCATAGGCGAAACTCAGGGAACTGGAACAAGTGTAAAACCTTCCTATTTAGCAAGAAAATTTGCAACTTGCAAGGGTCTAAGAGAATGTTCTACTGTTCTCTTTTCTAAACATGCTGTACGTTTTATGGTTGTTTGCTTTTTATCTTCCAAAATCTAAATGCAATGAAAGCACACAAAGTGTTCCTATGAAGTAGTAGGTACATACCCTTAAAACTAGCTATTGAATATGCATACGTGCAAATGTATATTGTCCTTCAAACAAGCTATGTATAGACTTACACATGCAGATCACCGATATTCTGCCTTCTTGAAACTGGTATAGAAACATTGAGTCTGATCATGAATCACACATGGAGATCAGTCAAATTCCGTCACCCAGCACCTTATCTATCTTTTCCCCTTTCCTTCTTATTTTAACCTCAAACTATCAGGATCATCTGATTCTTTACCAGTATTGGTATAAATATCATAACAGCTTTCTATGCTTGATAACTTGACTTCACTGAAGATTTGCAAAGGTGTGGGTATTATGAATCATGAAGGTCTTTCAAACAGAAGAAGGGTAGCACAGACAGACTTAGTGATACCTACAGATGAGAAAACTGACAAAACTGAAGCTTGTGCTTTATTTCTTAGACTGACCACATTATTTTAAATATAAGTCCCTCTCTCTCACACACACACACACATACACACACACACACACACACACACACACACACACACACTACCCCAAAACAGCAAATAGGTATATGAGTGAATGGAGTCTGTCTGTGAAATTGTTTTTGGCATTTTAGAAAATGTGACTAAATAAAAATGTGTAATTAGTGAACTGGTTTAAAAGAATTGATCATTTTAATAGACTAATTTTAGACTCTTTAATACACATTTAAATTGTATTAAAAAGTAAAAATGTAAGTCAGTGAAACAGGCACATGAAACACTAGCATCTCAGAGCTCTTTTTCAATATCTGTGATCTAATACAAATGTGGGAAAGGCAATAGTGATGGTTCTATCAATATGGGAGAAGAGCAAGAGCGCTTGGTTACATGAATATGGAGAAGTGGATAGTGATTAATTATATCAACGTAGGGGAGGAGTAGAAGTGATTGGTTATATAATTATTGGGGAAAAGCAATAGTAGAAACTTTTCTAGATATTTGGTGATCTCGTACATATAGAAGATAATTCAATTATCCAGAAATCATATTGGGAAACAGTAATCTCCCTTTGCATCTCAAGGAATCCACAAAAAATCTTTAGTTTCCACTCTTCTTCATATCTAGTAGTATTTATTCTTCAATTTAAGAATTAGATAGTAAAAAAGAAAATATTATGCTTTCATTGGATGAGGAATTAATATTATTGCTACTTTATAAAGTAAACTTTCTTATAAAACTGATAATATAACTTAGATTCTTTGAGGTTTTACTTGCCATTTTTATTTCCTTCTTTATGTGTTTGAAACTAAGTTAAAATCAAGGTTATTCAAGTTTTAAATAAATACAAAAATAATATTCAGTTCAAGCAGAGAACATATTGTTTTGCTCATATCAAAATTAAGCAGTGATACAAACTAGAGAGACTGTTTCTCAGAGCATGTAGAGTTTCAGACTTCTTTAAATCAATCCTGTTTCAGATGAATACAAGCAGGCTACCATATTTCTAAATATGTCATATGCACTTTGATGGTAAAATAAACTCCAGTGAGAAAGTACAATTAATACCACATTTAAGTATTTAACATGCAAATAATGTCAGAGTTTGACTCTCCAAGTAATGAAGCCAGGATTATTTTACAGTTGAAGCATGTTAAAAACATTTGACACTTGCAATCAAGGCTTTTAAGATGTCTGTATGTGTTATTTTAAATATTTCCTGCATCTGTGATGATTTCTACTGCTCCTAAGGAATAAAACTTTCTTATCCATCATCCCCTCTCTCAACACACACACACACACACACACACACACACACACACACACACACACACACACGGAGAGAGGAGGGGGTAGGAGGAGAGTCTTTTTCAAAAATATCCCCAATCTATCTAAATAAGACAATCAATTAAGCACTATAATTGTCTAATTCTAGAATATCACTAGAATATCACATTTATTTCAAGAAACCTCACACTCCATCCTATTATCAGTATCAGGTTATCTCTGTCAATTTTAATTCATCAGTAAAAGATGATAAATAAATTTTAGACACATGTCAGAAATACCTGTCTAGTCAGTCGAAGGAATTGTGTGGGTGTTTGAACAATATGTTCTTCAGTATATCCAAGACTCTATTGATATAAATGAAAACATAGTTCCTTAAGAGAATTTAGATAGTGGAAAATTGGGCAAAGAAAGGAAGTCTTTTGTGTCTCTGGAGCATCCTGAATTATTCTATGCTGCTCACATTCCTCTTTGCACATTTTTCTCACCATTTATTTTTGCAGTTCTGGGACTTTCATTCTCTGTATGGGTACCTGGGCACACACGTTCACAGAATCAATGTTCACACACAAAATGTCACACACCAATGCACACATGCATATGTGAGCACATATCACATACACATCGATATCCACACACATCTCTCTGTCTCTCCCTCCCCCTCTTCCTTGCCCCCTACCTCTAACAACAGCTCAGCATATAAGACAAAGTGACATCTTTGAATCATAGCCCAGTGTCCTTTGTGAATGGCATTGCAAGTGCTGACAATGCATATCCATATTTGCTACAAAAAATGTAAGACTATAGCATCAATTACCTGAAAATTCCTATTTCTGTAAGCATGCTTGCAAAAAAAAAAAAACCTCAAATTTTCTTATTCTCGTAACTATTATTTTGTGTTATATCCTTCCAGTGAGGAACGATTTGGAAGCTTTTGGCAAATAGAAAAAGAAACTGAGCTGCCTATTTGGTAAATGTTTTCATTAAAACACATTTTCTTTTAAATATTATCATTTGCTCCAAATAACCAACAAAATTCTAACCCAGCTAAAAGTGAAAGGAGGCAAGAAAGAGGGCAGAGTGATTGTTATTGTCATATACTATTCAACTTAGTACCTTTCCACAAGGTGAATTTCCTTGTTTCCTGTAACGTCTTTATATAAAATGCCCAGGTCACACATTTCTATAGTGTGGTTTGGAGTTTGCAATGAGAGCACAGTTTATTCACACTTTGAAACAATAACACCAAATGGAACAACAGTGCAACATGCCGAATTGTGTGCAGTTTATAATAGCATCTTTGTTTTCCTTTTTTTTTAAAAAAAAAACTACAAGTTCCACTGGAACAACACTGGAAGGAAATAGTTACGATGCAATTGTCAATTCTTGTTTAGATTGTCGAGAACTTATTTTCTTCTTTTTATATTTTATTTTAGATGAAATAGAGAATTATGAAGCCGTTTTTCTTTGAACCAAAAAGACTATAAAATTTTAGATTTTTCTATCATCTGACAAAAGGAAGCAAACCAGAAGACGTTTTTCTAAAAACAGAATTAATGTTTCTCTAAACTCAAGTAAGCAATGATTTGAGCAAAGATTGGATTCTCTGAATACACAGACACTCTAAACCTGGAAATTTTAGGAGAGATGTCACTATCTACATACTGTAGCAGAAATGGCCATGCTTAATATTTAGATTTTTACCTGGTTTTATCTGTAATCCTCTGAGAGTTCACTCTTTTGGAATTTTGGAGCATTATTTAATGAAAATTTCTTGTTTCACGAGTAAAAAATTTACATTAAGTTAAAGATAATTATACCAGTTAAACAAGTTAAAGATAAAAATACCAAAATCTGTCTCACACATATTTAAAAAATATCCTTAGTTTAGTTTTGTGAAGTATCTCTCTTCTTTAAATCACATTCCACAACCGTATTTCTAGGTTTTCCAAATATTTAGTAAGCACATCGTTAAGTATGTTATGCAGGTTAGAAGCAACGGCAGTAGTATAGCTATGAAATTTATTGTGGTTAAATGTATTTCTGATATTATTTTTCTTAGAAGGAACCTGCTTTCTACCAATTTAAACTTTTACAGAAAAACACCCAGTTCTAAATGAAATGTCTCCATCAAATCTCTCTCCTGAGAGATCAGGGAACCCCATGGAAGAAGAGGCAGAAAAAGGGTAAGGACCAGAGGAAGTAAAAGGCACCAAGAAAACAAGACCCTCTAAATCAACATGGGCAGAACTCTTTTGAACTCAGAGACTGAGGCAGCATCCACAGGGCCTGCTGGTCTTAACTGGGTCCTCTGTGTTTATATTATGGCTTTCAATTTAGTAAAAAAGACTCCTGAGTGTGTGAATGAATGGGTCTTGGGTCTCTGATTCTTGTCCGTTTTTAGGGTGATCTTTTTCAATTTTTAATTTATCTCATCCAACTTCAATGTAATGGTTTTGTTTTATGTTTTTATACTTTATTTTGTTATATTAAAAATGGATGCATGAATAAAAAAAAATCCTGAACCACTAGGGCAATGGTTAACAACTGAACTATCACTAATATTACTAGGAGAGGGAAAATCAGTTGTCTCCAATGGAGTGACAATAGGAATATCAACCATTCTAGGGCAGGCTTCATCTTCAGAAGTAGTTTACCAACATATAATAGACTTTCATGTGCTTTTATTGGGTTAAAATTTTGTTTTCATTGTTTTTTTTTTCAATTTGAGTGCTGTTTTGTTTTCTTGGTTTTATGGAATTCTGTTATTGTATTGAATTTCTGTTTGTTTTATTCTGAGAAAGAACTTAAAGGTGGGTGGGTAGGGAAGGGGAGGGAATCTGGAACATCTTAGGGAGGGGAAAAATATGATCAAAATATATTTAAACTTAAAATTAAACTGTTTTAATTAAATAATAAAAATATAATAAGAAAGAATAATAGGGCAGTGGATTTGTGTTTTCAAATCTATTTTCTAAATTTTCTTTTGTTGCGGCTCTATTAGCACTCTGAGTTAAAAGTAAACAAAGAAAATAAATAATGTATTGTCATTTCTGCCTTAAATTTTTATAGGTATTGTAATGGAATTTTAAAATCAAACTTACTATGCCACGTAAAATAGTTTTACATTCCATTTAAAACCCTCTTGCCAAATTATATTCAGAAAACAGCTGAAATATTGGTTCAGAAACGTAAATAAAGTACATTTGAAGTTCAGTTTTGCATTCTTACTCAGAAATTTAAAAATATTAATTTTGATTCCATTTAATGCTTAGGAGACATTTATTCTTTATTTCTTTGCCTAAGTGTCGTCTATAATCAACAAAGGCTTATCCAGAGTGTATGGCCTGATTGTGGCTTTGATCTCCTCTTTTATTCTTCCTGGGTACAGATCATTCTGAAGAGAAAGATAGAAATCACTTCCATGACTTCTTGTCTAAAAGAAGGGGAAAGTATTCATCCCTGTCCTACCTCTGTGTCTCCTCCTTGACCCTGCCCTGTGTGAGCTCCTCTGCACATTGTCTGTAGCAGATGAAATTTGTCTTGCAGAAATTGCATTCAGGTACTAAATTAAGCTTCAAATGTGTCTTTATAGGTATTTGAGATTTGAAACATGTATTCACATGAATGACCCCCTTTGCTAAAACATTTGTAATTATATAATACATATTTAATTATTTAATTGTGATATGCAGAATAGTCTCATGTACAATAAAAAGATAGAGATAAGAAATTTTATGCAAAACATTTCCTGCACTTCTTTTGCCTAGGTCATTGGACAGTAGCACTAAAATATGAATTTCTGTTGTATGCAGAGCAGTAAAATATTGCACTCTTCCAAAATTGGAATAAATCCTGTAAATGCTAAACAAATGCATTATTTAGTTCAGGTATATTCTCAGAACCTTTCTAGAAATACTTTTTCACTTCTTTTACTTACATAAAAATTATCAATAAACAAGAACTATTAAATCCACTCTTTATAGTCTTTTGCAGATTATGTGCAATGCTTTGTACAATTTTGCCAAACACCTTATAAATCATTGTCAGAACTGTGCTAAACAGTCATTTTGAATCACTCTATATGCAATTATTTTTTAATCAAATATTTCATCAATTATAAGATGCATTAATCTTTGCATGTGGATAAAAATAAGTCATTTATTTCTAAAAATAGCATTTCTTCTAAGCCCTTTGCCTGCCAATTTGTGTTTACAGAATTCTTCAGTCCTTTTTTTTGTTAACCAAAGGTTATTTTTCATGTAAGCAATAGATAGTCTTAACATCAATAATCAAAAGCATAACTGTATTTGCGATGAATTTAAGTGTGGTATTGAGAGCTGAGCACTTATTTCTCAGTCATATTTTGAAGTTACATGATAAATCCTTTAAGAGAAGGGATTCTTGTGAAAAACAGTCAAATTATCTATCCTTCTCTAGCGACTCAATTTTATTTACCCTTCATTTAGAAACACTAAAGACTTCACTTAAAGTGATGAGACAAGGTGTTTACAAATACTATCTTACTAATACTATCTTTACACGATGCACTATTTTCATACAATAGCTTTTTTGACATTCTAATTCTGTGCTGTGCTTTAAAAACAGCAAGGGTTTACTGCTCAGAATCTACATTAAATATGTGCCTAGGATAAAACATAATTTGGGTGCAGATAGAAAGGATTTAATACTCATGTCCTCATAACCTTTACACTTATTTATTCATAATTTTAATATTTTTATATTTTATTACACACCATGTACATATATGGCATCATTGTAAAACATCAAAATACATCCATTATTTTTAATTATTTATGTAACAACAGATCTCAGTACATAATCATCATTTATAAATGATCATTCTTACATTATTACAGGAAGATATAAATACATAATTTTCTTCTTAAAATTTTGAGAAACAAATTCTTCTACTAAAAAGATATATCAGCCTAAAATTGTTATTATTTTTAGCATAAAAGAAATGTTTTCCATAGCATTTAATTTAGTATTATTGAATATATTTAATAGTTTAAAAAAAATTTACTTTGAAAATTTCCTTATAAATTTGCATTCTCTGATACAATATGAATTCATTTTTTATGGCACCACTATTACTCACCTTTGTCTATATATTCCTAAGTATTTGTGAATCACAGTCCTAATACTTACCTTTCTAAAATAACCAAATCCCGAAGCTCAGAACCAGAAATACCTACCTGCAATATTATCTAGAAATCTAGACACAGTTGTTTCTACAAATGTGTGCTTAGTCTGTGGGAATTTTCACGTCCTCGTAGACTAGGGGCAATCTCATTTACAGAAGGGCAATTTCAACGTAAGTGTATCTTCCTACACAAAGGCTCTCGTCACACTCTAAGAACGTGCGATTTCATTTCCCCTCCATGCAGACATTTCCACTCAGCATTTTCCAGTTCTATAATGCAAACATGCACGGAGACGTTAAATACAATGTTGGCTCTGCACTATCAAGGCAGAAGAGCAGCACACATTTTGCACAGCCTTTCCTAAATTTAACCCTCAGTCAACAGACATGTACCAATATTTCAATGTGCACCTGGATATACGCAGTCCTTACCAAAAGAAAGTAAATGGGCACAAAGCTTCTTATAAAATAAATGTCACAAGTGAATATAAGAGCATGATCTCGGGGGTGGGGGAAGTGAGAGGAAGGATCCACGAAAGCACTTTGTTCAACATATATTTCATCATTTTAATTTGGTGACTGAAGCAGATCAAATTACAAGTAGCCAAATTGTAGTTATAGCTAGCTTCTCCTATTCTCTGGCATTTTCGTGTGTATGTTCCCGATACATTCTTTCATTTCCCAACTCTTCTCCTTCTAGGCATTTGTACTATAGGAAACTGACAGCAATTGTTCTGATTCATGGCTTAGGAGGAGCAGCTGATTAATCCCTTGTCAGCAGTCTTGACCCTGCGTGGAAAATAGAATCGAAGGCCCACTCACCAATCTATCAGGAGCAGGGTGCTGTGGCTTCCATCGCTCTTAAATTCAAGAAAAGTTTAGGGCAATGCCAAGCCGTAATCCTGCTCCTATCAATGCTTCATAGGAACATCCTGAGAAAAGTCAGGAACATCTTAGGGAGAAGAGTTCCACGATTATGACTTTGTTCTCAGGGATAAAAATCTTATACTTTGTTTCTTCCACAAAGTACTTTTTTATAAAAAAGATCACTGTTTTAAGCATAATTATTGAAGTTTGTGTTTTGATGTAATATGCTCTGTTTTGGGAATTTTGCATCCTGTCGGCTCTTCCCTCCTTTGATGAGTATAGTCTACTCTCTCACTTTGAACATGGAACTCTAATGTGTACTTAGTATAAAATAATTGCAAATAACTCCTCTTTCCAGAATCATGTATATGTGCCACACTCAGTTGTAAAGAATATCTACATGATATAGTTTAAAACACAAATGACAGGCTTTGAAAACCATTCAATTCTTGAACGACGAACGCCCTAAGCTGCACGCATTCCTACTTTTAATCAGGAGCAAATCTTAATACCGTGAATTGTATTCTCAGAACTTATGATTAAAATACAGAGATGAAGTGGAATCTTGCCCCCCCTCTCATTTTTTTCAAAGAGGACCATGTGCAGGAAGGCATTAATGTGTGAATTTTATTTACAACTATAAAGCAGATTGGAATACGAAAGCAACCTGAAAACCTGTCAAATAATGTGAGAACCTAAAAGGCACAGGGTGTTCAAGATGGTGGCCAGAGAGGACAGACTGAGTCTCAGAATCAGGCACAGCTAGTAAACACATACATGAAAGTGAGAAAGAGACAGAGAGATCTAGAGAAAGACACACACAGAGAAACAAATAAGCAAAAGAGAAAGTAGGGACAGAGAAGAGACAGAGACGCAGCTAGGATGCTATAAGAAGCTGAAATGTGCTGAAATCCTCCCCTGCAAACTGCATAATAGCACTTTCCATGTTCCCTTTCTGTCATTCCCTGTAACCATCAAGTTCGGGTTCTGCCGCAGTCAGGTGCACAAGCACAGAGCTCTTACGGCTGACTGCTTAGAATCCCGAGGAAAGCCACATCTGTACCATTTCTTTTCCTGAGCAGTAATAAATAGCGCTTTTCATACATTTAGATTTTCCCTGCGTATATTTAAGGCGAGTTATGCAGGGCTCTCTTGCCTACGCTCTTAAGGCATAGATTTAATTCCGAGTGCATCTTTCATTCTGAGAACGCGGCCCTTTGATCAAGTGACATTTGCATTTCTGTATGGGGAAGGGCTTCATGTTCTTTTCATGTGCACCACCTATAACTACATGTATCATGTTGTTTTGCGCTAGTCACTATTTAAAACACTGGCTAGCAAGTGTAGCATTCTGAATGGAATCTGTATGTACTGTGCAGAAGGAAATAGAAAAGAACAAGTGAAAATTAGAAATGAATAGTTTTTGAAGAAAATATAGTTTTAGCATGATTGTTTTAAATATTGTATGTCCAGATACAGAATGCAGTGTTTTCATCTAAAATGTAGCATCTTCAGATTGGACATATCTTACCATTTATTTCTTTTGTAAACAAGTGGGATGCTTTTTCAGTGCCTTGCACATCCTGTTGGAAAAACATTAGAAATAATAATGGAACAAACTGTAGTTAACCTTATGACACTTCAAAAGTTTAAATATAATGCCATGGTTTCATGAAAATATGTCCTTTGAAGGATCAGTGAGCCTGTGGCATTGTCTGTGAAAATGGGAAGAATTTATAAGATTTCTGTGTGTCTGATCTTTATCAGGTTTGCAGTGATTCCTGTTTTATAAGGTGACATATCTTTATCCCTGCTGCACAGAGAAATGTTCTTTTTTTTCCCTCAGAAAGATGGCAGAAAACCATTTTCCAGCCTTGTCTGCCTCATTTATCTACACGTGGATATTAAAACCGTCTCATCTCAAAGGCCCACAAACACCTTGTCAATAAAGTAGTAAATTAAACTGTGGCATAGAAACATCACTCCGTAGATTTTTCTCATTAGCAGCTGAGTATTTTTGCCACTTCCAGGCTTAGGGTTTTCATATTTGGTAAATTTTAACTAAGATAAGATTTTTATGCCTATTGAGAAATAATTAGACACAGAACAATGTCACCCATTTTATTTTTTAAAGAATTGTATAAATGCAGTATGTATTTCACATGAAAACATAACCTTATTTTCTAGGTTTTCCATGGCTTTTATTTTTAAAGTGGTTAGTTTACATTTTGCTCTATTTTGTTCAGATTCATCACCAATCGAAGCTAAGGGAAAGACAAATCACAAATCTGTGAACCAGAGAATTTGTTTTCTAATGTCAGAAATACAATCTTGGAGAGGCTTTCTGTGTCCTCAGTAATCGATGCTTCTTTCCTCTTCTCCCCATCTCCCCAGCGAGGCAGCAAGCAGGAGTTCTGAAGAAGGAGATGCTTCTTAGCTATGACTGCTCGGAAGGTGCTGTGTGCAGGCTTATGTGCTTTTGTGTTATGTTCATAAGCAGAATATAATTTATTTCTGCATATCTGCTAGCCTGGACAAATCAAGGTGACAATCCGTGGTTAGCTCTGTCAGGCCCTTTGTCCCCGCGCTGCTGTGAGTGGAAGTACAATGGAAGCAAAGTGAATATCTAAGAGTCCAGCTGCCTTGTTGTGACAGCCCTGTCCTTCCATGGCAGTGTGTCAGCTCCTGTTTGTGTACCAGTGGCCAATCCGTATGATGACAATGCAAATTGTGTGAACAGTCTCCTAGATGATAACAAATCAAGCTGGGGGTTGAGGTGCAGGGAGGAGAGGAAAAGGGAGGTTGGATATGTGTCTTAGGAAAATAATGACCTGCAAAAGGTTATATTTTTGATACAGCGATTATATCCAATCACAGGACCCTTATGCCAATCCTGGCATGTGTCTCAAAGACCCAGGTAGGCGCTTACACTTAAATCGATCTTACCATTTCTGTGTGCAAGGTTCTGCATTAATGTTGCTTTCTGAGCTGTTTATATTTCATTTACGCATGCAATTAATCATCTTTACTGTGTTGATGCTACTGGCGTCAGCAGTGTGACTTAATTAAATTTGAAATTATAGTACAGTAAATATAGGCTTCCAACTAGCCAGACCAAATTAAATGCTGTGGTCTATTTCTTACGCACGGTGTCTTCCAATTTAAGTGTTCATTTGAAAGGTTACTTTTCAGACTAAAGTCCAGGGGTTTTTTTCTTTTTCTTTTTCTTTTCTTTTAAATTTAACTGTTGCTAACCTAGAATAATTCTCCTTCGATATGTACTTAATTCCTCTTTATCATATCTACTTCCAGCTTTATGAATACAATATAATCCATAATTATTGCATTACCTTTAATCCTTTTCTCCTCAGACGTTAGAGTTTCTTTAAGAAATATTTTCAGCCCTTAATACATTTCCCACTTTTCTCTGATACGCCGCCTGAGCTGCCTTTAAAAGGTCTCACCTCCATTTTGTTTCAGGCTGGTAATCAAGCAATTAGCCCACAAAATGGAGGGCCTCGATCTCGCTATATACCATCCTTAGATGGTCGGTTTTACCTGTGTGAAACCTCGAGGGAACCAGTTTACTGCTGATTGTGTGAAACTGGCCTTTGAAAAATGCTCTGCTCTGTTAGTAGAGACCATAGAAGCTTAAGGTTTTTATGTGGTATCACTAGAGAAATGTCTCATAAGCAACATTCTTACTGGTGAGATCTTCTTATTGGTGAGAGTAAAAGTTAAAAGCTACTTATTCAAAAATTCCGAAGAGAAAGCATAAAATTACAAAACACTGCTGACATCATCTCTTTATATGTTTATTGTTTTGTGCAGTACAATGCTCTCCAAACAGTGCCTACCATGTCTAGCAAGGTATCTGAACAGAAAGCTCATCACACCATCCCATTTATACATACAACACGGGATTTGAATCCTGAAAATTTTACCTGTAAAGTGTAGCACAAGACTTGTGTGTAAAAATCACATGCTCTTTTCTTTTCGTTTTTTTTTAATGCAGTGCTGCCTTGTCTGCACTTTTTGAAATTGCATATTTATCAGTTCATGAATTATTCATGAGATTGAAAAAAGGCTGGGGAAGGGGCTGTGCTAGGAGGATGAGGAAGAAGAAGAACACACACTAATACATATATATGCTCGAAATACTTGGGAAATGCTTTTAGACTGAATCCTAGCAATCCTGCTAAAGGACAGACTGCAGTTTGTATTTTTATTCTTGTGGGTTGTGTTTGCACCTAGTATTGCATCTTTTGATATGCAAGAATTATTTTGCTATATTTTCTGTGTCCTTGTGTCCTTTGGTGGGGGAAGATCTGAAGAGTATAGTTTGTTTAAAATTAACGGTAATGGGGACTACAATGAATGTTATGTATGAAAAAACTTCTACAGTATAGAGTGTTTAATAAATATTCGTCTTTGTCAGCCTTGATTGTTGTCAAAAAGAGCTGACAGATTGAAGATTAATGAAACATTTCATAAATTAGAAATGAAACCCTCAGCAGAAATGTCCAAAGTAGCAAGCAGACATGGCTTTAACTTGAGATTCGGCTGGTGAAGTAGCCTCTTCTCAAATCCAGTATTTTCTCCATGCTTTGGAAAAATACACTTCCCTTGTGTGCTGACAGAGAGCATACATTCAGCTTCTCATTACATAAATAATGTTTTCTACCTGTTTAAAGCAGGTTGATAATTTTGCCCTAGTTTTTAAAATAATCATGATGATGATGATGATGAATACAAAATAACAAGCCAGAAATGACTTCCATTAGTCCATTAGTGAGCAGAAACACTTTAGAAGGAAAGGCAACAACAAAGACAGCGTAGGATTATAAACCTGTGTTTCCCGGATGCTTTGTTGGACTTTGTCTGTTTGCTGTGAGTACAGTTGTTTTGTAAGATTAGAACCAACCATTTGAGAGTCCACCCATTTTTGTGTTATACTTCACAATACAACCTTTTCCTAGGAAGCAAACCACCCCCCTATCTCACCCTCCCTGGAAAGAAGAATTAGTTGCCTGTGATGCAAACTGTAAAATCCCCACACGATTTCCTGTGTAAGGCATGTGACTCGCAACAGCATATTAGCCTATGATAAGAGGCAGGGCTTTGTGATCCATACCATCTTGGAAAAAGCAAAAGCAAACCAATATGCTACAAAGGGAAAACCTGTACTTACATATTATGTACAAATGCTATATTTTAGTATCTGGATGTCTCAACCTGGTAGTGGCAGATTAAAGTTGAAGCAGTAACCTTCCGTTTTTTCCTTCAGTGCTCTATGCGCTTGGGTTTGCCACCTTTTCTGCATGGTTGTCCTAAACACTCACCAGAAGTGCCTCCCTCCTATCGGCCAGAGATATATAATTTAAAAGTGGGCTAGTGGAGTGTATAAAAATGTTGAGCCTAATCACTCCCTAATGACAGCGACTTATGTCTTCAGTGCAGTCGATTTGTTTCCTGGGTTTTAAAAGTAGATTATTTCCATGGTGCAGGCTTAGTGTAAGCTGCTGAGAAAGCACAAGCACCACACTTCAGCCTGAGTTTGGGAAGCCCGCCAAGGGTAATCTGATTAAAAGGGCATTTTTTTACATCATTGTGCTGCTTTGGAAATTCTGCATAGCCCAATAGAGTGAGGACTGAAAAAAAAAAAGGCCTTCTGAAGAATAACTAGTTTTCTGATCAAAATGAAAAGCTTGATGATTTCCTTCAATCTAAGTGCAACACGTAAACACGTGTTATTACTTCAGCTGCTAGCCACAGTAAATGAGTTCATGATAACTCAGTACTGATTTGGGGTACCTTCTCTGATTCACTTTGGAATACATGAATTAGTATCATCCGTGTGCCTCTCATGTCCTGTGGTTAAGAATGTAAACAATGTATTTCTAGTTTAGTTTTGTTTCTGTGACCAGCATGCATGTGTTCTATGCTTAGCCCTGAGAAAGAGTCACCTGTGGTCTGCACTGAGAATCAGAAAGTTAAGGTGGCTTTAGAAGTTTAGCAGCTGTAAACTGTTAAAAGGTAATTATCACGTCTTAAATCTTTGGTGGCTTTTGAAAGATATAATATAATACTAATTAAACATGTCATGTTTTCACACAGCAGAATACAATCAAAGGAGCCTTTCTTGCCACATTTTTGAGACAATTCCATGCTCTTCCGTGACATCTACCTATGCAAGTAAAGCACAGTTAAAGTGGTTCTAATTGTCCTCGCGACCTCAGAGTCGAGTAAACAGGAGGTCTGTGCAAGTTCTTACCCGTGTAAATAGAACAGTGCTACATTTGTCCAATGCTTGTTCAGATGGTCAACGATGAATGTTTTGTGTCACTTCTGCAGGGCCCTCTAGAATGAATCATATTCTCTTCTTGTCAATTGTAGGACGACGGTTTAACTCTTTTCTGTCTTCTCACTAACAAATCGAAGATTTTAAAGCAAATGAGACATTGTAATTTGATACTATGACTTTTTTTCTGAAGTGAACAGCAAACCACATTTTAATTGTAGGTGGGATTGATTGACAAATGGACCAAAGGCAGGAAGAGCTGCCTGTAAATCAGCGCTTGCCCAGCCCTTTCTTTCTCCTAAAACACAGCCTGATGGAGCAAGTAAACCTCATACATAGTCTGAAGGCAATGCTCAGCAGTAAAGGAGGTTGGGACGGTGTTTCTTCACCAAAGGTAGATGCTGATGAACTTCAGTGCTTTTTATTCCCTTAAATACTCTCCCACAAGCCTATCTAAAGTTTATCTTGTCAAAATAAGAGCTAGGCCCATGAGAGGATATACTTTCTATATGTATTAAAGTGCCCCCTTTACCCAACAGAGCTTTCTTAAGGTTTAAGGTCATTCTAAGACATATTTAGTTATCTTATTGTCATGATATTCATGACAATAAATTCATGATCTTCATGACAATAAATTCTCAAGCACAACTTTTTTTCGTAGTAGATGTTTAAAAGATGGCTGCAAAATATGGCCAATCTCCTAAAATACATTTTATAACTTAAGGTAGCAGGAAGAGGAAGTTCTGCCAACAACCACATTGAAAAGAGAAACCCAGTGCTACTGCAGAATGAAACTGGCTTCTTCCCCAATAAACATCTGTAAGGGTTGATTAAGGATTACAGTTTTTCTATTAATTTACTCCCAAGGGAGCACTGAATCTGAATGGCTCTAGAGTATGTGACAGAGAAGATTCAATGTCAAAATATGATGTTTCCACAGGATTGTGCTTTGGGACAGGGATGGGGGTCACAGCATAGTAAGCCCCTCTCTGAGACAGTGAGATTGTCAATAGAAATTCACAGTACGTTTTATGGTCTTCTTCCTGCAGAACAGGATGACTAATTTGACTCGGGCACATTAATATGAATGACCCAGCATTGCATAATTGAAGATTTTTTTAAATCCTTGCACCACTGTCAGATTGGAGAGCAAAAGCTGGGCTCCAGGGTGCCAAGGACATATCTCTGTGACCAGAGAGACAAAAGGAAACGATTTGATTCTGAAGAGGTGCAGGCAAGAGTGAAGAGGTGTAGCTTCTTTCCCTACACTAGACGTGCCATTTTAGAAGCCATCCTTTGAAAACCTTGGAGAAAAACACTGGCTATGAGAGTCTATAACTCTACATAGTCACATAGACCTTTTGTAGCACCAGTAATGATTGTGAACCAGTCTTGCCCTTTGAAGTTTAATGGTGTCTATTTTTAATTTAGATTTTGGATATTGCTTTAAGATTTTTTGAATTTTGGGCCACTTAAAATGAGATATTCACATCAGGAAGATGTCCTGCTGTTTCGGGAAGGAGAGGGGGACACCATTAAAAAATTCTTGATAATCAAGGCCACCTGTGATCCTGGGCTGCTCTCTGGAGCACAGAGACATAGAGGAAAGCTGTGCCCCAAACCAGAGCAAATTTTTCTGATCCACAAGATAGTTCAGCCTCTTCCCATTAAGAAAAAAGAAAGCCACACCACTGCAGGATCAGCTGCTCTCTGTTCCTCCATAAAAAAAATAAAAAATAAAAAAATAAAAAAGGTGGTTGCTATTTAACAAAAAACCCCGTGACCTTAGTACACTGGCTGCTTTGAAACACCAATCTATTTAATGATGCAAATTACCAACAGAGGGAAAACATCAGAAGAATCTGTCAGGAAATTAGCTTGTTGGACTGAAAATTAGCAAGCTTAAATCGAACTTGCAGGATTTAGATTTTCTCTGCGGAAGCCTGCCATGGAGCTTTGGTCAGTTTCCATCATCTGAGTACTCAGTAGACCCTCTGGGAAGGTTGAAACTCAGAGGGGGAAGCTAGGTTCTATCTGGAAACTTATAAGAACCAAATGCCTTCTCAATTTGCAGTAAAATCTTATATTTCTTAAGAAACATGCATATGATAGATTTTTGTAAAGATAATGCAGAAAATATAAGCTAAGTCAATGGTATAATTAGTAGTTCTTAAGATGCTTATTGTAACTATTTTGGGTTTAAAGGATAATGATAAATAACCAGTGTATGTGCAGGAGTATTTTGCTTTGGTTTGAGGATACGCTATGTTAGCACCATGACCCAGTTCATGCAGAGAGAACCCTTGTAAACACTGAATCTAGTCAAAGACTTCAAAGACATACTTAAAACACAGGCCTGCGACGGTTATGAATAATTCTGAAGGTCATACAACTGTGCCATGTAGAGATGACAGTATCAGGTCATCAGGACCTGTATGGAAACAGCAATTCTCAAATTAAGAAAAGGATTCGGCCCACATTAAAACTATCATTTTACTTTCTAAGGGCTGCAAATAAGCCCTTAGAAAGGACTTTGAAGAGTTTTAGAAATATTTGTGATTTCACATTTTTATAGATTAATAGGGTGCCTATGCTTGTCTGTTTATAATATCAAAGCAGCAGAAGTCCTTAAGCATTTGCAGTGTACCCCTTCCCCTTCATGCCCTGCCGCGCCATCAGACCTCTGCCTCTAACAAAGAAAAGCAGGGAACCTAAACAATGACAGTGCACTGCAAGTTTTAACTTCAAAGTAACTGATTAGTGGTAAGAGTGTAATAAACACATGAAATAGCCTCATGTCCTATGGACAATGAAGAGGTTAAGTTGAAAAAAGTAATAGTTCACAGTGTGACTGGAACCTTCTACTGATACAGACACAGCGGAAGAGAATTTACCATTGCTGTTTGTGTATCATAATGAAACAATAATATTGACTATTTTAGGCAGATATTTGCAAAAACATAAATCATAAATATTTTCATAATTTTATTTTAAGCAGTAGGATGTATCATTATTTGTCATTAAAGATGTATCAATATTTGTTATTATTATTGTTATTTAAATTTTAATGGAAACTTCTGGTAATAGTTTCTCCATTCCTATTGAAAAATCTGATAGTTCATAAATAAGTCAAATTTAGTTATTGCAGACAAATTGTAATTCTTAACATTTTGTGGAAAGCATAACTTATATTTGAAACTATTTTAAAACATCTGAGATTATTTTGTAATTTGATTTCTATCAAAATTTTAAAATGAATGTTTTAATGATAAAATAGACTTAATGTTAGCACAGAATATCAGTATCAATGGCACAACATTTTCTACTTTAATTGTGATATTCCATTCCATCTCATTAGAGTAATGGTAATTCTATACTTAAGTATTTTCTTTTGAAAATTAGGTGAAAAACACTGTTGGTTGCCAATCTGCTATGTTTTGAATGAAATTCATGGACTATCATTAATTGCTTATGAAATCGTATTTTCAAATTAACCTACACAACTTTGTGTCATAGCAGGCTATTTATCTCTTCAGTTCCTGTTTAACTAGCAGTTAATATTTTATTTACTCATCTACCGTCATCATCTTTAATTGGCGGTGAGGCAAGGAAGCAGGGGTTATCAAAGAAAATAGTTTTTGACACTGTTTTTATGAAGTCTCTGCCTCCTCTTCAGTATACAATCTCTCCTGTGTGTCCAGGGCATACCCCAATAGCATCTGGTTTCATTTTGTTACTAATACGATAAGCATCAAGTGTGAAAGCAATTATTTAAATTATTCTTTGTCATTATAAAAATACATTCAGCAGTAGAAATCTTTTTTTTTCTTCAATGCCCTTTTGGGATCAGTGTTCATAGTGCTACGCAAATTTAGTACATGATATTACACAGTTTGAATTTTGTAAACTGAGCAATTTTTTGAAAATGTTCCACCCCTAGCAAGAAATTACCCAAGATTCTCTATCCCTTTTCTCCCCCCCCCCACACACCCCACATACCCTGGGTCCTGCCTCCAGTTTTGTGCTTTGATAGAAACTGAGAAGTAGCAGATAGCTCATGGTTCATGCGCCAACACCTAACTATTATTGCAAGCTCAAGTTCTCATCCCTGGGGAAAAAAAATTCTTAAGGTTGCTATAGAAGAGGAACACGGAAACACACTGATATTCACACCAGTTAATATACCTTCATCTTTTTTTTTTATTTATTTAGTCCGCCTTGATCCTCCCTCCATGTTTGGTAAATGAAGCCCCAACCCTGAGATCTGAAGACACCAGTTACGTGAGGTCCATTTAGGGACTGTGTTAATTCTGAAGCACAATATATTTACACACACAGTTCTTGCAGTTCATATAAAACATACTGTGCTGTGTAGTACATATACCCTAAGTACATGTACATATTAGAATATTCTTATAATGTACTAATATATGCACACTTGGCCCATTAATACTACCGAAAATGACAAACGGGTTTATTAGTTCAGTTCATCACAAATATGTCCTGTATGAATTAAAAATGTGCATGGCTTGTAGCAAGTAAGCATATTTTAATGTATGAAGAAAATATATATTTCTATAGGAAATCATAATGGTTCTGAGTCTTCAACTTCGCCTTTGACAGATTCTGAGTGAAACCTCCTCCGCTGTGGAAGGTGGGAGGAGGGGCGTGTTGACTGTGTAAAGATGTGGTGCTGATGGAGGGAGCCGGCCTTTCTGCTGCACGCCCATCCTGACTGTAGGCTGTGGACAGCTCCTCTGCTGGGAAACAGCGTCTGGCCACCATTCCTTCGCACACCGCCCCCATGCTCTCCTTGCTTGCCAGTGATCTGGGCTCAGGGAGTCAGCAACAATGGCAGACTATCCACAGCAGGAGACTGTAGGAAGGACCCATATTGGGTGCACGCGCGGGTGGGAGAGTGCTGCCACGTCCCGGAGAGGCAGGAAGACAGGGGCAGAGGGTGGCGGGGTATCTCTCCGATTCTGAAGACCAGGACAGAGGCACCTATTGAAAATAAGAAAATTCTATTTTAGCACGCTGTCTTGTTAAAGCAACGAGGGCTGTGGGCACTTCCTTGAGACTTCCTTGCTAAAGGCCTAGTGCTTTAGACGATTTTCTTTGCTTTATGGAATTGCATTTTTTTTTTTTAAAGAAAGCTCTTGTTTACTTATTCCACCGCTAGGTCATTTGTGCTCCAGGCATACTCTGGTCATTACACAAAAGTAAATATTAACAACAGGGATGGGACTGTGGAATTGCTTTGCCCATATGCAAAATTAATGCTTTTCTTTCTTCAGGGACAATGGCAGTTCAAGAAGCTTCTATAAAATATGTTACAGAAATATAAAACAAACCCTTCCTGAAGTTGGCATCCTCTGCATTCTAAAAATGAAACATTTAACTAGGTAATTGGTAAAGAAAGAAAATATTGCGTATTGGACACTGTAAGTCAAATAAATTGAACATTTTAGTAACAAAAAAAAGTCTTGATATCTGCATCCTGTGACTTCCGGAATAATAAGTCTCACTTAGTGATCTCCCATTTTCTCAGTGTAGACATTCTCCAAGGCACTGCTCACATAGAATGTACACTTACGCGCTTCACTAAAAGATCCGATGAGAGGCAAGCAGCCAGAGAGAACTTCAAGGATTTGGCAAAGGCGAGGACATGTCTTAACCTATCCCAAATTCTCATTTTGAGCATGTAAAATTTCAGTCACTAAAAAAAAGAAAATAAATTTAATTATGTGTAGTTCAGTACATTCTCCACAGAACTGATACCAGAAATAGTTTAAGAACAAACTGTCCTAGGTTTTATTTTTACTGGATCTGTAGGTAAAACTGCCAAAACTGTCACTTAAAAAATGTTGCAGGCAACCAGATTTTTGGAGTCCTCATTTCTGGTTTAGAACTTTGAAATTAGCAGCCAAATGTTTGGATATTCACTTGTGAAGTTGTGCAGATAAAAATGCCAGGATGGCCCAAAGCATTTCTTCCTCTAAATGGAAGTACAAAAAGATGGTCAAATAAGAAGCACGCTGAAAGGAAGGAGAGCAGTGGAGAGGACGAATTTACAGTGCGTCTTACTTTGACCACTTTAGGACTTTCCCTTTCTGCCAAGCTTTATTTACAGAGACACTGTCAGCATCTTCTGAGAACCTTTATGGTCATTACCTGGATGGTTCTTGCCGTTGTACGCTCAGTCTGCCTCCTTGTTGCTTGAACGATGGGGTGCATTATGCTGGGGCTAACGTTAATGTGACAGCCATACTAGAAGGGGAACGAGCTCTTGGAGAACTCCCATTTGTCACTGCCTTTCCCAAATCACTGCCCCAAAGGCGTTGGGCCAACCTTCCCCCTGCCCTTCTGCACACAAAAGGAGCAAGACTCGGAACATGTCTTGTTGTTCTCGAGGTTACTTTGGTGGAGAAAGATCACCATGGTCTGATTTAGTGTTTTCAAATAAGTGTGCCCTCTGCCGCTGCTCTCTATTGAGAGACAACACAGCCCAAGCGGAGAGTTCAGCTTGGCCACTAACAGAACACAAGTGCTGCTTTGTCAGGCCACGAGTGATTACTTGAACAAGTGCCAATGAAGAAACCAAACATTAGAGCTGGGCACTCCAGACCCTCAAGACAAAGGGCCAATTGACTTTCCTCATTAGTTTTTGTGCCAAACATGTAAACACAGTTTCCTCTCTATCTTTGATGCTCCAAACATGCCAGCTTGTTAACTTCTTGGGTGGTACTGTGGTTTATGAGGGTGTAAAGACTATTGTGTTGAGCTGGACACTTTTCTCTCTTTTATTGGAAGACAGGTTTTTCTATTTTTTTTCAATAATGAAAGGAAAGTCTCCGCAGCAGTTTTCAAGAATCTTACTAATCTTGATTCAAACAAAAATGATCGAAAATGAGCTAGAGATAAAAAGGAAGAGAGGGCGGGAGAGGAGAGGAAAAGAGAAGGGACTAGAAAGAAAGGGACCTTGTATTCAAGTCTGTGATAAATGTTTCCAACGTGAAAGGTCCCGCGAGTACTGGTGGGTTTACAACAGAGATCTGCCTGTGACTAAATTTACCAGGGATACTGACACTGAAAAGTTTACATCAGATTCACATTGGCTCTCAGATGCCCTCTTTACTGCTTGTCTCTCCCTGTTTTCTACTACTTTGGTTACTATTTACACCTGCATTTCTTCATATCTTCTGTGCCTTGGACTTTGATTCTGGCTTCTCAAGCATGAAGAAGGTGTCTATAAAGTCATTGTTATTTGGGTTGTTCTGTGGAAAACACAGAACTTAAAATTCTGTCTACGAGTAGGCTAGAAGGAAGTGGCATCAGCTCAGTGGCCAGATAACTGTTCCTATGAGGCTTGGACTCCATGAAGTATCAACTTCTTCAATGTAAAATAATTCTAACCTATGGAAATGGTCAACATTGAAGTGTAATAGCCCAATATAGTATGTGACTTAATGTAAATTATTGAAGGCCATTGTGTCATATCTGTCGATTTCAAAATCCAAGTATTCTTAGCATCAGCTATCTTATTTCTAAATATATATTCAACAGACAGTCATAACATACAGTTTAACAAGTTGAAGGTGAAATCTCTAGACTTCAAGTCACTTGGGGACTAGCTGAATAAATCATGGCAAGCTCATTCAAGGGAAAATTATGGATCCGTTAAAAAGAATGTTGCTATAGGTACCAAAGTAGAATAATCCCCAATTTAAGTATTTTTCTGTGTGAAATACAGTAATCCAGCAATATGCATATTAATCTAACATTTCTGTGAAGGCATACATAATATAGTCATAGGTCATTCCTGAATTACATAGATAATTGATAATAAAGTTGACATATGAGTGGGTTGCTAGTTTCTTAGAATCAAATGAGGAGTGAACATATATTTTACTCTATCACCTTTGTACTTTTTAAAATTTTATATCATTATGTCCCTTGGTGTAATTAAATAAAATTTCTCATTTAAATTATATATATATATTTTATATATATATATATATATATATATATATATATATATATATATATGAATACTTAGACCATTACTGAGTTTTTTTCACCCTTAATATAATGGTTCTAGGGAAGAACCCCAGGGTATTAGGACTGAGTATAGATAAATTTTTTTGTTACAAAGGAGGATGGTGTTTGGGGTCAAGGAAGTGAAATGACAACCAGGGAGAACAAAACTTTGGGATGCAAGAGAAAGAATATTTGGAAGCGGCAAAGGGGATTCTGAGTTTCTGATGAATTAAGTAATGGGAGATGGAAAAGCCATAGAAGTAGATAACCTAAAAACACCAAATAAGGAATCAAAAGGCAAAATAAACTATTAGGCAATTTGATATGATGCTACCCTTGATCAGAAAACCAATAAGATGTTTGGAGGGATACCAGGAGTATGCCTAACATACAGCAAGTTTAGCATTATGGGAGGTGCGTTAACTCTCCTGGGCCACTAGGGTACCATTTAATACTGTGTTCTATCATTGTAGCCAATGGACTAGAAAGAGATTATTTCAAAATAATGACACCCCAGAGGCCTGGAAGAGTTAATGTTTCTCCTAAGTGACTGACTTTCCATTAGGGAGTTATTTAGCCTCTAGGGAAGATAGAATTTGTTCCCACAAAACACAGTGGTTAGGAGATAACAGCTGAGAGGCAGAACATGGGAGAGTCCAAATGTCTCTTGACTTCCTTCTCTCAGATTCATGCTGCTACCTAGGTCAGTCCTTTGTATTTCTTTGTTCAACCACAGTTAGGGAAAGAAGCACAGTATTGTATTTGACTCAAGGCCAGATATTACATATTAGATGTTAGAAAAGCAACTGTGTGGGACGTGGGGAGATAGCTCAATGGGTGTAGTACTTGGTGAACAAGCATGAGGATCTAAGACCTCAGTACCATCATCAAAGCTAACCAGAGCATCGGGCCTACAACCTCACAGGCGCAGATGCAGAAAGAACCTGTTTTGTTTTGTGGGTGGGAGTATTATTCCACTGAAATAATGAACTCTATAATAAACAAAAGACATAACTCAAAGAATGTCATGGCACACAGTAAAAGACATTTTTGATTTACACACATGCATGTATAGACAAGCATATTTGCAAACACACACACACATACACACAGAGAGAGACATATGCATGTCACACACAATAAAAACATAAAGACAGCACCTGTAAGAGACCTAAAATAGAATGTTTTTTCTTTTCATGATGGGAAAACCTGTTTGAGAGCCACAGATTCCAGCACTGAAAATCAAGCAACCAGATATCTTTCCTCAGAGTGCTATAACTAGCTCAGGACATTAGGCAAGTTTCTGGGCTTATCTAAGAAGCTTACATATTCTTGTTTAGAAAATAAGAAGTTCAGATTTGATGATCTCTTACCATTTATAATTAGCCAAATACCTATTCTTAATCAGCTAAAAGAAATTATGAAATTCACAGTAGTCTTAACGTTCTCAAATCGTCCCCTATTTCTCTGTCGTCATAAAGAGATGAAGAATGTAAGGTTCAAAGGATGCACCTGCACACAGCAAATAAATGTGAATGAAAAGACTATATAGTGGGAGGGAATGGGAGAAAGGGAGAGAGTGGGAACTTGGATTGGTATGTATAATGAAAAAAGATAGTTTGTTTTCTTTTCAAAAATTTTTTAAAAGAAAGACGATATAGTGGCCATTAGGGACTTGCCTCTTTAGATATTTTAACATATATTTGTATTAATGAATACTAAGATAAAAATAATAATTGATAATTATTGATAATTTCATTATAATTATTGACTATAAATTAAAACTTATAGTTTGATAAATTTATAAATTAAAAGGGAATTTATAAAAATGAAACAAACAAGAAAGAAAAGAGATTTAAATTTCCAGAAAACAACAACAAAACAATAGGCAAAAAAAAATTAACATGCAAAGAGAAATACAAGCTAAAAGGAAACTTACAATACAAGGCTTTGTATAAAATTTATAAAATATTGGAATGAGGGAATTAGCAGTTTTACATAGGTCAAAATGTAAACCATTATTAATTATTATAGATACATAATGCAATATATATTTCTTGAAAATACAAAACACATAAACTTCTTCATTGTTTGGGATAGAATTAAGATGTTAAAAAATGATTTGAAGATTTCCCATCAAAAAAATCATGAAGATTAAAAGCAAATTTAGTGAGGCCATCAAACACATCATTTCAGAACACATACACACACATACCCACACACAAACATTGATTGCTATAATTAATAATAAAACTTTAACATGTTTAAAACGTAGAAAGCATTATTATTCTAAGTACTCTACAACTATATATAAATATAAATATATATATATATATATATATATATATATATTTAAAAAGTCAACCAAAAACTAAGTAAGTTGATACTTAGGAATAGAAATTAGAGAAATTCATTCAAATTTTTTTCCTCAACTTCAGAATTATATTGGATCCTGAGAAAATTTTGGTGATGATGTATTTTGTTTTTTGAGTGGGGAAGAGCATCTTTAAAGATATTTTCAGATAAGTAGAACATTTGCTTCATTTTCGTCATGATCCAATTTCAGATGGAAAAAACACAAGGAAAATTCATGAAAAGACATCTTAATACCAAACTTTTATTCAGCATCTCCTTAAGATGTTGACGCTGTAAGACAGAGTGAGCAGGCTAGGCAGTGCTACTGTTTCTAATAGCCTTGTGCTTTAAAACACCTATTCTCTGTATGCCCCCAGCTTGCTATTTTAATGTTGCGATTCTATTTCGTTCACAAAATAGCCAAATAAACTAACACACCAATATGTACCCTAACATATTAGAAGTAACCATGAATGATCAAATGGTCTTCTGCTCATTCAGCTGGTATATATAATTATAATCAGCCTGCTTATGGGCATTAGAATAAGAGCTGTCTGGAAAATATGGTTGCTATTGGCACACACATAGTCTGCAGAGGCCCCAAATGGCTAAAGCCTCTGACGGGAGAGTGGATTCTAAGATGATGCAGCACAAATTAAAACTCAGATAGACCACATCCATCTTTGCAAAACATACTAAGGTGTTGAGCCATGATATGGGGCATTATATAGTTTTGTACAATAATTGATAGAAATAATAACAAGCCTGAGTTGCAGAGACCCAAATTAGTGATATTAGTTGCAATATTGGTGACTGACACACTGAAAACCAAGAGAATGTTATTCTCACTGCTGTTACAATTTGCTTATCAAGAGACTTGAATTACTGGAAAAGCTGGTCTCTTTAAGTGTGTACAGTCAAGCTTCAAATGTGAGAGTTTCCCTGTCTTTGTGAAGAGGGTTATGAGAGCCCTTTCTGTTGTGTGCATTTCTGCAGCCCAAGAGTAAGTAGGCATTTTACTATGACAGCTTTGTGTCTAAAGTTTCTCAAATGTGGAAGGATGATGCAGTGATGAGAGAGCAGCCACAGAAATTATTCATTATATAGCATTCTCTACTAAAGTTTATCCATTAATTCAGCCATTCTAGCATATATGACTATTATCATGACTGCCAGAGCCGACTGAGAAGTTTGGAGGCACCAAACATGGATGTAAAGCTTTGCAGTTAACCAGCAGAGCTGGAGCTCAAATTTAGGTATTTTAGCATCAATATCTATGTTTCTCACAAAAAAAAGTATGTACGAATAAAAAAACTTGCAAAAGTCATATGTTCTCCAACTGACATCTTATAAATATATTCCTTTTCTATAAAAGAATATTACTAAAGCAGAGAACAATATTTCTGTCTGTAGTCCCTGGGACATGTAGTCCCTTCCTTCAAAGATGTCAGAGTTTTATTCTGCTTTATCTCACAATGCTATGCTATTAACTCCAACGGAATGAATCCTAAGTGCTAGGCACTAAAGAAGTAAAGGTGGCTTGAATGTTTTTGACTTTCTAATCCCTGCAAATTTAAGGAATCCTCAGCCCTCCTATAGTTGAGTGTACCAATTGTCTCTTCTAATGTGGAAAATATTCACTTAATGGATACATGACATTGTGGATAGCCTTTTAATTTTGATGTTTCTAATGCATTCATTTTTATTACTACCTTCCAACTGAACCAGTGAAGAGTCTTGAACATGCATTACTGTAGAAGAACATCTCTAGTGAAAATTTTTATGCAAAATCATAGGTGTAGAAATAGCTATCCTCAGATGTTAGAACTTTGTTCTTTGACTTGCCTGCCTTCAAAATAGGAAGCCGAATAACGATCCTTTGTCAACAAATCACTCCGTGTATCATGTTCTGTTATAGCATGGTAACAGAGACTGTGTGTGTGTGTGTGTGTGTGTGTGTGTGTGTGTAGGTGTGTGTGGAGGGAATGTATGTAACCATACATTGGTTATTCCAAATGAAATGTGAACAATTAGTGGAACTTTGGGAAGGTGACTGGGGAAGAAAGAGTAATGTGAGGGAACAGAGAAGAATGGAAAAAACAGGAGGAAGAATTGCTTCAACATCTAACATCCAAAGGATGTTCGTATTTTCATATGTTCATATTTTCTCTCAGATTTTATTTGAGAGTATATATTTACACAGATGTATACATAAAATAATTGTCATTTTGGGTTTGTATCTTTAAATTTTTTATTCACTATGATAATTTCATTAAGATCTAGTTCAGTAGTTGT
Source organism: Myodes glareolus (assembly GCF_982192425.1). Taxonomy (NCBI): domain Eukaryota; kingdom Metazoa; phylum Chordata; class Mammalia; order Rodentia; family Cricetidae; genus Myodes; species Myodes glareolus. The sequence continues at coordinate 53,630,681 of NC_142041.1, read as the reverse complement.
GTTCTATTTTGTTTATCTTTTCTATGTCATGCTTTTTATTCCTTTTAAATACTCAGAGAATTTTAAAAAGGATAAAATATAATTTGTGAACTCAAATATTTTCTAGATGTTTTGGAGACAAGTACATACTAAGAAAGTACTGTCTACGTTTATAGGTCTCTACTATTTGATCTACTATAAGAAAAATACCATATACTGGTGACTTAGAAAAAAGAGAAATTTGTTTTCACAGTTCTGTATGCTGAGAGTCTAACATTGCACTCTGGTGACCACTTCTGGTGAGGGTTTTCTTTGGATTAGACTGCTGAGATATCTTGGATCTTCAGAGTGATGGAAAGAGGGAGATAGCAAGCAGAATGCATCATGTACATGCCCTGATCGCATTTGCGAAGGCATTTGTCTCACGTTCTTCTTACCTGTCTAAGGTTTCACATTTGACTTCCACACTATGGATTTAGATTCTCCTGTAGAAATTTGGAAAGGACAGAGGATTGATTTCAAAGTTGGTGAAAGGAATTTTGAAAAACAAAATCAGAAAGGGCTAATCGTTTGTGCAGATCAAGCATAAAAAAATGCTATACTTTTAAAAAGTAAATTTTCAAAGGACATTTACTATTTACAAGGTTTTGAGATAAATGCTGACTAAGTTCAGGAAATGTTGACATTCCATTTGAAAGAAGTATCTGGAACAAATGACTGGAAACTAGGGACCTGCACAGTTTTGAAACATTCTGCTCATCAAGGTGTCCAGCCAGTTTGCAGAGGGGTCATCCTGACATAATCAGCCAGATGTTTGAAGAGAGGCACCATGAAGTTACATGTGATCTTTAACATTTTATACAAAAATGTGCTGACATTATATATTGATTCATAATCACATAGAATTAGTGAAACCTCTTCATGTCTTTTTGATATTTCACATCTTAAGAGTATATACTGCTAGTGAATGTCAATCTTCAACACAGTTTGTTTATCTTGATCTTAACATAAGTCAGAGGTGGGAAGTAAAGATTAAACCTTTCATTCTCCAAACCCTCACTCTTAATTATCTTCCTCATGTCCTTCCTTTGCTGGTCACTGCCATAATTACTAATAATACCACTCTGATTCTACATAATATGTTTCCAATTTTTCTGTCTACTCTTTCAAACTACTCAAATCATCCCATGTGTGTTATATGTTTATGCTATTATTTAACTCACATATTAGTTATGTAATTCTATGTATTTCTTAACCACAGGTGTTCCATACAAACTATTCTCCACAGAACAAAGTGACTGTTTGACCTATATGAAGGTATATGATTTTATTTTCACATATTTATTGCTTGAAAAAAGCAATTTTCAAGCATTAAATGAAGTGAGATTATGCAATGATTGAACACATTGTGCTTATCACAGGGTCACATGTATTTTTACTTTGTATGTAGACCACGTTTTATTAAGTGACTATTTTCTGTGACATTTTAAATTACCTGTCAGTAGTTCATTTAATTGTGTGCAGAGGTATATGAACATAGTTGTGTTTATGTGTGGAGGTACATGGTATATACATGTCTGTGCATATGTATCAGGAGAGGTACTTGCATGTGTATGTGCCTATATATGCAAGTATATTTGCTGGTGTATGTGTTTGAGAAGGTCAGAGTTTGAAGTACAGAGCCTTTGTTGCTCTCCACTTTACTTTTTGATGCAGGGAATCTTACTGATTCTTAAATTTGCTATCCAAGCCTGACTGGCTGCCAGTGAGCTCCTAGGAGTGCTGGCTTTATAGATGCTTGTAGGTGGAAGAGACTACTATTTCGTTTCCCAACTGCTCAGACCTGAATAATCACACAGAAACTATATGAATTACAACACTGTTAGGCTGAGGATTCAGACATATTTCTAGCTAACTCTTACTTCTTAAATTAACCCATTTCTATTAATCTATGTATTGGCACGAGACTGTGGCTTACTGGTAAGGATCTGGTGTCTGTCTCCTTCAGCAGCTACATGGCATCTCTTTTACTCTGCCTACTCGATCTCTCTGACTCTGTTCTGATTTCCCACCTGTCTTTACTCTGCTAAGCCATTTTATTAACCCTATGGTAATAAACATATTCACAGAATACAAAGGGGAATTCCACATCAGATGCACACCACCACACCCATTTTTTTATATGAGTGCTGTGGGTCAGGTTTCTGGTCCTACTGTTTATGTAACAACACTTGACTAACTGAACCATCTTTCTAGCATTTTAAATTGTCATTTTTAATGGATAGTGGGATTTTTTGTCTTATCAATCATCTCCTAAAGAACATTTTTTAAAATTCCATTTTCTTCATACAAGGCTTTAGCTAAATTCTAATTTCTTCTTGAAAAAAATGTTCTGGAGACTGACTTTCTTTATCTTCTGAACTTGATCAACTGCTTTACAGATGGGCTTAGGATTTCCTAAGAACTGCTCTCATCTTCAGAACTCCTACTACCCCCTCCCTCTTTCCCCTGAAGCTCCTCCTACTACTGTTACTCTTCCTGGTGTTTCTCCTCCATCACCTCTTCCTGCTCTTCTGCCTCACTACTTTGTTTAAAGATTGTGTCCATTTCTAAATAGATAAAATTTGTAATGTATTTGTTCATTTTGTTGTAGGACATGCTCAGTAAGTTCCTTGCTTCTTATTGCTGTGCTGTTAAGAATCGGTATATGGGAGTAGGTTGATGTTGGCATATGGATACCATACAGAATCTTCTGTTTTATATCAGAGATCTTCAGATTTTAGAAACATTACTTCATAGACTATAAGTCTGGACTATGCTTCAAATGTCTTTACTATAACAAGACTCTGATGCTAACCTGGTGGCTACTCTATGCTTTTATTTTCTGAACATTTTTAATTAAAATTTTTGGATTCGTTTGTTTAATTTTATGTGTATGAAGTATTTGCCTAATGTGTGTGTGTGTGTTTGTGTGTGTACTTTTAAGTAAATATAACATGATTGTCTATTCTTTTCCAAACATTCTTAGAGTTATTTATCTCTCCTTCTGCATTGTCCTCCCTTCTCCTCCCCAAACAAAGGTTTTATCTTTAGCGCTTCAAATTTTCATATATATGTCTATATTTATACTCCATATAAATATGTCTATATTTTTCTTTCAGAACGGTTATTTAAATTACTTTTCTATTTATTTTTTTCCCTGCCTCCTTTCCTTGTTTCTTATTGTAGGAGTTAGACAATTGCCCTGGGCATACAAACGAAGTTCAAATTTCATAAATATTTATAAAATGCAGAAGTTAGACAAATCACTTATTTAAACTTACCTTTTTTAAGGCTGATGATATTAACCAGTAGGTAAAGGTGTGTCTATCAAGGCTAAAGACCTGAGTTCACTTCCAGGAAATTCCATTGCATAAGGAGAGAATTGTCCATAAAAGTTGTTCAGTGACCCTCAGGTATATAGTTACAATATGGCACGTCCCCCTTCTGCTCACATTAATAAATAAATGTTTAAAAGATTTCTTCTTTAGTCATGTAATTTTTATGATAACCAAATAAGGCAAATCACATGCACAGAATTAATATGGCAACTTCCATTAGATCCCAATGCAGGCAACTACTGCAATGAAGATAGTTTCCCATATACATGTGAAACTATCTTGTTGACATTTGCCTTGCTAGTTAGATATTGCTAGCCAAAGTTCTTACCTTTACACTTCTGTCACATTCTATATTCCATTTCATAAGGTTATTTAAGAGAGCAAAATCCAATTTTCAGACATTTGGGGAGTGTGCATGTTTTTTTAAAATAACTTTAATTTTAAACATTTAAATTAGATCTCACATAAAAATCTGTGATTCTTGATCCTCTTAATGAATAACAGAACTTACTCTAGAAAGTTCTGGGAGATTGACACACTTTACAAAGATAGCTAAGTTGGCTAATGACCCTCACTGTCATGAACCTTCTCTGAGTGAGTATATGTAAAGTGAGCTTTTTCCAGGAGACAAAGTCGAGGTGGGGGGTCTCTGTGTCTGCATCAGGTCTGGTTGCATGCTGTGGGAGTGCACTGCCTAGAGCAAACTTGCTGTTGCCTTTCCAAAAATGGGGCTCTATTTTAGTATATCAGGACTCATATCCAAGCTAGATTTCCCTGGTTATATTTATTTCATTTTTTCCTATGATGTAGCTCTAAAGAGCACACACTGTTACAGCCATTCTGAATCTCAAAACATCAGAAGAGAGAACTACCCTGCTGTCCTACACTGTTCTTTCTTTCTCCTTGAATGTCCCTCCCTCCCTAAATCCTGTTAATCTGTAAGATTTCAAGACAGTATGACTCATTCTGGTTCTGAAGACTTTGTCCTTTAGAATAAAATCTACTCTGGTTTTGTTTGCTGTGTGAGGAGCCTTCTTTTGTAAATGGTGAGAGGTCCACCACAGTGCTTCCTTCCATTGGATGCTCTCTCGCACTCCTCTTTAGGTGGTCATTAAGGCTCCTCCCCATGACACATGCTAGTGGGTACCTTGACACATTCTGCTTCTAGGCCAATATGTAGCATCAGCAAGCTTTATCCTGTATCTTCTGTGGTATAATTTTCTCCAATTGCTCTTGTCTGGGTCTCTCTTACTCTGATGAAATAGGGTTTAGGAAAACTCACAATTCCAAAAAGCCTCAATGTCTTCTTCCTCCTCCCATTGCCATTTTACACCCAAAGACTTCATGACTTCAGATGAGACCTCTCAGTGTTCAGCCCTTCTGTTTCTACAAGTCTCCATTCTATTATTTTCTATGAAATGGAGTTTCCAAACATGGCTTGTAGGAAACTGTGAAAAGAGAAAGGAAACAAACACTTCATCATTCTCACAATCAGTAAATGGATGGCCGGAACTCATTTGGAAGTCCTGGGTGTTAGGGTGGCAGAGGCCATCAGGGAAGGAAAGGAAAGGGAGATGTCACCATCACACTACCAAAGCAGATTTATGTTTGTAGGCTAGACTATTTCAAAATGAACCATGATTTTGAAAAATAATAGAGGTATAGAATTTATGATTGGTAAAATTGTTCAACAATGTTCATCTGTAGTTGTTAGCATGTCTTGGTCTGTTTTTAGACTGTTTGTAGGGTGTTTCTAGTTCCATTTCCTCCCACCCATGTATTAGCAGGAAGAATCATGGTAAACTAAACCATATTCATCTCTCTTACTTATGGCCACATTTTCCAGAGCATATTTGTGAGATATGATTATAACTTTTGTATGCAATCATCTGGGTTTCATAAGAGAAGAGACAGTAAACTTTGTTTCATAATAGTAATGAAGAACACATCTGTTTTATCCTATTAATACAATCATTACAATATTTTCCTTTTGCATTTTTGTTATTTCTAGTGAACTCTCTTTTTGAGGTACACATTGAGTTAACTCAAGTTTTGTATAGTTCTTATTAACTTAATCTTTTTATGACTTTAATCACTTGACTATTCCCCATCCTTTCAGCTGTATGGAGTTCTTCATTGTGTGACTTTACCTTTGTATCAGTAGTTTTACAACAATAAATGTCTCAAGAACTTGCAGACAATATAGTGGTTAAGCAGAAAGAATTTAGAATCAGTGAGATTAATGTGGGCTCTAAAATTAACATTGGAGATTTAGAAAAATTACATATTTCTTAGCATTTTTGCCTTATTTGTAAAATAGGAATAATAATGTGTACTTATTTCATCATGAGGTACATGGCTGTTAAATAAAGCAACTTATAGGAATGTGTTGGCAGAAACCAGACACATATTAAACATTAATGTCAATCTTATTATTTTTCTTTTTAGTCCTAATTTTTTCCATTTATTTCTATTTCAAAATAAACTTTAAGGAATTTTGTATGCACACCACAGTTTATCTCACACATTTGTGCTTTATGGGATATTTTTATTTGTTCACCACATACAAAGTTTCCTTTTATAGAATAAATACATAATGTTAAATATTTTTGTGTCATTCTATGAATTTTCAAATACATTTTTGCACATCATTTCTTCCATAGTAATGTATTGTGCTGATTTCATTACCAAGATAATTCTTACAAAAATAGTAATATCAATATAATCTAATCATTCAGAGCTATTGAAATGTACATTCACATGTCTTCATCAAAGTCTTTTAATTATTCTGGCTTAATAGTATGTTTGACTATGTAATAAAACCAATTTTATTCTGCCACACTCATAGATATGAATGCATAGATTCTAACCATGTCATTTAGCTGAACTATGTAAAGAAAAACACATACTGTGTGGAATCTTAAAAAAGAAAATAAGGAAAAGGAAGGATAAGTCTGCGACATCAACCCCTTGCAATAGATAAATGAAGGCAATAGTGGGGAGGGAGGAATGAAGAGAGAGAGAATAAAAATTCCAATTTTATTCAAGAGAAATTGCAAGTGTCAAAGACAGTAGCTTAGCTTCATTTTGTAGAATTGAAGATTTAATGAGAGATCTAAAAAGCCACCAACACCTGGCACTGACCCTGTACCCTGTAGCTTCATTTTAAGAAGTTTCCTTTTATTTGTACCTGCTCATTTTTCCAATTTGACATCTGAAACCTGGCTCTGGTTTTTTTAAGCTGAATGGATATCATGATTGCTGCACACCTTCAACTCTTTGTTCTTATCTGCAAGACAGAGACAGTCAGGTGTACGTGTGCAAATCCATCACTATAAAAGCACAGACCCTGGGCTGTGGGTACACTTTAAAAGACAAGCTGTCTACTCCATTGTGCTGCGCACCTTTTCAAGTGCATTATTCAACTTTTGTAATCAGGAAAATGGGGCGGAAACCCAACTCAAAGGAGAGGAGCAACCTGGTCATTGAAAGAGGTGAAGCATATTTTCTTTCTCCCTAAAACTTTCCTCACTGGTATTATTAACTCCTGTAGTCTTTGATGCCAGTCCACGCTTCAGAGATTAGTGGATAGATCCAGAGTCCTCTGCTGCCCTCTTTGGAAGCCATTGTGGGAGTAATTGTTTCAAAGGCATGGGCATACTATTACATAATTGATGTGAAACCATTTTGCATGTGCATGCATATGTAAGTGAGTGTGTTTGTGTGCCAAGCTATGTGGTGTATGTACAACTGCACATTTCATATTTCTTCATCTTTCACTATCCTTCTTATAGTGATTCCCTTGAAGGTTCGGAGAAGTTGGACCTCACTAACTTGGTTAGGATGCCTGTCATCCAAGCCCCAGGGATTTTCCCGTCTCTGCTGCTTTGGCACTGGAATTGCAGACTTGTGTTGTCATGCCTGACATTTTACATGTGATCTGCAGATTGAACTCAAGATATTATGATTGCATGTCAGGCGTTTAGCAACTAAACATATCCTTAGATCCCAAAAGATTTTGATTAGGACATTTTTTCAGGGATTTTAAAACTATAAAACTCATCCAGACACACGTGGAGTTGCCTTAGTAAGACCTCTAGATGCTTTTCACAGCTGAGGTTTCAACCTCTGAGTTTCTGCTCTGACTTTGCCTCATGGTCACAAGCTAGGTTGTTCATTTTTGATAAGCCTGGAGTCAGGCAAAGAAGCCAGGTTGTCTAATATCTGTGGCTTTCTGATTTTACCTGCATTATGTTGGTTAAAAATAACTGGTGAATATTTTAAGTTGACTTTCAGAAATGCTATAAGAAGTAAAACCTGCCTGCATAATTTATAGGGAGAGGAAGAGATCAATTGTGCTGAGTGGAGCAGAATGAGCCACAGGATTACTGAGATATGAAACTGTGTAGAGAGCTGGGTGGTGCTGCTGTTAGTGATGGTGGCATTGTAGTTGCTGAATGCATCTTGGAAGGCAGGATGTTATTTAAATCTAATGTATTTGTTAAAATGAATAAACACTAAACCCTTGAGTGAGTCTAGGCCAAAGTGAAAATTGAACGGCGAAGCCCAGGTGCTTGGCCATAGCGCTTATTATTGTAGCTGCTGGGCTCACTTTAAAACAAGTTCCTCTGATTATCAGACTCCGATGGAGGACGCATGCCAAAGTTCCATTTCCCTCTGTTTAGAAAACAATGCTGCATAGCATATTTTACAAATAGATTAGAATGGTTACCAACATGCACCAAATGCTGCTCTTCCTGTGTTAGCAATTTTACTAATACAGGCTCAGAACTGTGCCAGATCCACACGCCAAATGCTTCCCCAACTGCCAAAGGGGAGCTAAGCTTTTTATTCTGGATCATACTTTGGAGATCGAGGTCTAATTTTACGTTAAAAGTGATATAAGGTGGGGTACTGTGACTAATTTTTTTTTCATGCTTGGGTATTTTCTTTAATTTTTTTAGCAGACAATGTGCCACTTTCCTTACACCTTAAGTTAGGGTAGCAATCTTCCATAATAAACTACTTAAAGAGAAACTTTGGTTAAAAATGTCATGAGAAAGCAAAATCGAAACAAAATGAAATCAGGTATAACAAAAGCCAAACCACTGTTGTTCTTAAAACCCACACTTCACTCACAACATCTAAAGAACACACATTAGTTGTTGATAAGTGTGGCAGTGTTTCCATGGACTTCTAATCCTCAGCAAATGCAAACAGCAGAGCATGCTCAGCCCTCTTCCTCGTGCTGCATGGCAGAGGCTCACTTGCCTCCATGTGATCTGGAGGCCCTGGTTGGAGGACTCCAAAGTCTTGAATTCCCAAATTGTCATGGCTCCAACAATGCTAGGAGGCAAAATTTGTGAAAATATTGCTTGCCCACCTCATAAATAGACACTTGAGTGATGCTGTTCTGGTATAGCATCTCCAAGACTGTCTTGCAGTCCTTGGTCCCAGCCCTTTTGCCAGCCCTTTTGCCAAAGTTTTGGAAGCATTCTATTTTGGACATGTAGCATTGATACTCTGTTTTGGCATGTCCAGCTTGAACACAAAGGTCAAACAGCCATGATCACCATAGTTAAAAACACTGGGCAGCAGTCATGGCTAGAAGCCACAACACTGTTCCTTGACACGAATGACACACTCAACAGTAACAGGACCTCTCTTTTCAGAGTTGAAACCTGCATGCTTTTTGAGGCATCAGCAATGAACACAGTGCTGTCATGGTTGACCCAATTTTGGTGGCTCCCACAGGCAGAGAAGCTAACTATCTGCTGACAACACTACCATCTAATTTAGACATCCTCTGACCAAAAGGCATCTTGCTGCCCCAGGGTGGGGTGGCTAGCGTCTCATCCACCTCTCTGATGTAGGGAGAAAACACTTTCCATTTGAAATCACATGAGGATGCAGCCAGCCAAACATTGTTGGGATGCCAGTCAAAGCTGGGGGTTGTAGAGCAAATCAGTTCCTTAATGTGCTTACTCACCCACCAGCCATTTTCAGACTCAAAATAATAAACAGAAATAAGTTGAGCTCTGCTTCCCACAGAAAACTTGTTCTCTAATGGGGTCCTCTTCACAAAAGTGGCTACATGGTTAATCCTCAGGATCACCAGGGCGGGCCTCCAGATGCCATCTTTCTAAGCCCAGACAGAAGCTGCAGTCTGTCCTGTAAGTGGCAGTGCTGTTGCTCATAGGAATCCAGTCAATAACTGTGGTGTACTCATTGTATTCCTTCAGTTCATGACCTTCCTGGCTCCTATTCTTCTTATAGATGGGCACTTCATGAATTTTGAGGCTCAGAGAGATCTCGGTGCTATCCCTGTTCCAGGCATGACAGATTATAGGCTCTAGCAGAAACTGATGCAGAGACATGATTCCTAAGTGTTTTCAAGGGTCAGAAACCTGGGGCCTTGGGATTCCAAGTTGGGAAATCAAGTACTTGCATGATTTAAGTACTCTGGCAACAGACTCCCAACAGGCACTGATGGAGGACAGAGGTCCAGAGGGAACAGCTGACAGATTCCCAACTAATTTTTTATTCAAGATTCAGATTCATTGAAGGCCAATTAAAGAAAGAATCACACAATAATTTTTATTGCTTTGTACCGACCCCAAACTCCAGATTGGTGTTGCTAACTAGACTCTAGGCTAAGCTTCTTCATGTTAATATACTGCCATTCCCTTACATGTAGATTAGTACTATAGCTTCTCCATGTGTAATGGAGGACTACTTTAAACTAATAAAGTTACCACATGTGTTTTATGAAGAATATAATGGTATTTTCTTCAAAAATGCTATGGTTTGGAATTTTGAGAAATTGATTTGATCATGAACACTTTTCACTACAGATGGTTAACCTAATGTGAGTTTATGATTTGATGGACTGCTGGGAAGTAGGAGCTAGTTGAAGGAAATGAGTCATTCTGAGCATGTCACTGGAACTTTATCTTATGTATGGCTCCTTGCATTGTCCTTCCCTACCTCTTTCTCTTACTGTAACGGTCTATCTCATCAAGACAAGAGATTATGGTTTGAAATGTCTGTGATCATGAGTACATGTACATCAAAGATTTTTCTCAGGTATCTTTAAGATGGTGACAAGATACTGAATAATTCACTTAATGAGATGTTGACTAGATTGATTTATTACTGATGACAAATGAGCAATAATTTTATAAGAATAATATTATTAACAATGGCTAACAATAAACAAACGTGAAATGTTATCATAAAATAGTCTAAGCAAGAAGATACAAAAAGGCATCTATACAATCACAGCTGGAATGACCGTTGTTGGGGGAGCCTACCAGGATAGTCACATACTGAGGACATCAAGGAGTCACATAGTGAAACAGGTACATTTGGGGGCCTCAAGCTTTGCACTAACACAAATTTTTGTTTATTGAAACCTACTTTCTTTTCATGAGGGGTAAATTATGAACAGATAGCTTAAAAATGTGTGGCTTTGTAATTTAGAAGGTTATAATATGGGTAAAATAACACCTCAGATAGAAATTCTTACAAGACCATGCTTTTAAAAGGAAGCATGCATCCTGTTCTCTTGATTCTTGCATATTGCTTTGTAGTCCCTTTACAGGAAAAACACATTTGCTTTAAACATGGAATAATTTATGAGCACCTACTGTGTGATACTCAATGTACTCAATGCTTTTACCATCTCCATTTGATCTAAATGAACAAAAGGACATGTTTACAAGTGAAAAGACACGGACAAATGTGTCTAATTGTGCTTTTTCAAAGATGCAATGGGGCAATAATATATTTGAGATCTGAACTAATCAATCACTATGGAACATAAGGAGAATTTTGATTAGCCTCTTGCTCAGAAACCTTTTTCAAAATTTGCAACCCTTACTGGATATTGAAAATCCAAATATCATGCTGCTCTTCCTACCTTTGTTCTTCTGCACTGATAGTTTTTAAAATGAAAGCCTTAATCTGTATTATATAGGATCATTAATTTCTGCATTTTACACTTGAGCAACAGCGCTCTGATTATCGGCTGCAATGAAAAGTAAGCAGTACTGCTTCTGCCGACTTAATTACCTACTGCAGGGCCTTTCTTCTCCCGTTACCACAAACTGTCTGGAAATGGGGTCAAAAGCATGATTAGAAACCAAATTAACCACCGAATCCAGAAAACAAACACGGAAACAGATTCAATAAGCCATTCTGATACAGAAATCAGTCTCTTATCACACCTGGATTTATCCAGAGAACAAAGCCATGGAGCAAAGAAATCGTCCATGGCATTTATGTATATGATAAAAATACAATAACATTAACACAAAGTGAGAATCGGCATTGTAGGATAGTGAACAGAGTCAGCCTAGTAATAGGATTTTTAGAAAATATTTTATTTAGTCTATTAAAACACATTTCCTTGAAGAGGCCATAATGATATCTAATACTTTGAGTGTTACTTTAAGCAAATTTTAAAAATTAAAAATATAATTTAAATCCTATACAAATGTCAGTAAAATGCCCACATGATTGAAAATATCAGTCTTCTCAGTCTTAAACTTTAACTTTCAAATGTAGAAAACGAGATACTTGTAATCAATTTCTATAGTGTCATAAAATCAGAATTAGTCTTGATTTTCTACATTTATGTTCTTTAATTGAGAACTCCATGATTTAAGATTTGACTGATATTTTCTAATTCTCTGGAAATTGATACAACAAATGCTATTCTCTGAAACACACAGTTTCTCAAGACACTGCCAAAGATCCAAGGGATGCGGAAACATTTTTCTGGCTGCATGGAAAATAAAAATCTGCTGTAGATGTGGGTCTTCTTGTTTTGGGAAGTTAGTAGACAGTAATACAATGGTATAGTGCAAATGACATGCTGATCAATTTATTTTAATCAGAACAATTGTGTTTATTTATATGTGCTATTATTTATATTATATTGATAGAACATTAATATGGTGACCTAACTTTAAAGATTATGAAGCAAATTTTGAAATATGCATAAAGGGAATGAGAAAGCAAAATAATAAAGTATTTCTGTGATAGAAATGGAAATGAGTTAGTAAAAATCAAAGTCAACATAAAGATATCGTTCTGCTCATTCAGTACCATTTAGAATGTTCTTGCTTGAATGTATCACACAAAATTAAATGCAAGAAGTCAAGAACTTAAGTTTAAACTATAATCAATTTTATTTCTTATGATATAGCTGTTTTCAGAGAAGTGATTTTATAACAAGTTTACTCATCTGTTGCCTGTCTTGACTAAATTATCAGATTATATTTAAAAGTCATTGTTCATGTATTGCAAGTGGCTACATTCCTGGAACAAAGTCATCTCTGTCACAAGAGTTCTATGACAATTATCTACGAAGAACCACTACCCTGTCAAAGGAAAACAGAAATAGGAATTTCCTTAGGATATCTATTCCTTCTATGGATGTATATTAATTTCATTTGTGTTTAATCTCTTTAATCTAGTTTTACCAGATGAAAAAGCTTGCCCTTCAGAATCACAATACCAGATATTCCTAACTAAAGTGAAGAGTTTGAACAATTACAGAGCAGATACAATGAGACATACAGAACAGATAGAATGAGCCAGGGCATGAATCTTTTCTTTAATCAAAGTTCTTTCATTTTTTTTCATGAGGGTGACATTTACAGAATTAAAAGAAAAGACCTTCCCCAACCTGAATTGTTCAATAATTTGATGGGTAATTTAGTTTTTTGATGGCAGTCTTGACTGAAGTGAAAATGGAAAACTTACTGAATTCATTTTGAAACAACCTTAAAGATGCCCTACTATTTTCTTGACTTCTTGGAGTACATCAGTAAACCATAATATCTACGTATTTTTGAAGCAAGATATTTTCAAGAAGATAATGATCTCATTGTTACTAGTTCATCTTTCTAGAGCTATTTTCTCTCATCAACAGACCATTTTCCAGTGAGTTTTAGAGCAAGCAAAGCTTCTTGCCTAGCCATGTTGAATACACCTGTGCTACTTGCCTAGTTTTTATCTGAAGAAATAATGGGACAGAAATTCAACCACTGATCAATATTTATTGTCTGCTGTGGAAATTTCTCCAGAGAGAATATAATAGATCTTAGAGAAGTAAAAGTGTATGTTTATTGTCTAATTGAAAGACTTAAAAAATGTCAATGTTCATAACACACAACACATTTGAAAAAAGTGAGCAGGGGATGTTGGCACTAGTGTAAACATTGAAGCTCAGCAGCTCTCAATGATAACCCTCCCATTCTCACAAGTAAGGCTTGGCATTTCACACATGGAGAGGGTTAAAACCCTGTTTTATCTCACCTATAAAATAAGAGGGGAATTATCAATTCAAAAAAATTGAGAAGATCTGGAATATTACATTTTTACCACCTAGTATATATCTATGTATATAAGCAAACATGCATATATATATGTATATATATATATTTGTTTGGAAGGCAAAGACTAAAACAGAACACAGGCAAAATTACAAAAATTAATTGATACACAAGATGAGAAGTGTTAATTTGGGGTACATTTGAAAGAATCATTTATTAGACAATAGAATGGATCAAATAAAAATACATGAAATAATCATCTGTTTATGAGTACAAAGAATTGAAATAGGGAAATAATGATATTTGTTAATGGAAAATTCATCGTATTTGACATAATATCAAGGTATATCAAAAATAAGAAAAACTATATTATATTGTTTTATTTATTTTATGCTTTAATAAGATAAAATATTATAAAACAAAAATCATCACTTCAAATTTGGATAAGGCAAACCAACAAAAAGAAGAATTCCAAGAGTAGGTAAAATTATCAGAGACCTACTCATTACACATTTGGGAGATCCATAAAATTACTAAATAAAAGTCATAACGTATATAAGAGGATCTGGTGCAGAGCCTGGTTGGCCTGTGCTTGTCTCTTCATTCTCTGTGGAGTTCAGACTCTCTCCTTGGCTCTTTAATGCATTCTACCTCTTCCATGGGTTCCTTAAGCACTGAAGGTGAGAATTTATGGAAATATCCCTTTTATGGCTGTTTGTTCCAAAGTCTCTCTCTCTCTCTCTCTCTCTGTCTCTCTCTGTCTCTCTCTGTCTCTCTCTCTCTCTCTCTCTCTCTCTCATTGTGTATGTATGAGAGAGAGAGAGAGTGAGAGTCTGGATCTGGTCTATGTTTGTTTCTATTTGTTTTAGGTGGAAGCCTTTCTGATGACAGCTGAGTAAGGAACCAATCTATGAGCATAGCATTTTGTACTTACATTTTATGTTTTGTAGACCAATAGTATTTGATTTACCTAGGTCTATTGGCTATCTAGCTTCTGGTTCTTGGTCACCCAGGAAGTATCAGGTATGTTTTCTGTCTCTGGGAGTGGCCTTGAATTCATTCATATATTGGTCGCTTATTTCCATAGACTTTGTGCCATCATTGCCCTAACATTTTTTTCAATTTTTCAGGACTGGGTTTCTCTGTATCTTTGGAACTTGTCCTGGAACTAGCTCTTGTAGACTGGGCTGACCTCAAATTCACAGAGATTCACCTGCCTCTGCCTCCTGAGTGCTGGGCTTAAAGGTGTGTGCCATCACCACCTGGCTACCCTAGCATATTTTACAGGCAGAACAGATTGTAGATGAAAGAATTTGATGACTGTGTTGACATTTATGCTTCTCTTTTCATAGCTTTCAGAGAACTATCACCTAAAAATGTTGGGGTACACCTTGATGGGGTTCGTATATTCCAGAACAGTGGTGTGAGGATTATAAATGTTAGGCAGGAAGAACAGAGATACAAAATAAATACAAATACATAGGATAGGACGGGGGGGGGGCGGTCAATCCAGTGATTACTTAATTCTCCTACAATCATTTTCCAGATAGTTATATACCTCAATCCAAAAGAGGAGGATGAAGACTGCTTTAACATGATACAAAGAACAAACAGAACAATTACCTGCTCCAATATTTGAAACATCAAGCAACTATGCCCCAAGTTAAGTATTCTGTTGTTTAGGCAGGACATGTAACTATACCTTACATCCTGTAGGCAGCCACTCCTTTGATCAAACTTCCTGTCATATCCTTAAAGGAGCAGGTATAGGCTTAAATTCTTGGACCTTTGCTTAAGATGGAGTGAATCCACTTTTGTTGGCCCCACATAAAAAAAAATCATGAGAATGGAGGGGTGAAAGGTTCTACGCAGGCACCAGTTAACCCTCTCCATGTTCAATGAGTTGTATCAGTGCTGCCTTCTGCAATGAGTTGTTGCTGTCAGTTTGTGGAGAGAAACCTAATGTTTTGGCAGAAGAATTTGTTGTGTGACCATAGAAACCCTTTGGTCAACAACTCAATTTAATATAACTTAGTCTTGATACTTGACAAGAGTTGTACAGTTGGATCTCTGCCTCCCTCATTATTTGGAGACTTCATTCGGATCACCTTCATATATTTAAGAAGTTTCTACTGCCCTAGGTTTCCTTATTGCCCCTCAAATGCTTCTCAGTTCTTGCTGTCTCTCCTCACATTCTCTTCTTCAATCCTACTTTCCCTTGCCCTCTCCAGCTTATCCTCCCAATCACATCCTCCAACCCCCAGCCCAGTACAGTCATAAAATTTAATTATTTCCCCCTCCCTGAGAGATCCATGTCTGCTGCCTAGTCCCTTTCCAATATCTATTCTCTTTGGGTCTACAGATTGTAGTTTGGTTGTCATTTATTTAGTGGCTCATATCTATCTGTACATAATATTTTTCTTTCTAGGTCCAGGCTACTTCATTCAGAATACTTTTTTCTATTTCCACCCATTTGTCTACAAATTTAATGATGTCATATTTTCTATAGCATTATAAAATTGTATCATATTTTCTTTATTCATTCTTCTATTGAGGGTCATATGGGTTGTTTCCATTTTCTGGCTCTTATGAATAGAGCAGCGGAACATGACTGAGTAAACGTTCCTGTAATAGGATTGAGTGTTTTAGGGATACATGCCTAAGATAGTATATCTGAATCTTGAGGTAGAAACTACCATTCTTATTTCCAGAGTACTTGTAGTAGTTGTATACTCACCAACACTGGAAGAATGTTCACTTTGCTCCACATCCTTGCCTGCATGAACTGTCACTTGGGCTCTTGATCTTGGTCATTCTGACAGGTGTAAGGTATGATCTCAAAGTATTTTATTTGCATTTCTCTGATGGCTAAAGATGCTGAACATGTCTCTAAGTGTTTCTCAGCCATTTGAGTTTTCTCTATTAAGCATTACATGTTTCCATAAGTATCCCATTTTTAAATTGGATTATTTGATTTAACAGTTTCTAGTTACTTGAGTACTTTATATATTTTTTATATTGGCCCTCTATCATATGCAGAGTCGATCAAAATCTTTTCACATTCTTTAGGCTGTCACCTTGTACAAGTGATAGTGTCCTTGGCCTTACAGAAGCTTCTCAGTTTTATGAGGACACATTTATTGATTTTTGATCTTACTGCCTGCACTATCAGTGTTCTGTTCATAAAGTATTCTTCTATTATAAATTCAACATCTGAAAATATCTCTTCTATCTCTTTTATTTTGTTTGTTAAGCTTGCCTCGGAAGTTCCTATTGCATTTCTAATTTTTTTCTGCCCAGAATTACTTAAATTTGGAGCTTCTTTATTGATTCTATTTCCCTTTTCAGCTTTTGAACAGTTTTATTTGTTTCTTTCCACTGTTTGTGTTTTTCTGGATTTAAGGGTTTTATTCATTTTCTCTTTAAGGGCCTCTGTCATCATATAAAGGGTGTTTTAAGATCTTTTTCTTGTGCTTCATCTATGTTGGAATATTCAGGGCTTACTGTCAGAGGGTTTTTATGCTCTAGTGGAGACCTAGTGTCCTGGCTATTATTTATTCTGTTTTAAGCTAGTGTCTAGGCAATTGAGATTGCATGATTATAATTCTAGGTACTGATATGTGGTTTTCTCATTGTTGGTTAGTTTCTGTTTCCTTTTTTAATTTTTGGAGAGTGTGATGGCTCTTTATTTCCTAGGAGGAAATTTTCTGTGAGAGGTGTAGTCACTGAGGGTTTCAGATAAATTGTCTTTATGGTAGAGGTCTGAAGGGGTTCACAGAAGGGAGAAGAGCAGAGTGTACAATAGTATCAACATTTTTAGTTCCTTTGGAATGGAAGTAGATGATGAACAGTGGTCTGTCATAGTGCTGGGGATGAGTCTGAGGATTGGGTCTGGAAGGACAGTAGCAGAGGTGAAGAACTACACTTACCCTACCTGCTTCTCTGTCAGGAGTGGCCTGTGGTTTAGTAGAGAATACTTTGCTGGTATTGGGGACTAGGATGAAACAAGTGGGGAAGGAGATTAGGACTGGAAGGTCTGTGGGATCTACAAGAGATGGGAGCAGCTGAGAAAAGAAGCCTGCAGCTGGTGCTCTGATACAGAGCTAGTGATTAGAATGGGGCATTAGATTTGAAGGGGAGCAGGGAGAGGTCAGTGTCTTCAGAGAGCTTACTTATTTTCCTGGCCTACTCAGTTGATGTGTTTTCTGAGAATGCTCACTGGTTCTGGAATCTTAGATAATAGGTAGAATAAGGAGAAGGAAGGTTGTATGGGAGGTCCTTCTGTCTATGTGTTGCTTTTATCAATTAATGAATAAAGAAACTGGCTTGGCCTGATAGAGTAGAACAGAGCTAGGTGGGGAAAACTTAACTGAATGCTGGGAGAAAGGAGGCAGAGTCAGGGACAGGCCATGTATTCCCACCAGACACAGACGCTAGATGGAATTTTGCTGACAAGCCAAAGCCACGTGACAATACACAGATTACTAGAAATGGGTTAAATTGAGATGTAAGAGTTAGCCAACAAGAAGTTAGAATGAATGGACCAAGCGTGATTTAATTAATACAGTTTCTGTGTTGTTATTTTGGTTCTGGGTGCCTAGGACAAACAAGCAGCCTCCAACAGGAATGTTGGAGAAGATACTTGTTGTCCATTGTTGATGGGGTCAGGGAGGAAAGAGAAATTGTAGCATGTGGGCCTGTTGTTGGGGTTTCTGTCCTGCCCAGTTCCCACAGTTGGTAAGACCCAAATATCACACAGAGAAAATCACACAGAGAACCTACATTAGATATAAACTGATTGGCCAATTAGCTCAGACTTAGTATTAGCTCTTATAACTTATATTAACCCATTATTCTTATCTATGTTAGTCACATGGCTCGGTACCTTTTCCAGTGGGGCAGGTCACATCTTCCTTCTTCTGTGCTCTGGGCAGGACTGTGGAAAAAGCTTCCTTCTTCCCAGAATCCTCCTCTTCTCATTGGCCCACCTCTACTTCCTGTCTGGTTGTCCTGCCTATACTTCCTGCCTGGCTACTGGCCAATCAGCATTTATTTAAAACATAATTGACAGAATACAAAATTGTTCTGTACCAAGAACATGTGTTCTACAGAACAAGATATGAAACTGGGAGCATTGGGACTGGACAAGCAAAAATAGAGTAGAAGATCTGCAATCTGATGCAAAATTAATAAAAATAAAAAACAGAGAAAGAAATCGGGGTTCTACCTGAAGATCAGAAAAGCTAAGCAGCCAGCCACCGGCTCTTGCCTCTACCTGTTAGACCCCGCACTTTCCTGTGGATACCCACACCCGATCCAGGCACGCGCCTTCCTGAACTCGGGCCCACAAGAATGGACAACTGTCCTGAGGGTTTAAAGCAGACACACACAAAAAAGGACCTTGCTCGTTTACAAGAGTAAATGGCAACTTTATTAAACTCAAGTCGGGTATTTATAGAAGTGGGCAAGCGGGATCAAAAAGGGCAAGGCCTCCTCCCAACAGAAGCAGGAAGGAAAATAAGGCCCCGGCGCCTCAGGCAGAATCAGCTGGGGGAGGCCAGGATATGGACCCACTGCTAGAACCTTGAATACAGGTGGAATCACCATAACAAAGAGAGCCAGGTTCTTCCTAAGCTAACCCCTCAAGCCAGTGCTAGTGCAGAATCTCCAGGGAGCCGGAGGTCACATGGCCCTGCAGCCCTGCGAATCTCCAGGAGAAGGGAAAAAGACCTTGGTAGCTACATCTACCACAGTTTGAAATGGTGATCCTGCATCCAGAAATCTCAGAACAAGACTGAGACTGAGAGCTGTCTCTTCCAATCTTATTATCAACTCTAGTGGTGGCATTAAAGGTATGTACCACTACCACCTGGTTTCTATGACAAGCTACTGTAGATACTGGGATTAATGGTATGTGTCATTGTTGCCTAGTCTAGAAGGCTGGTAAGTGTGACTGCCTTACTTTTCTGATCTTCAGGAAAACTTAATTTATTAAAATTCAAATAAAAACTATTAACAAGTACAATAAGTATATGCAATAAATATATCGGCAATATATACTTCAATAATGTCTATCTCATTTTCATTTGAGAAACTCAGAGAAAATATTTCCTGTATATCCTACCTGGTGAGTCCAAAGTTTTATATCTAATTTACTTTCTATTGTAACTTCCTTTATGCATCAGGTAAACAAGGAAAACTATGACTATCTAATCTTCAACTCCCTCAGAGGCCATAGAAGGAAATAATGTTAGCAGAATAAGCAGGAAGTGAATGCAAGTGACTTCCAAAAAATGTGAGAAAAGAGAGAAACAGCTGGCTGCCTGGACAGTCACCCAAAGTTCCTCTACAATGTTGGGGTATCTATCTTTGGCCTACAGACCTAACATATCTTACAGACTTTTCTGTGAAGCAGAATATTCTGAAGGACTGTCCCTCCTTGTCTCAACAATATCTGGGAGTCATTCTCTTTCATACACTACTTGTACAATTAGGACAGCATACTGTCAGCAGTTGAGGCAAGGGTATTTTCTTGCCCAGGGGCTTACTTTTATCACAAAGCAAATAAATTTCATGTGGACTTTCTTCAATGCTAACTTTCTTCTCTGAAGTAGATTGTTGCTGCCAGAAACAGACAAGTCTTGTTGTCATATAAAAGAAGAATCTAAGTTATAAAAACATCTTAAGTACCATAATCTATAGATATCTGAAGTGTTTAAAGATGATAAGTCTATATAG
Organism: Myodes glareolus; assembly: GCF_982192425.1. Taxonomy (NCBI): domain Eukaryota; kingdom Metazoa; phylum Chordata; class Mammalia; order Rodentia; family Cricetidae; genus Myodes; species Myodes glareolus. Next base: position 53,610,241 of record NC_142041.1, on the reverse strand, counting down.
GTACATTAACTTAAACAAAATTAGAAATGTATGTACAGTATGTTTTATCCAAAAATAATCTCAAATTTGTATCAATGTACAAGATTTGTATACAATATATAAAGCCCCATCCAATGTAAAATATTTAAAACAAATAGATGCTTTTTTGAAAGCAGATTCAATAGTCTACCTTTTATCCTATCATATCTATTTCATCCCTTTTTCTTTTCAGAGTAGATTCAGTAATCTATCCCTTTATCTTATCATATCTATTACCCCATTTTTTCAAAACAAGATCATATCTATATCTTCACTCTTTTCACTTTAGATTCAATAATCTGCTTTAATCCTATTATATCTATATTCCCTTTTTTCTTTTCAAAAAAGATTGTATATATATTTTCCTTTCTTTTCTTTTCAGAGAAGATTCAATAATCTACTTTTTTATCCTATCATATCTATATCCCCTGTTTTTCCCTTTTCAAAAGAAAGCCATTGAATTTAATTTCCTTTATTTAGCTTTTTTTTCCTGGCAATTTTTCATAGCAGCTTATAACCAACATGCTAGACAGAGACAAACATCTATAATTAAACTTTTTAGAATGTGGACATAGTATTCCAGGCCACTTCCTGCTTTTGTGAGAAACTGATAATCTTCTGTGGACCCAAAAAAGTTTGGGATTATGGTCAAATCCTGAGTGAAGTACTCTATGTGGTTGAATCATTTCAGCCAGCAATCTTGAAGCTGTTCTAGATGTTGAACTCAGAGGAAACAGAGAGCTTTAAAAACATTGGATCATTCGCTCCTATCAGAGATTTTTCAGGAGGTCTTCCTTGATTAATCCTTATTTTTCTAAACCCCAAATGAATCCATGGCCTCTTACTTTCTGTGGAAACAAAAACAAAACTTCTTCCACAAAGAAACATATCTTTTGACTTAAATTTTGAAGTCAATGCATTTTCAAAATATATAGGTTATATTAATCTAGCAGCTTTTATAATCAAAAGTCTTTTAGCAGCTCTTATTCCTTCCTTGGCAGTCAAACAACTAAAAGACAACATAATCAAAAACAGTATCCAGAGTCTCTGTGTATTTACCATCTTTACATGGAAGCTAAATCAGGGCAGATGGGAGGTGGTAGTGCTAGTTTTTCACCCAAACCCAGTAGGTAGGTTTGGGTTCAGTTCTGATCTGTTCTGGTGACTAAAATGTCTCAGGCAAACAGCTCTTTTTTGTAAATTTGTAACACAAAAGCTGTGTGACAAATGAAGTATTATTAAAAAAAAACTCAGAGACAGAAGTTGGAGTTCAACATGAAGGTAAGAAAAGGAAAGCAGTGAGCCATTGGCTCATATCTCTACCTCAGTCCAAAATGGCCATCCTGCCTCCAGAAATCTCAGAATGAGACTGAGACTGAGAGTTTTCTTCTCCCATTTTATATTCTTCTCTAGTTCTGGGATTAAAGACATGTACCTAGTTTCTATGGTAAACTACTGTGTCTACTGGGATTAAAGGTGTGTGTCATTGCTGCCTGGTCTGTAAGGCTGGCCAGTGTGGCTGTCTTACTTTTCTGATTCTCAGACAAACTTTATTTATTAAAATACAAATGAAATGCCATTGTAGCAATCAGTCTGTCTGCTTTCATGGCCAAGTGGCCTTGGTAAAATGGGGGCAGGAGGTGCCTCATGGAGCTATGGGCTGGGAGAAGATTAGTTGTGGGATAGGGGTTAGAGTTAGTGGATTAGCAATGAAGTTACATAGGGAAGATCTAAGAGATCCACAGGAAATGAGAATGGACAAGCAGAGGAAAGGTGCACACGTGTTCTGGTGCCAAGCTGGTGCTGAGACTGACAGTATCAGAAGGTGCCATGCAGTCTTCTAGGGGAGAATGGATATTAATAGTTATACCCAGGACTGGACTCTGTGTGCTGTAATACCAAACTTCCAGGCAAAATAAACTTACTAGTACAACAGTGACATGATTATAATGCAGTAACTGAGCACTTTCTGATTAGATTTAAAGCCTATATCACGTTGCATGTTTTGTACAGGATACTGTCATGCTGCTCAAAAGTTCATGACGTGTAGCCCACAGGCCCTGAGATAGAATCTGTTGTTGTTATTCTGCTAAAGAACTATGCATCAAAATGCCCTTTGCATATTAATGACTTTACTTGTAGATGTAGACTTCTTTCAGCCTTAGTCAGAGAAACTTCTTTAGGCAGTAGGCAACAGTCAATAGAAGGAAAAAAGCCTCACCAGAATGATGAAAAGAATAAACTGAGCAAATATGTCACAGGGATATGGGGAACTTTGGAGGAGGAAAATGGAGGCCATATCACCATACCTTATTGTAAATAGGTATGAAATTCTCAAAAAATAAAATATTAAGTAAATTAAAAGTTAAAAGTGAAAAGTCTCCCATTCAATATAAATTGAATGATTTATATATGAAAGCTGAGATGGTTTAAAGGTTGGAACAAGATCATGAGTTTGAGGCCATTGTGGGAAAATGACTGATATTTTGTCTCTAATTGCAATTTTAGTAAGGCTGAGGTTATAACTCTGAAAACAAGCAGCATGCACAAGACCTGAATTCAGTGTCTAAGACTTCAAAAGAACATCACTTCCATATTATTAATGAAAATACCACACAGCAAAAAAAAATCTGCCAAAGACTTACCTCTAAGGAGGAAATGAGTATATTAAGTTTTCAAGTACATTAGCTATTAGGGAGACTAACAATTTAAGAAGACAATGAAATTACATAATTAAATCACAGAATTAAACCATTTCCTTCACACATTGGTTTTTGTCATGGTGCTTTATAACAGCAATAGAAACTCTAATAAGACAGAAATTGGTACCAGGAGTAGAGTATTGCTGTGGCAGACATGTCTTTGCTTTTTTGAGATTGTGGGAAGGCTGTAGAAATTCAACCTAGAAAAGCTGTTGAACGTACAGAGCTTAACATACTGTTGTAGGTACTTAAAAGATGAGGATGCTGAGGGTCATGCAAATTTGACTTCATTCAACTTGGGAAGTTTCAGAGGCAAGGAAAGACTCTACTGCAGCCATTTATGTTATACTTTGAATTAAAAATCTGTAGTTCTGTCAGTTTCGAAAGTGGTTGTGCAAGGTTGCATTCCCAACAGCTGTGGATGAGTGTTCCCCTTACTGCACATCCTCTCCAACATAAGCTATCATTGGTGTTTTTGATCTTAGTCATTCTGACAGGTATAAAATGGTATCTGAGAGTTGTTTATATTTGCATTTTCCTGATAGCTAAGGAAGTTGAACACGTCCTTAAGTATCTTTTGGCTATTTGAAATTCTTCTGTTGAGAGTTCTCTGTTTAGTTCAGGTTACCATTTTTTTTTAATTGGGTTATTTAGAATTTTAGGGTCTAATTTCTTGAGTTCTTTATATATTTTGGAGATCACTCCTTTTTCTGATGTGGGGTTGGTGAAGATCTTTTCCCATTTACTAAGCTGCCTTTTTGTTTTATTGACTGTGCCCTTTGCTTTACAGAAGCATCTTAGTTTTAGAACCACATCGGAGCACTGGACTGAGTGAGCTCCAAGGTACAGTTGAAGAGGGGAAGGAGTGAGAATATGAGCAAGGATGTCAAGACCATGAGGCGTTCACCCACTGAGACAGTTTACCTGAGTTATTGGGAGCTCACCAACTCTAACTGGAGTGAATGAGCATGGGATCAAACTAGTCCCTCTGAATGTGGTTGACAGCTGGGGCAGACTGAGGGGCCACTGACTGTGGCACTGGGATTTGTCTCTACTGCATGTACTGACTTTTTGGGATACTACTCTTGCTGGATTTATACCCTACTCAACCTAGATGTAGTGGGTAGGGCCTTGGACTTGCCAAAGGGTAGGAGGCCTTGTCCTTTCTTAGGATTGAAGGGGGAAAAGTGGGAGGGATTGGGATGAGAGGAGAGAATGGATATTTGGATTGGTATTTTTGTAAAGTAATAAAATAATAATAAAAATCTGTACTTCTGGTAAGCTGGTGTTGAAGAATCTATTGTGATTATGAAATGGCCAGCACTGTTGAACTGAAAACATTGCTCTCTGGGACAATTCACACTGGTTAGCTATATCTGAGAAATGGGCTGTAAGAAACTAGTGTCATCAGGGTTAAATATTCTGGGAAGAGTTTTTACAGTTAAATATGAAGACACTGTGATCCAGAGGAGGCCAATGCCCTTCCCTGCAGCGGCAATGGAATTGGAAATATTAAAAGGTTTCCCAGGTGGTACTCATTTTGAAGGCACCATTGTAGACAGCATCTGAGGTTTGGCATTGTGAAATGCCAGGAGAGGTTTCTCATGAAGGTACAGCCTCAGCAGCAGGAGCACACAATTAGGACTTTGGAATTTTAAAGAGTTTTATAGACTTAGATAAACTTTGGACAATTTAGGGAATTTGGATATTTCAGAGAGATGTGGCATTTTGAAAGAGACTTGGTGTGTGTAAAAAACTAAACTTTTAAGGTATTTGATTTTTAAAGAACTGTGGGACTTTTAAAAGCTGGAATGTTTTATGACACCACACTATATTAACATGCTATTTTGGCGGCAAATGAAAAAGGTTGATTAGTGATGCGTTTGAATATCAAGTTGACAAGGGATCAATTATACTGGCTATTTTTATGTCAACTAGATATAAACTGAGAAATTTCAGAAGTGGAATCCCCAATTGAGAAAATCTCCCCACCAGATTGGCCTATGGGCAAATCTGCAGGGCATTTTCTTGTTAATGACTGATGTGAGAGGGGCTAGCCCACCATAGGTGAACACCTTTTGCTGGTGGACCTGGGTGATATATGTATTAGGTTGAGCAAGCTATGAGGAATAAGAAAATGAAAAGTGTTCCTCCGTGGCTTCTGTTAAAGTTTCTGCTTTCATATGTAGACAGATTTTTCTTTGGGGCACCAAAAGACAACATGGGGACTTATTAGTAATTATGAAAGCTTGGCCTTAGCTAGTAGCTCTTATAACTTAACCCATTTATGTTCATCTACATTCTGTCATGTGGCTCATTACCTCTCTCTCTCGGTACTATTCATGCTGCTTTCTCCATTTCTGGTTGGAGACCCTGCCTTTCTTTCTATCCAAGCCCTCTCTGTCCACAGAAGTCCAGCCCAATTTCTTCCTGCCATTCAGCTCTTTATTAAACCAATCACAATGACACATATTCACACAGTGTAAAGAAATATTTTACAAAATTTCTCCCCTTTTGGCCAAATAAAAAGAGAAGGTTTTACTCTAACATAATAAATCTGTAAACAATAAGAACAATTATCAGGTAAGAATTACATTCAAAGTGTTCAATCCATATGTGTTTGGCCAATTCAGAAGCAATACTTTATTATCTATCTTATCTAGGTGAATTTAGAATTTTATACCTAAACCATTTTTATCATAACTTGTATTACCACCTTAAAATTATCTTTTTATATCTCAAAATATTTTCTTATATAATTTAAGGTTTTATGGCTCCCAGTTTTATATATTTTAGTCCTCTTTTGTGATTTTCTTCTTTGAATTTGGTATCCAAGAAAACTCCAACTATATCTATCTCATCTTCAACTCCAACAGAGAACCACAAAGAATAAAATATTAATTGATTAATGTGGAAGTGTGATTTGTCTCTATGGAGGTTCTGTTGATGGGAGAACTCTTGTTATTATGGAACCCTTCTTGCTGAGGACCTCTTGTTGCTAAAATAAAACCCTGTTGCTGGTGCTGTTCTTGCTGTTATATGACATAGTTTTCTATTACTGTAATAAAACACCATGACCAAAAGCAATTTGAAGACAAAAAAGTTTGTTATAGTTTTCTACACCATAATCCATCATTGAAGGAAGCCAAGGCAGATACTGCAGGCAAGAATATGGATGTTATGACCAAATATAATTCCTAGGATCTCAGTCAGAAGGCTTAAAACCATCTGAATCCAGAGGGTGTGATGGTTGCCTTCTACCTCTTGAGGCACTGGTAATAAAGTGGCATGCAGTCACACACAGTATCCTCATACATACCCAGAAGTAAGAAATAAAGTATATCTTTTAAAAGAGAAGACTCCAGAAAATTTACATATATGCAAAAAAACATAACCCATCAACATAAGACTAAGAATATTTGACATCCACTTAACAATCATAGACATGCAGAAGAGTGAAAAAAACAATAATGAGAATGATCAATGAATCAAATCTGTCTCATAGATGACACAGATGTTCAAATTAGCAGACAATTACAATAAAAGACATATTACAACTGTATTCCATATGTTCTCAAAGTTATGTAGAAATGTGAAAGATATTCAAAAGAGGAGACAAAAATCTTTCAGAGATGACAACCACAATGTCAGAGTTCAGAATTTAACAGCAGATTGTGTAAAAGGAAGCGGAGGGCTGCATTCCCACCTGGATCCCGACTAGCTTACCCCTGAAATAACAACACACGAACTGTCTTCACTTAAACACTGCCTGGCCCATTATCTGTAGCCTCTTATTGGCTAACTCTCATATCTTAACTAACCCATTTCTTATAATCTGTATGCCACCACGAGGTCGTGGCTTACCAGCATTAGTCTAGCCAGCGTCCGTCTTGGGACAGGGAATCATGACGACTGCCTCACTGTCTTGTTCCTCCCAGCATTCTGTTCTGTTTACTCTGCCTACCTAATTTTCTGTCCTATCAAAGGCCAAGGCAGTTTCTTTATTAACCAATGAAAGTAACACATAGACAGATGACCTTCATCCATCAAGATTGGACTTTGAGTATAAAGTTATTAAAGTTGAGTAGACAAAAATGAAAAAAATACTCAAATAAAACAATAAAAAATATTGCTTAGGAAGGAAATTATGCTCAGTCTGTGTGTGAAACAGTGTCAAGAATATTTCTGTGTTTGGGATAGGAAATTTCAGATTCTGGAGGTATGAAGAAGTAATTGAAGTACAACATGGCTTAGACTTTTCCAGGTCTGATGAATACTGTAACATGGTCTATCCCCAAAATCTCAATGAACCTAAATAAAGCAACATAAATAAATTCCGTTAAGGGTCCTCATGATCAGATTTCCCAAAGACAAACAAACAGAAAACTTGAAAAAGAGCCAGAAACCAAACATATGTCATATACAAAGAAAACAAAATAAGCATTGTTATTTCATCTCTTTAAGATAAAAGCCACGCCCACTTCCTGTAGCTCCTCCTTTCCTCACCATCTTGACTCTCTCTGTTTCCTTTCCCACCCTCCCCCTTCTTTTTCTCTCTCTCTGTCTTCTCTCTCTCTCCTCTCTTTCTCTCTCTCTCCGTGTCTCTCTCTCTCTCTCTCTCTCTTTCTCTCTCTCTCTCTCTCTCTTCCCCTTCTCCCCTTTTTTCTTCCCCTCCATAATTCAACTAATAAATATCCAATTCTATTCTGACCAAGTGCCTCCCACTGCCACTTGCCCACACCACTCGCCGCTGGGAACTTGCACTCCTGGGATTCACTGTCTGCCACCACTGGGATCCCGCAGCCTCAGAACCTGCGGCAATATCATAACAAGTATAACATTAAATTTCCTGTGAAACAATTATTTCACTGGAAAAAATTCTCAAAGTAGCAGAAGAATCAGACTGCCATACTAGATAATATGTGTGTGTGTATGCATTCATTATATAACTATGCAAATACTAATTTTCATTTTCCAAAAACAAACAACATGCTTTCCAAATTCCCATTTCTCTCCCAGAGAGAGCTGACCAATTTCATTTCCTATAGGTTCTGAATAGTTTATTTAAATGTAATTATACACTGCATACCCACTTGTAGGGATTGAGTCCCTTACTCTAAAGTTTTCAAGTCCATTCATGTTGTAGAATGCATCAATATTCCATTTTTATGACTGAACAATATGCTATTGCATGGATACATGCTTTATTTGTGTATCTAGCAATTGACTTTTTTATTTTAAAACTGCCTTGAATGGTATTACTATGAACATACATATACATAATCCTTTCAATTATCTTGTATATAAATGTAAGAATAGTTATGCCAATAATATACATAATAACAATAAAGCAAGCACCACAACAGGGCAATAGTTGATATAGCAGATTGACTATAACTGGCCCCCATATGCTCATTGAGAGTGGAACTATTACAAGGTTTGGCTTTGTTGCACTATGGGTAGCCTTGTTGGAAGAAGTATGTCATCACTGTGGAGGCAGGCTTTGAGGTCTCCTATATTCAAGTAACACCTATTGACAAAGTTTACTTCCTGTTGCCTGCAGATCAAGATGTACAAGATTCAACTCCTTCACCAGCATCATGTCTGCCTGTGCGCCTATATGTCCCACTATGATGATAATGGACTGAACATCTGAATCGTAAGATATTCAATTAAATAGTTTCCTTTATGAGAGGTTTTACAGTCATGGTGTTCTTTCACAGCAACAGAAACTCTAACTAAGACAGAAGTTGGTACCAGGTGCTGGGGTATTTCTGTTATAGGCCTGACCATAATTTTTTTTTTTTGAGGAATTTGAACTTTGAGAATTTGATTTAAGGAAGCAATGAAATGTTTTAATAGCTACTTAATGGGCCATCCTAAAAGGAGCATAGAAGACAGTGGTGTTGAAGGTGATTTGAACTTGGGGACCTAGCTCAAGAGGTTTCAGAGGAGAAGAATTTTAATGTATCAGCTAGTGATCATTTTTGTGATATTTTGGTAAAAATTATGGCTGTTTTTTTCCCTTGTCTGAACAGTCTGCCTAAGGATAAAGAGAAGAGATTTGAATTAAATCTGGTAGCAGAGGAAATCCTAAAACAGCCTAATATAGTCTGTGTCATGTGGTTATTAGTGTTAACTCTAACAAAGTTATATTATGAAAAGGAACAAGTTGAACAAGGGAAAATAGAAAATGTACTATTTGAAGAGAAAATGAGCACCAGGTATTGGAGTGGAGCTAAATTCTGTTGAAGATAATAAACAAGTTAAGAAATAAAATAAAAGGAGTGGTCACCTCAGGGTAAGAATCACCCAGATTACATCCCAACTTGTGATAAGAAAAGAATAGCCTAGAAATGTGTGGTGGTGGTGCATGCCAAAGACAGAGGCAGGAGACCTCAGATGTTGGAGACCAGTCTGGTCTACATATGGAATTTCAGGACAGTCAAGCTTGGGCAATGAAGAAAACCATCAAAATCAGGAAATTGGTAAAGATGTAATTGAATGAGTTGGCCGTGTTCCTACCTCAGTAAGCAGCAGAACTTGGCAGCTTCAGCCACATGGGTTGCCTTGGAGAACCCAAGATGATGGAGATACCAGAGCTGTGGGATACCTGCTGAGGAGAGCTGTTAACAGTGGGTAGAACCAGCCAAAGAAGGTGATTTGAGCTATGGGCGCCTAGCTCACGAAGTTTCAGAGGAGAAATTTGTGCTTCTGTAAGCCAAGCATTTGTTCCTACTCAGAGACTGAAGAGATCTGCAAAGTAAGCACACAGTTAGGCATAAGGGAATTGCCATTAATTTAGTACCATGACAGGCAGAGTGCCCATACCAGTTTCATAAATCACTCTTGAAAATTGATCTTTTATCATTATTCATGCAATATCCTAGAGAGATTTGTATTCCTCTCATTTTATATGACAATAATTTTAGGAATTTCTTTTGGTAATAAATTTATTTAAGGATTTTAATATCCTAGAAAATTTTTAGATTTTTTTAGATCATGGTCTGTATATTAAATATATTGAAAGCTATTGTGAGGAGATTTCTTACTCTCCTAAGTACCAATTGTTTTTCTTAGGGAAAGCTTCTAATTATGGTTCTCAGTGCAAGCAGAGAACTTGAAAGGGCATGTGAAAATCAATTACAAACATAGTGATGTTTTTAGAATTTTCCTTAATTTTATTCTAGTTTTAGGTGGTTAGGGTTCAGGTCAATTCTTACTTTATTCTTATCAGCAAATCCATCAGAAATTATAATTACTTTTATTCTAGTCCTTAATTACTTTTACCATTAATCTATATAATATTCAAGGGGATTTAAATTGTATCGTCTAGATGAGTATTTTAACTCAGGACAATTATTCTGTAGTATTGATAATGACATTGTTTTTCCTACAAGAATATGGCACTTGTGCAAGAAAAAAGGTTTCAGCAGAGCAAGGAAAGAAATCTATCCTCATAATGTAAAGGTGCTAAACCCTTCAAACTTCCTTACAAATAGTTGATAAGTTAGTGTGAATGAAGGGATGCAAGGGTTGGCTGTTTAGAACAAAGGTATATGTCATGTTTCATATATACATCTATTTTACAATCCATTTATATCAACTTTAGTAGAATATGATTTAAGATAAGAGACAATTTTAACACATCTGTTTTAGCAACACTGAAGCCGATATATGGATAATTTCAGCAACTAACTTTAGCCAATGTTCATTTAAAATCAGGTGTATTTCTACTCACCAGAACAACACAGGTTTGCTACTGCAGACTGTTTCTCCCATCTCAAAATTTCATATATATTTCATATATTTATATATATTTGATATATATGAATGGAGCATATACTGTATCTTTTATGAACACTTCATACAATATTGTGCTTCTTAAATTTAGTCATATCATTGTCATTTTTCATAGTTTGTCCTCTTTTATCTGTGTGCATACAGAGTATTCCACTGTTGATGGGTATGTGTCTTCTAATTTTTAATAGTCATAGTATAATGGCAATGAGCTTCTTGTATAAGTTTCACATGAATAGTTTTTCATTATATGTTTTTCCATATATATAAAAATTAATATTGCTGGATTTTAGGATGTTATTTAACTTTCTAAGCAACTGCCCACCACTTTTCCAAGGAAGCATCTCATTATCAAAGCTAGTCATATTGTTAGTCTTTAAAGGTTTCTCATTACTACTAGTCACATGATATTTAGCATTAAGTCATTGCTTACTGGCTATTTACAGATCCTTTTGAGGTAAAGTCTATGTTTAGTACATTGGTATATTTAAAATGTGGTTATTTATGTTTATTCTTAATTATATTTATTGTTTAACATTTCACCCTTTCAGTCTTCCCACTGGCTGTATCCATGCATCCTCTTCCATTCTAGTATTTCTTAATGTGTCTATTTATATTGATTTCTGACTCACTGAATTTAAACTGGGCCATGTGTTTGCTCATGGGTTTGCAACTAACCATTGGTTCCTGGTGGCTCAATAGTGATTTTGTAAATGAAGACAATATCTGTCTTCCTCTAGAATCTATTAATGGCCAAAGTGTAAGACATAGTAATACGTATTATGGCTGGACATTTTCTTTTAGGAACAAGTTGAGAAATTTGTCTCTGCTTCTGCTCTCTCTTAAGGATATTTAATTTTCAGTGCATTTTTATTTATTGTTGAGAACTTCACATAAGTATATATTGTGCTTTGATCATATTGTTCCTCACTATCTTTCTCATAGTCCTTTTAAACCCAATTCATTCCTGCATCTCCATCCAACTTCCTACACTCTTATTTTATTTTACTTTTTTATAAGTCACTAAATCCAATTAGTGTTACCTGCTGCTAGTAGGTGTGGGGCTGTCTACTGGAGCATGAGCCACCTACTGGGGACATTTCCCTGAGAATCTCTCTCCCCAAGAAGCCATCAACTGTTAAGAACTCTGGTTCCACACATCCAAGCACAGCTATGAGTAACAATTCAAATACAGATTTTAATAACTTAGTGATGTTGTCTCATAAATAGAACACATAAAATTTATGCTAGTACAATACACAGATACTTAAAGTCGCTTGACAGTCTCTGTCTCCTCCATTTCTAAAATAGAATCCATAGGAATATGAAACTATGAATAAAGCGAAGATGTTGATGTGACCTTTAGTAAATTATTTAAAATAGTAAATGCTCAAATACCCAAGTTTCAAAAATATTGACGACTTTATGTGATAGAGCCATGTGAAGTTAAAGGATGAGGAAAATTGTTTCTTCTATAAATAGTATCTTTGATGAACTTTCTCTAATTGATCAATGTTATGTAATACAGATATTACGGCCAAATTCGCATACTGTTATGAGGGAAAGACTCCAAGGACCACTTGATAAAACCAGATTCTAAATTTGAGAGTCTTTATTAAGACTGTAAAAGATTGCCTGTAGTGCACCCCCAATTGCTTCCTACAGAGTGTTTTCATAAGGCAAAAAAATATATATACCTTGGTTGATTATTGTCAGGGGAAATAGAGCAAGGGAAAAGGTTAACAAAAAGAATAAACAGCAGTTAGCTGGGGCATCTAACCTCAAGCCCCTAGTACAGGATTAGGTAACGGTTTGAGGGGGCTTTCCAATAGGAAGGGTAATGTAAGCAACTAGAGGGGCTATCTCTCAGTTAGATTTTAGATGGCCTTATCAGGGACATGATAGAGGAACCTTGGTCCCATCACATTTCCTATTGGTATTAGGAAAATGATTCAAATCAGGTACTCATATTACTCTAAAGGTATCCCTAGGACCATTAACTTAATTGAATTAACCATTTGTTTGATATAGATGGCCACAGAGTTTGAGATCCAGGGTTGCTGTGGGAGCTCCTTTTTAATCAAATGATAAGTAGAGGTCCTGTCAATGCTTGTAGTAGAGTGACTAGCCAGGGGGACTAAGTAAACAAAGACTGGCGCCAATTATCTGATTTATGTCTGTTGTTTCCTTCCTTCCTTCCTTCCTTCCTTCCTTCCTTCCTTCCTTCCTTTCTTCCTTTCTCTCTTTCTTTCTTTTATTTGTTTTTTTTGTAGATTTTCTCTAATTATAATTGACAAAATTTTTCTCTAATTATAATTGATCAATTGGTATAGAATCAAGGTTTTTCTTAATGCCAAGAATGGTCCCTACTATTTCATAAGGATAAAGTCTGAAACTCTCCTATTGTGTAAGACCAATTCTGTGAAGGAATTAAACTGTTGTTCCAGCTTAGAAATGGAATTCTCTAATAACTATGTGTCCTGATCCATGTGTCTTCTTAATACCTTAAAGATTTATCTCCCACCTTATGTACTGTTGTGCCTATAGCCATTTAATCAACTATACCAGCTTTGACCAGGAATAGGATGAGGATTGAAATAGTTCTTTTTATGACTTTCTAATTCAAAGTCCATATTAAAATATATTCTTCCCTCATTCCCATTATAGAGGTATACATTGGCAGAATGTATACTATGGTGCATTAAAGGGAATTTTTTCAACTTGAAATCATCAAAAAAAACCCCACATTTGATCAAACCATTAATATAGGCCCACCAGGTAGTTCGAGGGGTCTGGTAGTGTTGACATTGTCTGGATAGGTTAACTTGCAAGGAGAAACAGCAGGCATAAGAATAAGTGTGCATATCTAGGTTAAGGCTCTCGGTATTAGACAATTTCCAGTCATTTGCATGTCTCATAACATTAATTTGTGCTGCCCACAGTCCCAATAAGTTTTGTTAGTCAATGATCTGATAGTTTGGGTAGTTCCTATCCTATGTATGAAGGGGCTGAAGCTTAAGCATAACCAACAATTCTGACCAATCTCTAGCTGAGAATTATTAACTTGGCAGTGCAGTTGATCATGAGTAGAATATAGAGATATGAACCTTCCACTTTTTTGGACTGTAGGAGATAGGACTCTAGCCTCTGGCATGTTAAGAAACTTGGGTTTTATGGAAGGTAATACTGGTCAAGATCTTGAAATGGGTTCAAAATCTTTGTTAGCATCCAAAGATCTGAGGATGGGAGTCAATGGATTTTTATTAATGGTAATTCTGTCTGCATGGACCCTTCATTTGACACTGAGCCTTATTTATCAGGTTTCCCCATCTTTTCTCATGGGTCAAAATAATGTTCAAGGAACTTATGTATGTTAACTTTATGGTTGTTAGATAACATCTTATTATTGTGTATTTCCTGGGAGTGTGTATGTGTGTGTGGGGGGGTCAGGAAACCTCTATCTCACAATCACAATCTTTGCAAAGGAAACTCCCTTGTTTTTGGCAACTAGGGGTTTCAGCCACAAGACATGCATACAAATGAAAAGCCAAAGTATCTACAAAACCTAAGTATCTATACCTTTTACCTGATTTAATCTGCCATAGGGTGAAATGAGCATCAAAGAATAAAAGTCTAGGTGAAATATTGATTGCTAGTCCAAAGTTATAACAGTTACTACTTTTCTTGCATTTGTTTTCCTTAATTTCCAGTTTGGAGGCTGAATCAGCATGCAGTACCTTCTTCCAGAGGGCAGTATAAGACTTGGGAGGATATAGAAGTGCAGCAAATAGACAAACCAGGGGCACAGAGGTAGTTTGCTTTTAGTGGGTCCATGGCTTGGCAAAGGGTTCCTTGGGCACTGCTATCTGGTGTAACAGATATATAGAGTGATGCCTGCTGTCTTCATGGCATAAAAAGATTCACCATATTAGGGCTTTTTCCATGTTTGTTCAAATGTTCCCTTAATTATGTTTGACCCAGATGACATCACTGTAACCTGATGAGTCTCCTGAATTGTCTAATGGATGGCTGCAGAGCCTGCAAAGACTTGATAAAGGAATGTGTAGAGATTTCTTTCAATTCTTGGTCTCTGAGTATAGGAAATAATAGGAGAGGTCTGTAGGCAGAGACCACTTGTTAGTTTCTGGCTGCCAAGTCCCAAAATAATCACACAGAAACTATATTATTTAAATCACTGCTTAGCCTATTAGCTCTGCCTTCATATTGGCTAGGACTTTCATCTTAAATTAATCCATTTCTATTAATCTGTGTAGTGACATGTGGCTGTGGCTTACTGGCAAGATTATTGTGAATCTGTCTTTAGAAGAGGCTACATTGCTTCTTACTGACTCTGCCTTCTTACTCCCACCATTCAGTCTAGTTTTCTCCACCTAGTTCTATTCTGCCCTATCACAGGCCCAAGCAGCTTCTTTATTCATTAACCAAGAAAAGCAATACATATACAGAAGGACTTCCCACATCAGAGGTCTACCAAACATAATCTCATAAACCATGAATCTTTTTTTCATATGGGATATAGCGGGTCTGAAGCAACAAGAAAGAAAGGAGATCTATTCAACACTCACGGGACACTTGAGTTAGTTTTGTCAGTGTTTCCTTTAGTGTTTTGCTTGTCTACTTTACCTGACTAGAACTCTGATATCAAAATGCATAGTAGAGTTGTCAATTAATGTTTAATGGCCTAGCCACAAACTGTGAAAACTGGACCTTTGTCAAACAACGTTGCTAGGGACAAGGCAAATTGGGGGACTATCTGTTGGCTGCATGGTTGATCAAGTATGCCACAGGGAGTTTTCCTGATGCCAAAACCTGGCTCAGAACTTCTTTCACAATGGTCCTCATCTCAGAAATGAACAATGGAATGAATTTGAGATGTCAAAGAGTGCCAAAGTCAGGACTGAGGTCTGGGAAGTTTTGAAGGTTCCAAGAACCTATTAAATCTCTGTCCATGTTAAGGGCTCAGACCTCCCTTTTATACTAGCATGTAGAGGCTTCACTATCTCTGTGAATAATGGTATTCAGAGGCAAGAGTACCTGACTGCCACTAAGTACACTCTGATATGTCTCTTAGTTCCTAGAGTTAGGATTATGAGAATGGCCAATAATGGTCAAGGCTGAAGTACTCCAATAGGAGTTACTTCTGAAGTATAATGCTGGTCCTTCCTGACTGCAAGCCCCTAGCCTAAAGTCTGAAATTCGTGCAGCAGTCTTCAGAGGCTCATCTACAGTCTCTTTCAGTTTCTGAGGCTGAAAGGAAGTCATCTACATATTGTAAAAGTACCATCTCAGGAATCCTGCTGTAGGGACAAGAGATCAGCACTCAGTGCCTTATCCAACGGAATAGGGAGCTTTTAAATCTTTGAGATAAACAAGTCCGCGTAAGTTGTCCATTATATCCTGCTTCTGGATCTGTTGTCCATCTGAAAAAAAGAAGAGATCACTGACTCTCCTCTGCTAGGGAATACCAAAGAATGAATTTTTCAAGTCAAAGACTGTATATACACCTTTTTCTTTGAATGAATTAAACTCATCTGAGTCTATAGGTTTGGGATCTTATGGGTTCATGAATTAAACTCATCTGAATCTTGAGGGCTTTAATCCTCTTTTTTTAATCCCTCCTACTTCTTGTACATGTCTGTAGACATGGATTCCATATTTCTTAATGGTCAATGGATTGTGTTTCAGAGTAACTGGCAGAGTTTCAGAATGTCTGCCTTCCTGAGAAGAAGGATGTGAATGACAATCTCTTTCTTTGCTTTAGAGCCATGTTGTGTTGCTGGACCTGAACAGGTGTAGCTGAGCTTGTTAACTGAAGAGCTTCATATGTTTAGTGCTTAGACAGAGGGTGGGGCTATGCTCGTATGCCAGAGAATCTCTGCTGTAAGTCTGCCTGACATTATGAATGTGTTCGCAAGATGGAGTTGGCCTTCCCTATTAAGTACTTTTCTGAAAGTGTACAGGACAAAATATTTGGCTAGATGACTGCAAGTCCAGTTGTACATCTTTATTAGAAAAGGAAACGGTTACTTTGAATTTATGCAAGACATTCAGCCTTAATGGAGTATAGAGATTGTTAGGCATGATCTCTACCAAAAAGGAATAGATTTTTGTTTCCTTTCCACGATGAGTGGAGTGAGTGAACACTGGTCCAGGGTTAATAGTCTATTTTCCCTATTGCCTGCTAGATTGCAGTCTTTTGGTCAGTCAGCTGATCTGGGGACTTTTGGAGGATGAAATAAGTTACCTCTGTGTCAACTAAAATGTCACTTTCATTGACCCATACTTTGGTGTCACCCTAGGTTTCTGGGTCTCAAAGTATAGTAGCCTAGAACATTGATTCATTTTTCTGGGTGAAATACCTGTAGAGTCTTTTTCTTTTTGTTTGGACATTCATTTTTTTCCAATGTACTTTTTCTTCAGAGTAGGCACACGGGTTCTTTGAAAGTGGCTGGAGCATGGTCTCCCAGCCTTATTCCCACTTTTCATGCCTGAACAATTTATTCACTTGGCTTTTTTATAGAATGGTCACTATGGTTCTCATCAATCTTTATTCTTTTGGCTATCCCTAGAAAAGCTTTGGATTGCTAAATCATTTTAAAACTCCAAACCATAACTGAGATCTATTCACATGTTAAAATCCTTATAATCTCTGTAATTTTTCCTAATCTCTGGAGCAACTGGGTCACAACAGCAATGTTTAACACTGTGTGCTCATTCTCTGGTGCTTCTGGGTCTATGGGTGGGCTTCTGAGCCAGTGCTTGGAGTTCAGACAGAAAAGTCTGTTGGTAGGTACCCAGAGCTCCCTTAACTTTGTTGGTATTAGGATCCCAACTGGATCAACTGGAGGAGAATAAACTCTCTATAGGAAAATCATTATCATCCAGCATCCTCCATCTGGACCCAAGACCACTTTCTTTTTTTTTTTTTATGTTGTGCATACTTTTTTTTTGAAAGTAATTTTATTAAATTATAAAAGTTTCCATTTCCGCCCCTCCTCCCAACACCCTCCCACTCCCCCCACTCCCTCTCCTCCTCCCTCTTCGTCCCTAAGGGCAGTCAGGGTTTCCTGCCCTGTGGGAAGTTCAAGTTCCTCCCCCCTCCCTCCAGGTCCAGGAAGGTGAGTATCCAAACAGACTGGATCCCCAAAATCCAGTATATGCAGAGGAAACAAGTCTCAGTGTCATTGTCAATGGCTTTTCAGAAAGACTCCGGGCCAGCCACATTCAGAGAATCCGGCCACATTCAGAGAATCTGGTTGGATCACGTGCTCATTCAGTCCCAGTCCAACTGGCCTTGGTAAGCTCTCATTAGATCTGTGCCCTTGTATCAGTGGGTGATAGCATCCCTCGCAGTCCTTATTTCCTTTTTCATTTTCTTCGTCCTTCTGCTCGTCATTTGGACCTTGGGGGGCTCAGTCCGGTGCTCCAATGTGGGTCTCCGTCTGTATCGCCATCCATCTCCAGATAAAGGATAAGCAAAATATTCATCAGTATGGTTATGGGCCAAGGCCGGTTCAGGCACCCTCTCCTCTGTCCAGAGAACAATCTGGGGATCTCTCCTTGGACCTGGGATCCCATATATAATCAAGTCTCCTGTAAACCCTAAAATGACTCCCTTAGTTGAAATATATTCTTCCCTGATCCCATATTCATCCTTCCTCCCTCCCCCCCATCCCGGTCCACCAAACTTTCCCCATTCCTCCCCTACTCCCTTCTCTCTAACCGTCTCCCCTTCCAACAACCCTCCCACCCACCCCCATGCTCGCGAGGTTACCTGGGACTCTTGTATATTTCCTACCTCCTGGCGGATAGCTAAATAATCTTCATCAGGTTCATCTTCTTATTTAGCTTCTCTAGGATCACGAATAATAGGCTCAAAGACCTTTAATTATGGTTAGAATCCACTTATGAGTGAATACATACCGTGTTCCTCTTTTTGGGTCTGGCTTACCTCACTCAGTAAAGCGTTTTCTATTTCCATCCATTTGCATGCAAAATTCAAGATGTCGTTGTTTTTTACCGCTGAGTAAAACTCTAATGTGTATATGTTCCACACCTTTTTTAACCATTCTTCTATTGAGGGGCACCTAGGCTGTTTCCAGGTTCTGGCTATTACAAATAGTGCTGCTATGAACATAGTAGAACAAATGCTTTTGTAGTATGTTAGGGAATCTCTAGGGTATATTCCCAAGAGTGGAATTGCTGGGTCCTGAGGGAGGTTGACTCCTAGTTTCCTGAGAAACTGCCACACTGATTTCCACAGTGGCTGCACAAGTTTGCATTCCCACCAACAATGGATGAGTGTTCTCCTCATTCCACATCCTCTCCAGCATAGGCTATCAGTGGTGTTTTTGAGTTTGGCTATTCTGACAGGTGTAAGATGATATCTCAAAGTTGTTTTGATTTGCATTTCCCTGATCGCTAAGGAGGTTGAGCATGACCTTTAAGTGCCTTTTGGCCATTCGAAGTTCATCTGTTGTGAATTCTCTGTTCAGATCAGTACCCCATTTTTTTAATTGGGTTAATTAGGGTTTTAGTGTCTAGTTTCTTGAGTTCTTTGTATATTTTGGAGATCAGACCTTTGTCTGATGAGGGGTTTGTGAATATCTTCTCCCAGTCGGAAGGTAGCCTTATGATAGTGTACATAAGCGACCCCAAAAACTCTAACAAAGAACTCCTACAGTTGATAAACACCTTTAGTAATGTGGCAGGATACAAGATCAACTCCAAAAAAATCGGTTGCCCTCCTATACACAAAGGACAAAGAAGCAGAGAGGGAAATCAGAGAAACATCACCTTTCATGATAGCCACAAATAGCATAAAATATCTTGGAGTAACGCTAACCAAGGAAGTGAAAGACCTATTTGACAAGAACTTTAAGTCCTTGAAGAAAGAAATTGAGGAGGATACCAGAAAATGGAAAGACCTCCCCTGCTCTTGGATGGGGAGAATCAACATAGTAAAAATGGCAATTCTACCAAAAGCAATCTATAGATTCAATGCAATCCCCACCAAAATCCCATCAAACTTCTTCACAGACCTTGAGAGAACAATAATCAAGTTTATATGGCAAAACAAAAAACCCAGGATAGTCAAAACAATCTTATACAATAAAGGAACTTCTGGAGGCATTACCATCCCTGACTTCAAACTCTATTATAGAGCAACAGTGTTGAAAACAGCTTGGTATTGGCATAAGAACAGAGAAGTCGACCTATGGAATCGAATAGAAGACCCGGGTATTAACCCACAAACGTATGAACACCTGATTTTTGACAAGGGAGCTGAAGGTATACAATGGAAGAAGGAAAGCATCTTTAACAAATGGTGCTGGCATAACTGGATATCAACCTGTAGAAAAATAAAAATAGATCCATATCTATCACCATGCACAAAACTCAGGTCCAAATGGATTAAAGACATCAACATTAATCCGTCCACTTTGAACCTGATAGAAGAGAAAGTGGGAAGTAGTCTACAAGATATAGGCACAGGAGACCACTTCCTAAGCAGAACCCCAGGAGTGCAGACAATAAGAGAATCAATGAATAAATGGGACCTCCTGAAACTGAGAAGCTTCTGTAAAGCAAAGGACACTGTCAGTAACCCAAGACCACTTTCTTAACTTCCAATTTTATGTGGTCTTGTTCATCAATGTAAACAGGGTATACAGCAGCTGTTGGCAGTAGTCCCAAGTCAAATTGTGTGTATAGAAAATAGTCTTGAGAGATGATGCCTGGGGATTTCAAAGAAAGGGTGTTTCTGGTATTTCCAGTTACACAAGTCACTGGTTGAGAAAGAAACATATACCATAATTGGAGCTGAAGTCTTCCCCACAGAGCTGGGAGCTTCTCACTGGACTCAGAAAGCTTGCCAGAAGGAGGAAATGGCAGGAACTGCCAGTCTTGAGTTGAGCTGGGCTGAGTTGAGGGGTTCAGAGGATCTTGCATGTCAGTTGATACCTCAGGTGAATTTTGCTATTATCATGGGACAAAGACCCCAAAGACCACTCAACAAAATGAATTAGATAGTCTTTATTAAACTGCCAAAGACTGCTTGGAGAGAGACAGTTTTCACAGAGCAGCTCCAACCACTTTCTGTGCTGAATTTTAAGGATGAAAACATATCCTTGTTGGTAGTTGCAAGGGAAGTAAAACAAGGGAGAAGTTTAACAGAAGCAAAAAGCAGCAGTTAGCTGGGGCATCTTGACTCCAAGTCCCTGGGACAGAGTTTGGTAATTGTCTGAGGGAGGGGTAATAAGCCAGGAATTAACTCTGAGTCAGACTTTAGATGGCTGCATCAGGAACAAGATGGAGGAACATTGGTCCCCTCAATGTTATTATCTTTCTTTCACAGGATGTGGAGATACACTGTGTGGTTACCATAAGGTGTGAGATAAGGTGGTTCGATTGCTTCTGGTCAAAAGGAAATTAAGCAACCTGAAATGAAAAAGAAATTGACAATAGTAGTAAAAAGCAAAGCGTGATTTTTCCACATATGCACTTGAAGCTGCCTGCTTATTCATGTGATTGGAATGAATTCATCGGTTTCTCTAAATTCACCAGCCTATTTAATCTAGCACCTG